>NW_026535794.1:865000-1382500 GCF_028551555.1 Melozone crissalis | reverse complement strand
AAAAAGAAAAGGAAAAAGAAAAAGAAAAAGAAAAGGAAAAAGAAAAAGAAAAAGAAAAAGAAAAAGAAAAAGAAAAAGAAAAAGAGAAAAAGAAAAGGAAAAAGAAAAAGAAAAAGAAAAAGAAAAAGAAAAAGAAAAAGAAAAAAGGCTCAGCCTCCACCCTAAAACCTCCATCTTGCTTTATATCCATTACTCTATTCTAAACCCTTAAACTCTGAGTTTCCCACCCTGTGATATCACACACTCCTATCCAAACTCCACACCCACAATCCCAGTTCTGTCATTCCATTTGGAAGCTTCTCCACGGCCTCAGGTCAGTGCAGTGTTCTCCTGGGGGTCAGTGCCTGGCAGCACAGAAATCTGAAATTCTCAGCAGCTCCCCCAGCCCATTACTCATATCCCAAGAAGATTCCAAATGAAGAGCAAGGACTGTGGTTCCTAACTCAGGAAAATGTGGCCACCCAGGGAAACTGAGACAGCTGGAAAAAATGGACCCAGGTGATTCATGCCAGGGATCCAAACACCACCTGAGGGTGAGATGGACCAGTGGAAAACCCTGTCAGGTTCCCACAGTGACTGACAGTGTCCAGAACATTCCTTTGAAATCGAAATCTGTGGTTTAGGCAACAACAGGAGGATGAAATCCCAACTTCAATCAATCCTTGAAAATTCCCATATTCTTAGGGACCATCTCTGACAAAAATGTTGGATTGGAGCATAAGGGGGTTGTAGGCAACACCTGGAGCAGCAAATTTATTGGAATTGTGGTATTGATTTATTGAAATTTCCCAGAGATGCTGTGGCTGCCCCTGGATCCCTGGAAGCGTCCCAGGCCAGGTTGCACGGGGCTTGGAGCAGCCTGGGGCAGTGGAAGGTGTCCCTGCTATGGCAGGGGTGGATTGGGATGGGCTTAAAGTTCCTTCCAACTCCAAGGATTCCATTATTTTCTCCTGCAGGAATACTGCCCAAAGAGCAGAGCACGGCCTTCTCCTCATGGGATTTGATCCATGCAGAAGAAGAAGATCCCTCTCCATCCTCACCTGGGAAGTCCTGATGGCCCCAGACCATCTCCAAGGAGAGTGGGAATGAGGGCCAAAGCTTTGCCCAGGAATGTGGGATTTGCGGGGAGCAGGCAGTGGAAAAGACCATTGGAGGAAGAGGAATGTCATTAAGCAATCCAGAGCCACCAATGGACGGAGACGGGAATGCTGAAAAAAATAAAAAAATGGAGGGGAAAAATAATCAAAAGGCCCAAACATTGCTGGGTTTGGTGGAGAAACTGCACACAAAGAGAGCCTTTCTGGGAGAGAAAGACAAAGCACTACCTTTGCTGGAATTCAGGGATACAGACGTCTCTTTTTGGGAATTGTTTACACCTGGACACCAGGGAGGGAACGGAACAGCCAAAAAAGACTGAGGGAACGTTGAAAAAATCCGCGTCGGGCCTGTGGGTTTTGTTTTATATGATTTGTTTATTTAAATGGGTTTTTTTCCCGATGAAGCAGCCACTGTTTGAAGAGCTGGAGCGTGGTGGGATCAAGGAACATTTTTAGGTCAGTGGTAGCTCTATTTATCATTTTTAAGACAAATTTGATTATCCTGATGGGAATTCAGGTCTTCAGGGAAAGCTGCCCAGTTGTCATATTAATCATTGCTTTTAGTGTTTTCCTTAGGCTTTGGGGTTTGGGTTTAATAGGGAATATTCATTTTTTTTCCCCTTTTAATTTAGCTTTCAGTAGCCCCAGGGCTTTGGCCTGGGAACCTTTGCAGAGTGTTTTTCCTTCAGTTCCAGCCCTGGGATTCTGGGAAGGCTGTTCACTCCTAACGCAGCCCCTGCGGCAGGTCCATCCCTCCTTCCACTGCTGGGGAACTGGGATTCAGGGAATTCTTTCTTGGAAGAAGAAGAAATAAAGAAAAAAATGTCAGAGTAAAAAATAAACATTTACGGTTCCAGCTATGGAGCACAGCACCTTGTTGTCTTTCCAATGGTTTTATGAGATGCTGTTCCTGGCCTTTTCTATTATCATGGAATCATGGAATGGTTTGGGTGGGAAGGGACAGTAAAGCCCATCCAGTGCCACCCCCTGCCATGGGCAGGGACACCTTCCACTGTCCCACGGTGCTCCAACCTGGCCTTGGACACTTCCAGGGGGAATTGGGATTGGATTGAGGGAGGAGGAGAGTGGAGGACACCAAAATCTCAGCCTTACCCAGCACCTCCCAGTGCTCCATGCAGAGACACTGGGAATGAATCAAACCTTTGGAAAAGGGGGGATCACCATTTTTGGAGGTGTTGGATCCTCCCCAACAGCAAAGGAGTTTGGTTTGGGGATGTTTCTGGTTTGGGAATCTCCGTGGAGTGGAAAACCAGGAGAGAAAAATCCAGCTGCAGCAGCAGGACCGGCCGGCAGTGCCGCCGCTCCCGCTCCCTGAAATGAGAACAGGAAAAGAGTCAGGAAAACAGTCCGTAAAACTTAACTAGTGGCCATATTTAAGAGAAATTAGAGGAAATGGCCCCACATCCTGTGGAATTCACCTTTGCCAAAGTCTGCAAAGCCCAGTCCCAGGGCTGGATTTAGAAAGGGAGCGGAGGCTTTGACGGCCAAAAACGTAGGGAGGGAAAAACGCTCCATGGCCACAAGAGTGAGGCTTCTGTTTGGGCTGGGATGGATGGAAGCGTGGCCGGGACACGGGGCAGGAATACCGCAGGTATTCCATGGAAATGTCTCCGTTACGATTCCAGACATGGAAATGTCATCAGTGCTGCAATTACAGCCCCAAGGGCACCCTGTGGGAAACACATCCAAGGCTTTAGAGGCAAAATCCATCACCCCTTGGCTGAAGTTGCCTAAAGTTAAGCTTGAAATAACCCAAATTTTAAGCTCAGCTCAGTTCACTTTGCAAGAGGTCACGGGGAAGAAATTTAGGAATTTTTTTGCCCCTATGGAATGAAATGGCTCCACAAGGGATGGAGTGGGAACATCAACTCGTGGTTGCAGCACATCCCACAACAGTTTTTGGTGCTGCTCCCAATTTCCTACATGTTTTCCATCAATTCTCATCATGGTCCAGGTGCTGCTGTGTCTGATGGTTTCCACCACGAGCAAAGGTTCAAATTCAGCTCCTGCAGAATGGTGCTGGATTCAGTCCAGGAGCTGCAGGAACCTGGGAGGCAGCAAAACCATAAATTGAGGAAAACAGCAAGCCAGAATTCCCAATGTCCTCTTCCAAGTGTCCCTCCCAGCTTTTGGACCTGCCTCATCACCACTTCATCCCTCCCTTCCCTCACTCGAGATTAAAACAATGGGAAACACATTGCAGACATATAAAGAGGTTTAGACTCAATGTTAGGAATTTTTTTTCATGGAAAGGGGGGTAAATCATTGGAACAGACTGCTCAGGGTAGTGATGGAATCATCACCCCTGGAAATGATCCAAAAAGTGTGGATGTGGCACTCGAGGACATGTTGTAATGGTGAACATAGTGGTGGTGCTGGGTTGGTGGTTGGAGTTGATTTTAAAGGTCTTTTCCAACCTTAGCAATTCTATAATTCCATGATTTTCTGTCAGTGGTATGCACAGGCCATTTTTCATGGATTGCATGAAGTCTGAAGGCAATCCTCCCTTCTTCTCTTTTCCCTTTTATCCTTATTCCTGTCTTCCATTCTTTCCTTCTTCCCCTCTTCCATTCTTCCTTTATTCCCTATTTCCTTTCTGTACTTCTTCCCTTTTTTCCTTCTTCTTCCTTTCTTCCCCTCTTTCATTATTTCCTTCTTCCATTCTTTCCTTCTTCCTTTCTTCCATTCTTCCCTTCTTCCCTTCTTCCATTCTTCCCTTCTTCCCTTCTCCAGAGGTTCTCCTCATACAAACAGAATTTTTACACTTCCAAAAGCCCCTGTTACCCCAGGAAAATCCCTATTAATTGGGATAATGGGTGATATCCATAAGGGACATCACTGAAAAAATTCAAGGAAACTTGGATTGCTAAATCCATGGAAACATCCTGCACTCAGTACTTCCTGATGTTCCGAGCAGGACCATGAGGATGGTGAGCAGGGCAAAGCAGATCCTGGATGGGGAAGGATTGTCCCTCTTCATTCCATGAAAATGAGGATTTATAAGAGGCATAGAAATGTCTGAATAATCCCAGTGGTGCAGATGGGGTGGCTGCTCTGTGCCTCTTCCAGAACAAGCCATTATCTCAGTGCTTCCCTATTTTTAGGAAGGGAAAACTCATTTGGGATGGAGTTCTCGGTGGTAGACTTGGAATGACAACAGGACAGAACCACTGAGGCTGGAAAAGCCCTCCAAGATCGAGTCCAACCCTTCCCCACCACTGACCACGTTCCCAAGTGTCCCATCCACAGGGATATCAAATCCCTCCAGGAATGGGGACTCTTACTGGATTCCACCAGTCAGCACCAGCCTGGAATTTGACTCACCCCAGATCCCCGGCATGATCCCTCTCACCCAGCACCGGGATCAGGAGATAAAGGCTGGATCTCTTGGGCTGTTCCACACAGATTTCCAAGCAAACCTTTATTACTCTGCCTGCAGGATCCGCATCAGAGCAGGGACAGAGATTATCCAACCATGGAAAACATTCCCATCTCCAGGATATAAAATGCCATTCAGGCCGAGATCTGGTCATTTATAAACGAGTTCTTCCAGTGATGAAGCAGAGGCTTCTCCCAAGGTCCAGGTCCTGCTCGGATCTCCCTTAGGTGAAGTTTAAATGATCCATGTGTTTCATTCCCAAAATCCCTGGAGAACGGATTGCCTGTGCTGGCGCATTCCGTGTCTGATACCCAGGTTATTTTTATGAGTCCCACGCTCACGGAAGTGAGATCCAAAATTGAAATGTCATCTGCTATTTGATCCTGATTCCCAGTTTTCTGACATCTCTTTTCCCCTTAATATATTCCAGATGACTATGAAAACCCCAGGAAAACATCCGCAGTTTTATTTAATAAACTGAAGAGGATTTGTTATTTTCATTTTCCTAAGGGCTGAGGGAGCCCTTTGGGCAATGTTTTTCCGTGTTTTCCTTCCAAATTGCTGACACTTTGTTGGTATCAAGATGTCCAGATGCCTTTTTTCCCTCCCTGCCGGGACTCCTCTCTCCGTGGCGTTGATGTGTATATGAACTCCAGAATTCCCTGGGTTTTACAGCTCCCGTGGTGTCGTGGTGTTGGATTTCATAAATCGCGCATCACCTCGGCTCGGGTTCCTGGATTTTAGAGTGATTCACAGTCCCAGGAGCAGGAGTTCAGCAGGATCTGGGAAGATGCTGACAGGACCACTCAGAGCCTGAGCCCCACTGAGGTTGTTCCCGAGTTATCTGGGGAATCTCCTGTCGTGCTGGCGATGAGATCCAGCAGGAATGTGCACCTGGAATGTCCTCACAGCACCAGGAGGCTGAGAACGTGCAGTTGCTGCACTCGAGCTGGCCCAGAGGAGTTTTGGCTGGATTTTGGGAAAATTTTTTCCTGGAAAGAGCTCTCCAGCCCAGGGCAGCAATGGAGAGCCCATTCCTGGAGGGATCTAAATCCACATGGTGGTGGCACTTGGAGACATGGTTGGTGGTGGCCTTGGCAGTGCTGGGGACAGCTGGATTTGGTATTGGAGATCTTTTCCAGACTTAAGGGTTCTGTGATTCTATCAAGGATCCAAAGAGCTCCATACTAAAAGAGGGGAGGTGGATCCAGCCTGGATCTTGGGAATGGCCCCTCAGCATCCTGAGAGAACCAATCTGAGGCGCTGCCATGGAGAACATCTGGATGCTCCAATTGGGAAAGGAGGAACCTTTAACATCTCATCCCAAAGCTGATCCCTGCCTCGGGCTCCTGCTCACAGCTATTGCTGGCCGGGGTCTCTCTACAAATCACAAACGGGGCAGGACTGCTGTGGAACGGGCCTTGAGCTGTTTTATTTTCCAACATCAGTCTCATTACATGGATATGACAATGGGAAGATGCCACCAGCTCACATCCTAGGCAGCAGAAGAAGAACTTAATGTTACAACTCACTTTATAAGTTTTTTGACCAATCCCACAAAGCTAAAGCACAGTGACAGGAGTTCCATCCAACCACTATAAGCACACGTACCCTTGGTTAAACAATGCTTGCTTATTTCAAATACAGTTCCTGCTTGTGAGCCTTAAAACACAACACACACAGCTCCATTATTAAGCTTCAAACTTCCTAATGTCTTGCTAGATAAACGTTTCTGTAGCTTAGAGAATTATTCTAGACAAGCATTGTTTTATTTGTCCTTGCTTTTCTACTTTTTAAATAATTTTTCTGCTGATCAATCTCATGGCTGCTGCTTAGCTCCAATCACAGTTCTGCTGTCTCTGAGGCCCTGCCTTTTGCAGCTTTCCCAAAACCCTCCGATTTTGTGGATTCCCATAACTGCCAGAGGGGATCACACAGGGATTCCCCTCCCAAATGCGGGATGCGACTCCCTCTAGCCCTCCCAGCTCTTCCCAAGGTGCTGAGCTGGCACTTGGAGCTCGTCACCTTCCCACTGCTCCTCTCCAGCACCCAAAGCCACCGATTGAAAGGAGCGAAGGCTGAGCAAGAGGAGCACAAGAATCCTGGGATGATTCTGATCCTCAGAGAATCCCAAAGGAAAAAATAAAGTTGGAAGGGAGATAGCAATAAAAAAGAATAATTATGATGATAATGATCATGATCATGATAATGATAATGATAATGATAGTGATAATGATAATGACAATAAAGCATTTCTTTAGTCCCTGTGTGGTTGTTTTTAAAGCACGACCAAACCAACCATCAAAGACTTGCAGGGCCAGTTTTCTTTTGAAAAGAAAACTCAAAGGCACAGAAATACAGAAAATACAAAAAAAAAAAAAATCAATGGCAAATCCTGGGAATTCCCTCTGGCCAAAGGACTCTCCAGGAGTGTCCTTGTTATCCAAGCAATGTCAAAAGAATAATAAGGAATGAGGTATCACATGAAGAGTCTGATTACAAGAGATGGAGGGACAGGACACGGCATGGCTCCCACTGCCAGAGGGCAGGGATGGATGGGAGATTGGGAATTGGGAATTCCTGGCTGGGATGGAATTCCCAGAGCAGCTGTGGCTGCCCTGGATCCCTGGGAATGTCCAAGGCCAGTTTGGATGGGGCTTGGAGCACAGTGGAAGGTGTCCCTGCATATGGCAGAGTGGGACTGGGATGATCCTTAAATTCCCTTCCAACCCAAACCATTCCATCTATAAACCCACCCATCCCACTCAATTCCTCTGATTTCTTACAGCTGAGCGTCCACCAATGAAACCCAAGAAAAATGACTCAAAGGTTGGGCCAGAATCAGAAAAAAAAACGTTTGAAGCTCATGAGTCCCTGTCATCCTGAGCATTACAAGAAACAGAGACCAGCTTGGGTTCATTCCTCTGACAGCAGGAATTTTTTCCAAATGGATGAGTTTTAAGCAGCTGTCACAAGCCCAAATTAGCTCCCAATGCGTGATCCATAAAAGTGGGCAGATAAATCATCCAGGAATGCCAGCCACACTCTCAATGGGAAGAGAAATGGACCCACAGTGTTTTTTCAGGGATGAGCTCTGCAGTTTGGTGAGAGGAGGTGTCAACAAAAAAAAAACACTGCCTTGACAGCTCCGGAAACGAATTGTTCCTTTTCCAGTCACCAAAACTCAGCTGAGGTTTCGTTTCCCTTCACAACCTCCTTCATTCACCCCAAAAAGTCTCTGCCAACCGGGGAAATGCTGTGCAGAGCCCAAGTCCTGCCTGAATTTGAAAGAAACCCAAAATTAGAATAATTTACAATGTTCTGGAAGGAATCCCACGGAGCAAAGTGAAAAGAAAAGAATTTGCGAATGGGATTCTGCTGCTTTTAGGAGCATGGAGCTGATGGGAGGATGGAATGCTGTGGATCTCCTCCTGCTCCTCAGTCACTCCAGGATGGAGGTGATGTGGGGATGGGATGAGAGGTTCCAGTTTTGGTTGTCTCAGGATCCCTTCCAAGGCCTCTCTCAGTTGGCAGACTGGGCTGAGGGAGGGTTTGGTCTCCCTGAGCAGGTGAGTCACAGCTACAGAAATCCTGATGGCCAAATTCACTCCTGGCCGTGTTTGTTCCTGTCTCGGCAGGAGGAGAAGTGGAAATATTGGATTTTTCCACCCCAAAATTTCTGCCAAGACATCAGAGCTGTGTTGTTTTAAGGGGAAAATTGAATTACCTGGATCAGCCTGACCTCCTAGTGAGAAGGAAGGTTCTCACACTTCCCAAATCCCGGGAACTGTTGATTCCTGCAAGGACAAGATGGATCAGGTTGAGCGGGTTTGGCTTTTTGTCATTGTCACTCCATCACTCCAGCCATGAACCCTGAGCTCCCATCCAGGGAAGAGGCCACAGTCCATCCCTGATGGGATCATGGAGCCAGGCCCCATCCAAGAGGACACGGGATGAGCCATGGAAGTGACAGCTCCAAAAGGGATCAGTGCAAATGGACCCAAAAAATGTATCCCGGAAAGGATTTGGGAAGGGAAAAGGGTATTTTGGGAAAACTGTTTTATCCAAGTCTGTTTGGACAGGAAATCCCTGGTGTTTGTGCGCAACAGGAAATATCCAGAAAATCCCAGGATTGTCCAAGTCCCAGGACTGTCCCAGTGTTGGGATGAGATGTTTGTCACTGCCTGTTGGAGGCCAATCCAAGCAGAGCTCCAGAGCTTTGGTTCTGATATTCCCAAAAATCTGGGCCAACGATCAAATCCATCCCTGGTCACTTCACTGTGCTACGGTCATGGAAATTTAGTGAGGAGTGGGTAAAACTCTGGAATGGTTTGGGTGGGAAGGGATCCTAAGGACCATCCCATTTCATGGCCAAGGACAATTCCCACTGTCCCAGGCTACTCCAAGCCCCATCCAGCCTGGCCTTGGGCAATGCCAGGGATCCAGGGGCAGCCACAGCTGCTCTGGGCACCTGTGCTGGTGTTCCATCACCTTCCTCCTTATCTACACGTCTTATCTGCTGTCCAGGAATTTTCCAGAGCTCCACCTCAGCTGAAGCATCAAGGCAAGGAGTGTGTGGTCATGATTCCCAAACATGGACCTCAGAGTCCTTTATTTAGCTTTGGGATCCACCTCCAAACTTTTGGGAGCATGAAATGAGGAGCAGTCACTTGGCAGAGCTCCAGAAACTCCCTCAGGATTCCTGTGGAATCATCAGTGGTTCCTAAGAGAGACCAAATTAAGGCTGGAGCTAATTAAACACAGTCATGGAATCTTAAATTCATGGAGTGGTGGGGTTGGAAGGACCTTAAGGATCATCTGCTCCTGATCCCTCTGCCGTGGGCAGAAATCCCATTATCCAACCAGGCGGAGCAGGGCCTGGGATCCTGCAGGAAGGGAGAGGTCACAGCAATGGAACATCCATGATCCCAATCCAAGGGCTGGAGTGCTGCTGGCATACCCTCCAGCCACGGCAGCATCTCCTTGGGCACTTTTCTGGCCCAAAATACTCTGGAAACTGAGGAACAGGGAAGGGCTTTGCTCATCGTCCACTGATTTATGGCAAGAACATCAGGACCACATGGAATTCCTTGTCATTCCTGCAAGGAAATCACTCCTGGCAGGGAGATTCCCTACAAAGGCACCAACATTCCTGGGTTTCCCATTCCTTCCTGCCAGCACGAATTGTAGGGAATAGGAGAGGGCACAAATTCTGGAGCATCTGAACTCTGAGATTTGGTGTCCTGCTCCATCAGGATCCCTCTGCTCATCCCAGGGCCCGAGCAAACAGAGCTCCTCAATCCCGACTGGGAATGCAGGGGGAGGAGGGAAAGCTGAAGGAAAATAAATAATTTCTGGCTGCTCTGAATCAAAGCCTGTTACCATCAAAACAGTTCCCCGCTGCAGCAGGGCCCTGGGGCCTCGTTCCCAAAAATTATGTGTGTGCTGGAAGCCACAGGGAAAAACTCTCTGACAGAGGAGACCTTCCTGCTGTCCGAGGGAGCCAGGGAATGCCTTCAATCCAACGTCTCTGTCCAGGCTCTCCCGGAGCTTGTGCAGCCTCTTTGTGCAGAGCCCAAGGCAGAGGGGGTTAATCCTGCAGCTCCTGCCCCTGGCAATGCCCAGAGGGAGAAACGGGAAAGGAAATGAGGATTTGGGGGCTAAATTGAAATGGGAAGTGGACAAGAGAGCATTGAAGGAGGCTGGAGGGGAAAACCCTCGGCACAAATGGCAGCGAGGAGCCCTGAGCCTGGTTTGTCTGAGGGTGTCACTCACTCAATATTTCATGGGAAATATTCCTGATTTGCAGGAATTATTCCAAATTTTCAGGAATTGTATGTGGATATATGCACAAGAATGCAGCAGTTAAATGGGAATGCAGAAATCTCCTTGTGAGGGATCTCATGAGGCTCAGCAAGGGCAAGGCCCTGCATCCAGGTGGGAGCAACCCCAAGCACAGACAGGGGTTGGGTGGAGAATGGATGGAGAACCCTGCAGGGAAGGATTTGGGATGTTCACGGATGAGGGGCTGGATGTGCCCAGGCCAGAGATCCCCCCCTGCCCCAGGGGTGATCCCAAGGGTGGGACACAGGATCAGGGAGGGGATTCTGCCCCTCTGCCCCTCAGGTGAGACCCCACCTGCAGAGCTGCCCCAGATCCACCAGCACAGGGAGCTGGAGCTGCTGCAGGGCTGGAGCCAGGCTGGAGAGCTGGGAATGTTCCCCTGGAGAGGAGAAGCTCCAGGGAGAGCTCAGAGCCCCTGGCAGGGCCTGAAGGGCTCCAGGAGAGCTGGAGAGGGACTGGGGACAAGGATGGAGGGACAGGACACAGGGAATGGCTCCCAGTGCCAGAGGGCAGGGATGGATGGGAGATTGGGAACTGGGAATTCCTGGCTGGGCTGGAATTCCCAGAGCAGCTGTGGCTGCCCCTGGAAGTGTCCAAGGCCAGGCTGGAGCACTCTGGGACAGTGGGAGGTGTCCCTGCCATGGAAAGGGTGGAATGGGATCATCCTTAAGATCCTTCCCAACCCAAACCATCCTGGGATTCTGTGAAAGGATGAAATTTCTGGGATTAGACCCCTAAGAGCCACTGATTCGTGCTGAATATCCAGACCTTTCCCTTTTTCCAAGATAAAGGATGGAAGCTCCACTTATCCTCCGCGTCCTTCAGCAGCTCCAGGTTCTTCCCCCATCCAGGAGCTCCAAAGTGACACCAGAGCTTGTCACAGGGAGGGGACTTGGAGCAAGGCCTGGATCCTGCTGCTCCAGAGGATCCCAAGAGCAGACCCCACCCCACCGAAATCCAGGCTGTGGGGAATCCAGATGAAAAATCACCAGCAGGACAAAGCAGCAATATTCCAGATTCCGGAGAGCCCCAAGTGCAGCCGGCGCTCCAGAAATTCCAGCTGAACTTCCTTGGCACCTTGGATTTCCTGAGAGGATGAAGAGGAGAGAAAACAGGGATCAAACTCAGCCACTTGGGATCCCCATTTCCCTTTTTTCCCTCTCATTATGCCACTATGAAGACAGAATTCCTTTCATCCTGGATATATTCCATGTCCTTTTTGTGGATATGGAGTTTGCTCTCCCTCCATGACCTGTTGGATTGGGCAGTTCTTGTGTTTTTTAACCCCAAAAAGAGATGGGAATTCATTGAGATCCCACATTCTGATGGAGACATCACTGAAAGCAAAGAATTGGGATACAAGGATATGCAGAGGTGCCTCCAAGCCCAGTGACTCTGATTTTCCAGCACAAATCCACAAAAAAAAGGGGCAGAATCCCTCCAGGAAAAAAAAAAATAAAGCGACCAAACCTCATTTTCTGTTGGATTCTCCAGCAACAAGGACATTCCGAGGGAGTGGAAATGGAATGAAAGGAGAAGCTGGGAACAAGGAAGGTGGGAATTGGGGCTGAGTAACCTCGGAGCAGTTACAATGGATCCTTGTCCTGCCGCTGGAATGTGGCCAGGAGGTGCTGAACAAGGAACTGCTCATTCCCTTGGTGACAGATAGGATTTCATGGCTTGGTTTTATGGGATGTGGCCATAAATCCATGGATTCTGCACGCCTGGAACGGGCTGGGCTCCTGCTTATTCTTCACTGGCTTAAAACAGAGTGAGGAACCAGCTGTGGACAGATGTGGCACCTTCCAGAGAAGAGACAAACTCCAAGGATTATCCAGCATGGAATTCTCACAGGACAGAGCTTTCCATGGATTACAGAGAAACCCTGGAGATGTTCTTGATTAAAATGATGAGCTGGATTATAAAAAGAACAAGGAATCTGGGCCAGCTTTGCCTCAAGCCCATCCTGAAAAATCCAGTTTGTCCTGCCTTGCCCAGGCCTGAGAGCAGGGGAAATTCCTTGGAAAACAAGGAAGGAAATGGGATTTTTTCAGCCTGGAAAATTCCAATAGTAAAAAAATAAAAATAAAAATAAAAATAAAAATAAAAATAAAAATAAAAATAAATAATAATAATAATGACAACTGGGGGGTGCTGTGGAGGATTCAGGTTCTTTGAAATGCCCCACACGATTTTCCTGGGATCTCCAAGCTTGGCAGAAATCCCATTAGGAGAGGTTGGGAAAACAGAATATTTTGGGATGAAACAACATTCCCACCTGGAAAGACTTTGGGATTGGTGTGAGGAATAATTGTGAGGAAATTCCCCACAGCTCCTAAATCCAGTCAGAGCTCGAGGTGACTTACAGAGCTGCTGATCCAGCTTTTCCCTGAAGCACAGGGATCTGGGCAGCTCCTGCCAGAGATGGATAAAAGGGGAAGGCCTGGAGTCCATCCCAGTTTCCACGAGTTTTATGGATACTGCTGAGGAAAAGAATGGGCAAAGAGGAGCCTGGATTGGGATGGGGACACCAGAGGGCTCCTATGGGTCCTGGGAACTGGATTTAGGAAGGAATTGAGGGGGAAATGATCCCAGAGCACAAAGGTTGGATCCATGACTTTTGAGGGGAAAATGATCCCAGAGCACAAAGGCTGGATCCATGAATTTTGAGGGGAAAATGATCCCAGAGCACAAAGGCTGGATCCATGACTTTTGAGGGGAAAATGATCCCAGAGCACAAAGGCTGGATCCATGAATTTTGAGGGGTCTTCCTAATTTTTTATGATGGATAACTTGGCCACTTGAGCATGGAATGAAACAAATCCAGTGGGAATCTGCTCTGGAAGTCAAAGGAATGGTCAGAGAGGCCTGGGGCTCCCAAGCCTTGCTTGGTGCCCCCTCACCAAGCTCAGCTTTCATTCCCTGCCTTTATTCCCCTTTCCCCACTCAGTTTACAGTGGGTGGTAGGAACACAGCCCCCATCCTTTTGGAGCCCCCTCCTGCCAGCTGGAATTCCAGGGAGGCAGAGAAATCCTTCCAAGAATATCCTGGAAGGTGAGACGTGGTTATATACGAGCCCATTATTCCAAAAATAACCATTCCCTGCCAGTGGCGCGGAGCCAAAATGCTGGATTTGGGGTTTCCCCCAGGATTTCAAGGATACCTGAGCCGCCCTAGGCCTCCAGCTCCAGCAAATCCCAGATTTTCTCCTTGCCAAACAGGGCTGGCACAAAAACACCCGGAGCTCCACATCCTTTTGTCCTGAAGGAATCGTTCCTGGTAGAGTTTTGTGGAGTTCTGCCTTCCCTTTCCTGCTTTTCCAAATGAAATTCAGCCTCCAGGCTCCCGTGCTCCTGGCAGGATGGGATTTGGTGGAAGTGGCTCCCAACGTTCATTTCAGAATAGGATTCAGGAGCTGAGCCTAAAGGCAGGAAAAGCCACAATAAAAATTCCAACGAGCAATTTTACCACGCCTGGAGCAAACCCAGGGATTTTAAGGAAAACCTCTGGGTGTTCCTGCAGCTTCCCAGCCATCAGGAACAGCCACATTTTTCCATGGGATTGGGAAGAGCAAAATGTCCTCCAGGAGTTTTAAAGCCTCCAAGGAGAAGGAGGATGAACCTTTCCTTGCATTTCCCAGCTCCTGACTCATTCCAGAAAGTTGGGAAGTTAAACTTTATAGTGGGAGATGATCATTTCCCTCTTCCCATTCTCCTCAGCAGGAGTCAGAGCTGTTCCCTTGGCATCCCTCTGCTTTCCCTTGCCCTGACATTCCATGTCTGCAGCTCCGGAAAAGGCATTTAAATAAGTCCCACAATGGGATTAATCCAGCAGGAGCTGAAGATCCACTTTGAGGAAAATCCCAGCGGTTTTCCTCAGAGTTTCTTGGGAATACTCCATGTCCTGGCAGTCTTTGACTCCATTGGAATTTGTTTTGTGCTACATGTGTGAAATAAGTGCTGCCCAATCCTGGAATTCTGGAATTTGGGTTGGGAGGGATCTGAAGGATGATCCCATTCCCACCCCTACCATGGCAGGTACATCTCCCACTGTCCCAGGATGGTCCATCCTGGCCTTGGACACTTCCAGACATTTCCAGCTTCTCTAGGAATTCCATCCCCGCCCCTCCCCACCCTCCCAGTCAGGAATTCCCAATCTCCCATCCATCCCTGCCCTCTGGCAGTGGGAGCCATTCCCTGTGTCCTGTCCCTACATCCCTTGTCCCCAGTCCCTCTCCAGCCCTGAGTTTTCCCTGGATCCTTCTCTTCTCCAGGTTGAACATTCCCAACATTTCCAATTCTCCTACTGAATGACTCCACCAGCAAAATCCTGGCTCTGGTTTTCCTTAACTTCCATCACCAGGAACCAGAATTCCTGGGGGAAACCAAGGTTTGATCCAATTGTGGGAGTGTGAGGATGAGAATGGGATTGATCCTGGAGGAAAATTGGTTTTATTGGGAATTCTCAGTCTCTTGGCCAAGGAAGTCCCTTCCCAACCGGGGGCTGCACCCTCAGCCCAAACCCAGAGTGAGAATTCCCAAAATTAGCAGGGGAGAGATGAAGATGGGAAATTTTAAAATTCCATTGGGAATTGTCAGAATTCCTGGATGTCAAAACACCCAATGAATAAAAAAGAAACAATTTTTAAAATCTCCCCAAAATTCCCAAACTGGAGCCAAACCAAGGTAACAGCAACAACTTTCCTGCTCCCCTTGAGTCTCGTTTTTTGGGACAAGGATGGATAAAATCCCTCTTTTCCTTGGAATGACCTTCCCGAGCTTTGAGGAGCCTCTGCTAAACTGAATCCCTACTGTGGTTTGGATAATAGGTCATAAAAACACTCAGGAGGGATTAAAAACACAACAAAACCCAAAAAATGTCTGGTTTTCCCAAAAAAACTCTGCCCAGGACATTCCCTGCTCCGAGGGGAAGTGAGGCAGGGAAAAGAATTCCATCTTTCCCAGAAGGATTCCCAAGGTTTTTGGGAAGGGGCTGAAGGTTGAAGGGATCAGAGCTCCAGCCCCGGGATGCTCCACAGGAAGGGCAGAGATGCCCTCTCATGGGGGATCATGGAATTATCCCTCTGAAATCCCCTTTTCCCAGATTTTAAAGGCTGCTGTGTCCATGGAAGTGGGGATCCATATTTCCAAACTCTCCTTTTAGGGTTTTGGGAAGGAAAAGCCACCCTGGAGCATCATTGTCCAGTCAAAAGCTAAAAACTGCAAATCCCAGTTTTCCTCTCAATCTTTTTGCTGGGAAAGCCTCTTTGGAAAGAAAAAGAAGGGAAATGTTGAGCCAATGGAATGATAAAGGTCTTCGGAGGGATGGGAATTGTCCTTTAATAAATCATGGAATGAATCCTGAGGGTGCCACCCACCCCAGGCAAGGCTGATCCCAAATGTGGAATATCTGATCCCAATGAAATGGGGGGAAAATTTCCATGGGGATGGAAACAGTGGGAAGTGTGAGTTTCATTCTGCTGCTTGGGATTGGGACACGCTCCACAGAGGAGGAATTTTATACCCCAAATATTTGGGATATTAAACCACACAAAGGAGATTCATGGACCAGGAGGTTTTGGCTTCCCAAAAATTCCTTCAGGCCAGGAGGAATAGGGACAGGGGAATAGGAGAATTCCAGACTTAGGGCTTTTATGGCTCCAGATTGCCTGGAAAGGATTGGATCGAAGCTGGAGGAGAGCAGGGAGAGATGGGATATTGGAAAGGAATTCCTGGCAGGGAGGGTGGGGAGGGAGTGGGATGAATTTCCTGGAGAAGCTGGGGATTAATAATGGATTAATGTTTAATAATGGATTCATATGTAATGATAGGAAAGAAATGGAACAACCTGGAGGAAAAACTTGGAGGGAAAAAAATTCACCTTGGGCTTGGATGCAGGATTAGGAAAAGTTTCTGCTCAGTGGCTGAATCCCAGAATCCTGGAATGGTTTGGGATGGAAGGGGCTGAAAACTCATCCCATTCCCACCTCCCACTGTCCCAGGGTGATCCAAACACCAATGTCCAGCCTGGCCTTGGGCACTGCCAGGGATCCAGGGGCAGCCACAGCTGCTCTGGGAATTCCATCCCAGCCAGGAATTCCCAATTCCCAATCTCCCATCCATCCCTGCCCTCTGGCACTGGGAGCCATTCCCTGTGTCCTGTCCCTCCATCCTTGTCCCCAGTCCCTCTCCAGCTCCCCTGGAGCCCCTTCAGGCCCTGCCAGGGGCTCTGAGCTCTCCCTTTGTGCTCCTGGCTGAAGGGACGAGGAAAGGGACAATCCTCAAGGGATTTTGGAGGGTGTTGACAGCCTATTCCTATTCCTATTCCTATTCCTATTCCTATTCCTATTCCCACTCCTCTGGATTTTGCCTTGCTCATTCCCTGGGCTCTCCACCTTTCTGGGATCATCCCTTCCCAGCCTTTCCATGTTTGTTCCCTCCTTGCTGTATCCCAGACCAGAATCCCACTGGAATAGTCCCTTCCTGACCCAATTCCAGCACTCCAAGGCCTCTTCCCACCCCCTCACCCATGGAGAAATCTCTTTGTGGGGAGCTTCAGGAAAAAGGAGGGATCCTTGGAACAGAAGGTCTGTGAGGGTTTTCCCTCCCTCATTCCAACTGCTGCTCTCCCTCCATCCCAGGCTTGGAAAATCCATCTTTTCCCTCTGCTCCAGGGATGGGAAGGAGCTCCTGGAGAACTTTCTCCATAGGCAAAGCATTGAGAATTCCAAGTTAACGAGGAGGTTTTACGGGCTTCCAAACATTCCCTGGCTCCAGGCTCTCCCCCTGTGGTGGATCCCGAGGCTTCCATGGGGGAATTATGATTTTGGAAAATTCCATTTGAAAGATCCCAAGGGAATTTATTAAGACTTCCTGTAAAAGGACAGGGAGTTTAATACAGAGGGGGAAAAAAAAAAGAAGAGAAATTTTGATTTCCACCAGAACAGGGCTTGACTTCATAAATGAAATTCCCTCATGGTCTCCCCCATCCTGTTCCCATCCCATTTTCCCCCCTCCTCATCCCATAAAACAGAGCCTGGGATCAATGGCCCGTGTGTATGGAAATAAAGAGGAATCCTGTCGTTCCCAGGTTTTTCTGTGGGATGGGTCACGGAGCTGGGGCAGGGACAGAACTGCTGGGAAAGGCACAAACCCTGGGCTGGCTGGAGTGGGAAATGTTTCCCTTCCAATGAAACTTTCCTGGAATTCTATAGAGAATAACTGAAATATTCCCAAAATCCAATGTGCATTTCCTCAGTTGCATCATTTATTTCCTCTTTTAGTTTCCATTTTGTGTTGGGATTTCTCACTCTCAGAGGGAACCATTGGAGAGGGAACAAACCCTCATTCCATAGGGAAGGGAATCCAGCCAGAGGCGTTTCCCTCCATCCCAGCCCACCCCAACAACTCATGACCAGTTTCCCTGGTGGATCTGATGGAATCCCAGCATTGTGCAAAGCAGTTTTTCCCAAATAAATTAATTTACCTCCTTAAATCAATTCTCCCAGTAAATCCCACCTTTCTACAGCCAGGAATTTCCCCCCAACACTTCAATTCCCTCATCCCTGGATTCCAACAAGATCAGGATCCGACCTTCCCTTTTCCCAAGCAGCTCCTCAGTAATGTTGGAGTTCTGGCACCTCCTCCTTGGCTGCTCTCAGAGCTCACTCCAATATTTGGGAATCGTGTTTCACTCCGTATTAATGCCTGAAATTTTATTATCCCAGGATCATAAAAGCCCAGCTGCTGATGGCGGCCCCAGCCTCGGTTATTTCACCCTGCTGAATTCCTGGGATGGAATCCAGAGTTTCTCCATCACCGTGTGGAGAGAGCCCTCTGCAGATGGCTGGATAAATCCATCCACTCACTGGAAAAATTCCAAGCAATATTTCCTCCTGCGGGAAAACCTCTGGAAAAGCAGCATGGCTGGACACCAGGATCTGGGATCAGCCAGGTCAGCCTTCAAGAACGAGTTTCTTTTATTCAGGACATGGGATTCCCCCTTTTCCTGACCTTTTTCCTGCTCTTATGGAGGAGGAGAGACCTGACAAGGCTTAGGAGCAAGAAGCGATCAAATCCAGGATTTCCTGAGCTTTTTCCTTATTTTTGGCTGAGGATGCACCAGAATTTGGTGAACTTCTCCTCCCATCATTCCCTTCTGTTCTCCCTAAAATGTTGGTTAGACATGGAATCGTAAAATCCTGGAAAGGTTTGGAAGGAACCTTAAGGATGATCCCACTCCATCCACGGCCAAGGACACCTTCCACAGTCCCTGGCTGCTCCAAGCCCTATCCAATGGCCTTGGACACCTCCAGGGATCCAGGAGCAGCCACAGCTTCTCGGGAATTCCATCCCAGGGTCTCCCCACCCTCCCAGCTTGGAAT
The DNA here is from genome assembly GCF_028551555.1 of Melozone crissalis. NCBI lineage: Eukaryota > Metazoa > Chordata > Aves > Passeriformes > Passerellidae > Melozone > Melozone crissalis. The sequence goes on along the minus strand of NW_026535794.1, from coordinate 1,363,776 downwards.
TCCTTCCCAAAACCTCATCCAAGCCCCAGGAGAACAGCCCCTGGTTTGGAGCAGGGATCAGAATTTCCTGGGATTGCAATCCTGAGAGCAGGGAAACGCGGCCCTTTTCCCTTTTCCCTCTACTGAAGTGTTAATTCCCAATAAAACCTTTGATCCAGAGCTGCTGGAATTCCTGCCTCTGCTAATGAATTAATTAAACTAATTGCCCATGGAGTTGGTGCAGTGGTGGCTGGGACAGCAGGACAATGAGGGGACTCCACGGGGACATCGGGGGAGAAGCCTCTGGAAGTGCCTGGCACCATCTGGGATTTCCAAGGATACCTGGGGATGGATTAGGAACCCAAAATTCCCTTTACACCTAAATTATTCCACTGAAATTATTCTCCACTTTGTTCCCAAGTACCATCCAATGAGGGGCATCCAGAGATCCTGGGTCTTGGGTCATCCCAAATTTCTCAAGCCTTGGGACACTTTCCTGTCACTGGATGTGGGCCAGGATATCTGGGAAAGGCTGGAATTTCAGAGGTGTGGAGCAGGAAGAGCTGATGGAGGTAAGGAGAGGATCTTGGAAGGGACAGGAACAATGGGGATGGTGGGACAAAGCTCCAACCAGGAGCAGGAAGGGAGCAAGGAAGCCACGAGTGGAAAAAAATCAGATGTTTCCATGTGGAAAGATATCTAGAATATTGGAGAGGGTTTTCCTGAAGTCTGGGAACAGCCTGAGCACATCCCACCCATTTGGAAAAGTAAATAATGGAAAAGCCACCATTCCTAAAAATCTCCCAGGATGGGGGAGAGGGACAGCAGAGCAGGGGCCAGGGGATCCAGCTGGATTTCTCCTGGTGGCACATGACATCTCCAGCTCCTCCCCATCAGCCTTTGGGGGGAAAAGGAATTCCCTGCTCTCCCGGTGAAAATTTGGGAAGTTTTGGGCTTGATGGTGCACAAAAGGATTTGGGACTGATTGGGCTGGAGTAGGAGAGGACCATGGAACGGGATGATCCTGAAGGTCCCTTCCAACCCAAACACTTCATGATTTGATGATGATTATGGAACAGGACACTCTGTCTTGGAATTCTGGTGTGGCAGGAGTGAGATGATCCTGAAGGTCCCTTCAAACCCAAACCTCCATGATCTGATGATGATTATGGAAAAAGGACACTGCCTTGGAATTCTGGTGTAGCCAAGACCAAGGTGGTCCTGAAGGTCCCTTCCAACCCAAACCACTCCATGATTTGATGATGAGTTGATGATGATGATTACGGAACAGGACACTCTGCCTTGGAATTCTGGTGCAGCGAGGACCAAGGTGATCCTGAAAGTCCCTTCCAATGCAAACCTCCATGATTTGACGATGATTACGGAATGGGACACTCTGCCTTGGAATTCTGGTGTAGCCAGGACTGAGGTGGTCCTGAAGGTCCCTTCCAACACAAACACTCCATGATTTGACGATGATTATGGAATGGGACACTCTGCCTTGGAATTGTGGTGTAGCCAGCACTGAGGTGGAACAGAACTCGCTCCAGGACATTCCCAACTCCCATCTTCTCGTTGGATGAAGAATAAACTCCAACAAAACCCGAGCGCATCCCGGCCCCTCATCCCACCCTGCTTTACAGCCCCGTGGGGAACCCAGGGATAAAGCTTCTGTCCATCCCCACACAATCCCTGCCTGGAGTCTTGTGCTTTTCCAGCACACACAACGCGGCTGTGGGGAGGCGGCGGATGGGGCTGGAATAAATCAAGGAGAGCAGCAGGAGGGGCCCGGCATGCGGCTGGAATTAGCGGAGAGGGGAATTGTAAACAACTGGGGAAACGTGCCTGAAATTAATTTTTAGGACCTAATGGGATTTTGCTTGGAGCGGAGTCAAGAATGAAAAGCTTTCCGTGGCAGAACGAGGCACTTTGCATAAATTTGCATCCTGACGTCGGCTGGCTCTTGCCGGGAGCGCGCGTGCGTCCCTGCACGGCTGCGAGGGGGATTTGGGAATTGCTTTGGTCGTTACCCACAGCTCCTCTCAAGGAGTTTTCATGGGAACAGGCCCATGAAAGCCAGGATTCCTGGGCTCTGGAATGCCGTGGGATGGAAGAGAGAGAAAGGGAAGGACAAGTCACCTTGGTGGTGTCATGGATGAACTGGAGGGAATTTTTAATTCCATAGGGAGCTGTCTGGGAAATGTGACTCCCCAGGATGGGTTGGATCCTGTGGAAGAAGGGATGAGGTGTTTTGGGAAGGGAAATTGTCATAGGATAGGATCAGGGAATGGTTTGGGACGGAAGGGACCTTCAGGATCATCCCATTCCACCCCTGCCATGGGCAGGGACACTTTCCACTGTCCCAGGCTGCTCCAAGCCCCATCCAACCCAAACCATTCAGGTCCCTTCCAACCCAAACCACTCTGGAATTCCATCATTCCATGATCCCATGAACAATCACAGCAGGAAATTCCTGTCAACTACCCAAAACCCTCAGTTTTCCTTGATGCTCATCCCAGCGATTTTGAGGAAAAACCCAGGAATTAAACCATTCCCTATTGATTAAGCTGCGCTTTAATTTGCAATTATGTTCATTTACCTCCCGCTCCACTTCGTGCTCTACTTGGACATGGGATCCACGTGGATCTGGATCAAACTCACTAAAGTCAGTGGAAATTTTTCCCTGATTTCCAAAGGCTCTGACTCTGCCTCTTTATCCCTTTACAGGGAGATGCCTGGCTGGAATCTCCATCTCCAAAACACCAAGAGGGATTAAAGAAGCGTCAAGAAGGTTAAAATTCCTTTGCTTTATTATTCCCACAGAATGAGGAAGGATTTCCATCCTCACTGGGGGCAATAAAATAATCCCCACTGGATCACTGGGAGGTGGGAATGTTCAAAAATGACCTCCTGCCTAATTTGAAGGTCCTTCATCAACCAAAATCAAAGGTTTTTCATCAACCAAACTTGAAGATCCTTCATCAGTCAAAATCAAAGGTCCTTCATCAGCCAAACTCCTCCTTCATCTTCCAAATTTGAGGATCCTTCATCACCCAAAACCAAAGGTTTTTCATTAGCAAAAATGAAAGGTCCTTCATCAACCCAAATCAAAGGTCCTTCATCAACCCAAACTCCAAGATCCTTCATCAGCCAAGCTCCTCCTGATTTCCACAAGTTTTAATCATCAAAGGGATAAAGGAGAGCAGAATCCTCCTGGGATTGAGGTGTGGAGTCACCTCCCAGAAGGACCTTCAGAAGAACCTTCCAGATCCTTTCAACACAACCCCGCTGCCCAAATACCTGTCCCGATTTTCCAGCTGGGACAACATGGAAAGAGAAGCTTTTCCTCCTATTTCAGGCCTCCCCCAGACTTCCAGGCATTTCCATTAATAAACTTTCCAGGCACGTCCCGACCCCAGCTCCAACGGGGACCTACTGGGAAGCTTTTCTCTTTCCTGACTCCGAGTGTTGACAGGCCTGGGAAGAGCCTTCTCCTTACATCTCCAGCTGCCGGGGTGTTTTGGCGCTCCCAGCTTTTGCTCCACGCAGAGACACGGACAGCTCCTGAAGAAATTCCACACTTCAGCTGTTCCTCAGCTTTCTGAAGGACACAATCCCAGTAGCTCCAGTGCCCCCGGGAAGCGTTTTTGGAAAACATCAAGCCAGGATGGCTCTGCCAAGTGTTCCCAGGGCAAGAACCACCCTCAGCTTCACAAACATCCATAATTCTCCATTAAACGCAGAGGAGCGCCAAGTCCTTCCCTCTTTTCTCTTCATGTCATTATTTTTGGGAACAATAGGTCACAATCCCGCAGCCGGGCAGCTGGAAGGGAAACACTCCCGGGAAAAACCTTTCCTGGTGCTACCTTGGTGGGATGAGCTCATCCAGCTTCCACTTTTCCTCAATCCCTCAGGTTCCCCGGAGGAAAAAATCCTTAATCAAGGCTCGGATTTGCTATTTTTAGTTACATTTACAATCTCCAAACGCCTCCGAGATGTTTTGTTCCTTCCAGCTCCATCCACCGCAGATGGAGCCCGGGAAGAGCTGCGGGAGGTTGGGCTCTTGTTGAAAATTCTTTTTATTGGACGTTTTCTGCTCTCTAACAATCACGTCATAAATTCAGCAGGACTTTTATGGGAACTCCCAGGGTGTTTTTATTTCAAATATCGTAATACAAGGGTGGGGAAAAAAATCCTACAGAGCTGGAAGCAGCTCCTGGTTTTCTTGTTTTTACAGGGATTTTAACAGGAAGAGCCGTTCTAAACCAATGGCAAAAACTCTTTAGGAACAGCCTCGCTGGGCCAAGGAAGGGGGTTCTGTAGTAAAGTTGGAATTTTCTGCTGGAAAAGAGTATCCAGGGGTGGGATTCTGCCCCTCTGCCCCCTCAGGTGAGACCCCACTGCAGAGCTGCCCCAGCCCCAGAGCCAACAGCACAAGGACCTGGAGCTGCTGGAGAGACCCAGAGGAAGCTCTGGAGCCCATTTGCTCTGGAGCCAGGCTGGGAGAGCTGGGAATGTTCCCCTGGAGAGGAGAAGCTCCAGGGAGAGCTCAGAGCCCCTGGCAGGGCCTGAAGGGGCTCCAGGAGAGCTGGAGAGGGACTGGGGACAAGGATGGAGGGACAGGACACAGGGAATGGCTCCCAGTGCCAGAGGGCAGGGATGGATGGGAGATTGGGAATTGGGAATTCCTGGCTGGGCTGGAATTCCCAGAGCAGCTGTGGCTGCCCCTGGATCCCTGGCAGTGCCCAAGGCCAGGTTGGACATTGGTGTTTGGATCACCCTGGGACAGTGGGAGGTGTCCCTGCCATGGCAGGGGTGGCACTGGGTGGGCTTTAAAGTCCCTTCCCACCCAAACCATTCCATGATTCCACGACCTTGCCGTGGTCACAGGGACACGAGTTCCACACTCACCATCCATTAATGATGGATACGGGATGAGCAGAGGAGAGGATGAAAGGATCCTGCTCCAGCTGTCCCAGCTCCCAGTGATGATTTTCTCTGAACTTCCATGGGGTGCCAGAGGCAGAAAAGCAGCTGGAAGTGGGACATGGGCAGCAGGAGCAGCTCTCCTTCCAGGAATTGCCTTTGGATGTGACAGGCTCTGATCCCAGCAGGAATGTGCTCCTCCCTGCCCAGGGCTCATTGCTGTTCCCAGGAATTCAGAGCAGGTGCAGGAGCAAATCCCATGGGCTGTGTCCAGCAGAGGCTGCACCTTGTGCTCCAACACCCAAAGTTTCCATTCTTCCCGCCACAGGCACAGGAAAACTTCCCAAGGTGATTCCTGCAACGTTGGCTGGAAGAGTTGAACAACAAACAAACGGGGCAGGAGGATAAAAGGACGGCAAAATCCTGGGAAAATTTCCCTGAGTGGAAATTCATTGGAGTCATTGGCCAGGCCCCAGGGTAGCTCTGTAGGGGGGTGTCATCCCTTTGGAAGGTACCAAAGAATTCCAAGAGCTGCCCTTTCCCACTCCCTCAGAGGCCATTTCCAATGTGTGGATTCCCAATTCCCACATCTGCGCATCCTGTGCTGTAGGAAACATCCCATGGGATCCCTCCGCTCTCCCCCTGCCGTTGCCACAGGTCTGCCAGAGCTCCCAAACCCCATCCACCAACCATCCCAGAGCATCCCAGAGAGCCCTTGGAACCTGCCAAGCATTTTCCAACCATCCCAAATGTTTAAGGAAAAAAACTGTTCCCAACAGCTCAGCAATTCCAAAGGAAAAAATCCCAGGAACCTGCTTTGGAAGCCTGGAGAGTCAGGCCAGCAGCCCAGCAGAGGGGTTGGTGTCCAGAAGCAGCAACAATCCCAAATTCCCCCAGAGCTGGAGGAGGCAGCACAAACCCTCAGCTCGGGTGGAGTCCGGCCGGGAACGCCACAAAAGGAATTTCAGCAGCTGTCAAAAACTGGGAATTCCTTTCATGTCCGTGCAGCAGAGGGACACTTGAAAGCCAGATCTTGGCCATGGGTGTGACCGCTCCAAAACCACGGCCTGCAGGGCCAAGGGCTCGGGATGAAGGCTCCTCTCCATGATCCCAGCAGGTTGGAGAATCCCAACCAGTCCAGCACTCCGGGGCCGCTCCTGCTTCGTGTCACGGAGCCGTCAGAGGCTCCTCCACATTCCAGCCCACCCTGGTGCCTTTCATCCCGGCCAAGAGCATCCCAGGGCCTGGTTTTTATAGGACAGAGGGATGTCAGAACTTGCAAGGCCGGAGCGTGGAGAGCACAGGAGGGAATCCAATGAAAAGAGGCAGGAGGTGGCATTTCCAAGGAGGGCAGAAAGAAACATCCCAGTTTTTAAAAGGCCAGAATGCTGGCGGGGGATAATCCAGAGGGAATGGCCAGGAGGATCCTCAGGGATGGGTTTGACCCCGGTGTCAGTTTGGGGCTGTGTTGGTGTTCTCCACATTTCCCCCATAAAAGACAGCGACATCAGGCTCCAAACCAGCCAAAGGAAAACAGGTTTTCCTATGGATGAAGGAATCCCTGATTTTCCTGTTCCTCACCAGAACCCCAGCACCATGCCAGGATCCCTGTCCCGTTCCAGGATCACTGCCCCATGCCAGGACCACAGTCCCATGACAGGATCCCTGTCCCACAATGGGATTCTTGTACCATGCTGGGATCCCTGTCCCACTCCATGATCCCATATCGGGATCCCTGTCCCATGCTAGAATCCCTGTCCTGTACAGGGACCCCATTCCTATGCCAGGATCCTTGTTGGGATCCCTGTTCCACACTGAAATCCCAGTCCCACTCCATGATCCCAGTCCCATATTGGGATCCCTGTTCCACACTGAATTCCCAGTCCCACTCCATGATCCCTGCCCTGTGCTTGGCACCCCAGTCCCATTCCAAGACCTGCGTCCCATGCCAGGATCCCACTCCCATCCTTTGATCCCTGCCCCATGCAGGGATCCCAATCCCATACCAGGACACCATTCCCACACCAGGATCCCAATCCTGCGCTGAGATCCCATTCCCGCACCAGGATCCCACGTCTATCCAGGGCTCTGGGATTGATCCTGGCTTAATTTCAGCCTAATAAAAGTGGAAAACACACAGGAAAAGGAAAATTCAGGACATTTTGTTTGAGCTATGTTCTAAATGAAAACATTGGGATTTTTCATTTCCAAGTCAGATTTTCTGGAAGAGCTGAAAGTGAAAATTATCCCTTCAGGAAGTGGGAAAAGCTGTGCCTGGAACTGGAGCCAGGGTAAAGGGAATTTCTTCCCTTGAAAGTTAACGAGGGAAAATTCTTCTGCTTCCCACCTTTGGTCTCACTTCAGCCAGGGAAGGGATGGATGGATGGATGGATGGATGGATGGATGGATGGATGGATGGATGGATGGATGGATGGACTGGCAGCATCCCAGTCAGGGATGCAGAGCCTGGCTCCATCTGTGTCCAGCTGTTGGGAACAGCTGAACACAACACAGTTTTTGTGCATGGAGATCTGCTGACATCTACAGGGTGTTCCAGAGATTCCATGGAATGAGGGAATTCCAGAACAATTTGGGTTGCAAGCAAACTTAAGGATCATCCCATCCATCCCAGTTCCATGGGCAGGGACACCTCCCACTATCCCAGGGATCCAGGGACAACCACAGCATTCCCTGATGGAACCTTCCCACTGCTTTTCCAGAAATATTTTGCCCCAGGACAAGGGTGAGTGCCACTTGGAAGTCTCCCATCCAAGGAAAAACAGGGAAAACCACAAAAAACACTCTACATGGAGATGGCTGGACACCAGCCAGGTGTTTTCCCACCTGAGAATCCAGAGGGAATCCAGAGGCACATCCCAACACCGAGCCTGGCCCAGGTGGGTGCAGCTCTCCCACTGCCCCATGGAATGTCCCCATTGGCCCCACACACCTGGGAATGGCCCCTCCACGGGGAGAGGATGGAGCAGGAATGGCTGCAAACACTGGGAACAGGAGTGGGAAGGAAGCTGGGAATGGAGGAGGAATCAGGGAATTTTCCAGCTGCTCTTTGCTCCCAGGCACCCTCTGGAAGCAGGAATGGGGCTCTCATAGGTGGGAGAGCATGGAGCAGATCCTGGCACAGGGGCCAGGATCCAGCACCCTGGGAATGATCCACCAGGACAAAAGCAGCAGGATGTGGGAATTACCAGGAACAACTCCTCTTATCCCAGCTGGAATCTTTTGTTGGCACCAGATGTTTCCCCTTGGGATAAAACCTCTTTGGAATCAAACCCAGAGGATTCCAGCACCACCTTCTGCAAGATCTCCCAGAGCCACAATAAAGTTTTCCAGGGAAAATGCAGGATTAGCTCAGCAGATCCCACCTGCTCACTTTTTCCAGAGGCACAGGGTTGGGATCACCCCAGGAACCTGGATCACAAAATAACATGGATCACACAATAACCTGGATCAGCCCATCCCAGGAATTGTGCTTGACCTGCTGTGGCCACCTCAAATTTCCATGGGCTCAATCCCACTGCTCCTCCAACTTCCAGGGACCCAATCCCACTACTCTTCAAATTTCCATGGGCTCAATCCCACTCCAACTTCCATGGACTCAATCCCACTGCTCCTCCAACTTCCAGGAACCCAATCCCACTACTCTTCAAATTTCCATGAGCTCAATCCCACTCCAACTTCCATGGACTCAATCCCACTGCTCCTCTTCCCACTCCTCTGCAGGACAAGTAACAACTTTTTCCACATGGAATTGTTTTATTAGGAAAAGATCCATTAACAATAAAAAAAAAAAGCCCAAGAGGAGGAGCAGGACACGCTCCTGGAGGGTTGGGAAATTCGGGAGCAAAGCAAATTCCACAATAAACTGAGCTGGATGCAGAGCAGCCAACGATTCCCAAGCCACACTGGGGGAATCGTTCCTGACCCTTCCCACATGGATTCTGGGGCTGGCCATGGATATTCCCAAACACTCAGAGCCTCAAAGAGTGTCTGCACAGCAACAGGAGCACCAATCCCTGGGAAATGATCCTGCTTTTCCAAGGGCTGCTGGAATCTCCCTCCTTTCCCAGCCAGTCTGGATTGACCTTTCCGGCCCCAGCCTGGAGTTTCCCACTTCTCCTTGCTCCAAGGAAGTTCCAGATAACGGGAGAGGGTCTGTCCTGCTCCCATCAACCCCTCCAAATCCCAGAAAGTTTTCCATGGAAGTTCCTCAGCAGCCAGCCAGGCTCCTTGGACCTGCCTCTCCTCCAGGCACAGCAGGACTGGGGAAGTTTGGGAACAGGGATGAGCAGTCCCGAGCAGGGAGGGACTGAGGGACACAGGGTTGGTGCGAGGCAGATCCAGAGCCCGTTCCTGATGGATTCTCCTCAGTCGGAGTCGCTTCCCTCCTGCTTTGCTGATCCCACAGCCGACGCCAGCTCCCCCTCCTGCCCTTTCAAGCGCTCTCCTGCCAGGAAAAAAACATGGAGAAGGTGTCCCAGATTGCAAGGCAAGATGCGTTCCGTTACCATCTGTGTGGCAGATTTATCTTTTGTCAAGTGGGCAGTCTGCCTTATCTCTCTCTCTGAGTGACCACAATCACTCCTCCCTCTGGTGGGACACCTGCTGATAACAGCTATTGAATGTCCCTGCATGGCTGATAAGAACTACGGCATCCCATTGGGAGATGTGAGCCCAGAGGGAGGAGCCAAGCATTCCTACCCAGATATAATCTGGAGATTCTGGAATAACTGCACGGCTTCTCCACTGGATTCCCCAGAGGAACAGCAGCTGCCTCTTCCCCTGGATCTTAGGAGGAGGACTACACCTTTCTCCAGGATCCCTGCTCCAGCAGAACCACCCCTGACACTGCAGGAGGGCTGAAGCCACAATTCCAATGGGACTGCCACCAACACCCTGACCCACAGGGTGTCAGGTTGGGTTCTGACTCTGTCAGTGTTGGTTTGGTTCACTGCATTGTTTATTTTATCCTTTTATTTTCTTCCCTATCAAAGAACTTTTATTCCCTGCTCCCATATTTTTGCCTGAGAGCCCCTTAATTTAACATTTATAGCAATTCGGAGGGGTGGGGAGGGTTTACATTCTCCATTTCAGGGGAGGCTCCTGCCCTCCTTAGCAGACTCCCGTCTTTCCAAAACAAGACAGAAGGGATGGATGGGTGGGATTGGGAGTGACCCAGAGCAGGAACCAGAAACCCTTCCCAAACCCTTCCCTTGGTACAACCCAAGCGCTCCTGGAGCCTCCTTGGGAAGCTCCTTGGCACCAACAGCTTCCCAGGTCCACTTGGGAAGGGATCAAGCCCCACCAATCCCTCCCTGCATGGATCCCAGCATGGATCAGGGAATGCCTCTGGAATGAGCCACCCCATTCCCGCGGCTCCGGAACGCACGGATCAGCTCCGCGATGGCTCTCTGGGTCCTCTTCTCCAGCTTTTCCAGCTTCTTGGACACATCCCGCTTCAAATCCCTGGGAGAAGAGCCACAAGGTCAGGACAATTCCATGGCCAGGCAGGGCCCACCTTTCCCAGTGGAGATTCCTTCTCTCTCCCATGTGCTCCAAAACCAACCCATCCTTCGGTGACGAGCATTCCAAAGAATCAGCAGGAAAAGGGAATTGTGTCTTCTTCCACAGCCAGGAGGGTTTTCCAATTCCATGGAATCATTGAATGCTCAGGGCTGGATGGGTCCCTAAAGATCAGCTTGTTCCAGCCTCCCATGGGATTTTCCTGGAATTTTTAACCCTCAGCCCAGGTTTTCCTGGATATTTCCAGCACAACCTCAAGGTGTTGGAACCCCCCCTGCTCTGACTCCAACCCCATTTTCCCAGGAGCAGCATTCCATAGGCACTCACCAGTCAGGTTTCCTGGGAGCCAAGTTCGCCAAATCCTAGGGAAGGAGAGGAGACAACCAGTGAAAGCCAAAGGCAACATTCCAGCCTGCACAGAGCAGCTCCAGAGTTTCAGCTCCAGATTCCCAGATCTGGATTTTCAGCTCTGGATTTCCCAGATCTGGATTCTGAGATCCAGATTACCCAATCCAGATTCCCAGACTTGGATTTCAAGCTCCAGATTTCCCAATCTGGATTTTCAGCTCCAGATTTCCCAGATCTGGATTCCGAAATTCAGATTTCCAGCTCCAGATTTCCAGATCTGGATTCCCAAATCCAGATTCCCAGCTCCAGATTTCCCAATCCAGATTCCCAGCTCCAGATTTCCCAATCTGGATTCCTAGCTCCAGATTTCCCAATCCGGATTCCCAGATCCGGATGTCCCAGTCAGGATTCCTCAATCCAGATTTCCAGCTCTGGAAATCCCAATACAGACTTCCAGCTCTAGATTCCCAGAACCAGATTCCCCAGTCTGGATTTCCAGCTCTTGATTCCCAGATCCAGATTTGCAGCTCCGGATTTCCAAATCCAGATTTGCCAATCCAGATTTCCCTGATCTGGATTACCAGATCCAAATTTCCCAATCTGGATTTCCCTGATCTGGATTCCGAGAGTCAGATTCACAGATCCAGATTTCCAGCTCTGGATTTCCCAATACGGATTTCCAGCTCCAGATTCACAGATCCAGATTCCCCAGTCTGGATTTCCAGCTCTGGATTCCCAGGAATTCCAGCTTTACCTACCACCTCGTCGATGATTGGCTCCGGCTTGGCCGCTTCCAGCTGCTCCTTCACCGTGTCCTCCACTAGATGGGGAAACAGGATCAGTGTTGGAAAAGCAGGAATTCCACCAGCGCTCCAGGCTCAGCTCCCAAAAGCTTCCCTAAAACCCCATTCCCACAGCTTTACTTAAAAACATGGTGCCCACACTGAGTACATCCCTTTAGTATCCCAACCATCCTGAAAATTATCTGGGAATGATGGAAATCCCACCAACAGCAACGGCAGCTGGAAGCTGGTTGGGATCGAAGCCTCTTTTCCCAGCATCTGCAGGGATCAGCTGCTCCAAAGGAAATTTTGCTCTCCCTGACTCATTTCCAGGTCTGGGACACTTTGGAGGAGTCAAGCTCCAGCCTAGGCCTTGGGGAAAGCTCTGGAGATATCCTGGATAACAGGAAAACCCTCATGGAAAAAGCCACCCACAGAGGGGCTGCGGCACCAGGGAGCACATCCCACTCCAGCACATGGATTTTGTGGAATCAAGGACAATTTCAGTTGGAAAAGCCCTCTTGGATTAAGTCCAAATATTCCCAGCATTGCCAAGGCCAGCACTGCCCATGTCCCCAAGTGCCACATCCACAGGAATTTCAATCCCTCCAGGAATGGGGCTCCACCACTGCGGGACAAGTGGAATTTTCCCAATATCCAGCCTGGTTATTCCCTCTCCTCCTTGTCCCTGTTCCCTGGGAGTGGATCCCAATTCCCCCTGGGCTCCAGTCAGGGAATTGTGCAGCCCCCAGAGCCTCCTCTTCTCCAGGATAACATTCCCAGCTCCCTCAGGAATTCCCCAGCTCCACTCCCTTCCCTGGACACGCTCCAGCCTTCCCATGACTTCCCTTTCACATGGAAGTTTTAAGCTCCTACAAAAAATACAAGGAAAGGGCAGTGCCAGAATTCCCAGCCATTCCCAGCCCTCCTTTTTTATTCAGGGCATTTTTCAAGGGATTTATTCCAGAAAACTCCACAGGATCTGGGGAACTCCTTCACTTCCCCCTCAGGTGATTTATGGAAGTTCCGTGTGAGGAAATTCCAGCCCAACGCCCTCAACTCCTGCCTGAGATTTCCTTCAAGATAAATCCAGCAAAAAGCAGCCGGAATTTCCGGGAGGCTCCTCCAGGGAGGCTCCTCTGAGGATGAATCCTCGGATTTGGGCCTGGGAGTGTTCCCACCCCTCTTGTGCAATGCTGGGTGTGAGTGTGACAGGATCAGATATTCCAGCCCCTCCATGGACACCTCATCCCAGTGGATCTCCCACCTTGGGAAGGGCACGGAGCTTCCCAAGCCCTGGTTTCCCTTCCCACATTCCCGGTTTCTCCCACCTGAGGCAGGTTTGGCCGGGGGCAGCTTCCTCTTCTTCAGCTCCTCATCCTCGGGGTCATAATTCCGCAGCTTGATCTCCCTGGGAAAAGTGGGAAGAGCAGTGAGGAAAGTCTGGGATGGCCTAGTGGGCACCCAGGAAAAGCAGGAATGTTGGAATCGGGGCCAGCGGCAGCTGAAATCATGGAATTATTGAGGTTGGAAAAGCCTCCAAGATCATCACATCCAGCCAAGGCCACCATGGGTCTGTGTCCCCAAGTGCCACATCCGTGGCTTTTAAATCCCACCAGGAATGGGGACTCCCATTCCCCATTCCATGAGAAATATTCCCAATATCCAACCTCAGCCTCCCCTGAGGCTGTTCCCTCCTGTCCTGTCCCTGTTCCCTGGGACAAGAACCCAATTCCCACCTGGCTCCGACATTTTGGGTCTAAAAACTGGGACTCAGGATGGAAACCCCAGGGAAGATCCAAATCATGGAAAAAAATCTTTCAGGGAAACACAGGGGGGAAAAAGGATTATTTAGGATACAAGGTGGTTATCCAAGCACTTCTGGAAGTGCTAAAATCAGGGAGCAAATCCCAGTTCTGGAATAAATGGATGGTGGAGCTGAGGGAATGAGGGACCCAAACATCACCTGGAAGCTTTTCCATGTTTTCATCTCCTCCAGGGAAGCTCAGGAGTCACGATTGAGCCACAATCCCAGGATATTCCCATCTAATTTGGGCTGTAATTGGACACCCTCATTCCCATGAGTGATTCCTCACTGGAACCAAACCCTGCAAGCCTCAAGAGGAACTCCCAAAGCCACAACCCTGGAAAATCCAGTTTGCAGGAGCTCATCCCAGCTCCAGGACACTCCGGAGGCTGCAGGTTCCATGGAAAAGCTCAGCCCACGGGGATAATGAGGGAGGTGAAGCTCATTAACCACCAAGGATGGGATTAATCAGGATTAAGCCTCCAAGAGAAGCTGGGAAGGTTGGGAAGCAGAGGACCAGGTTTTTACGGAAAGCACCAAAACTCCAACCTTGGAAGTCAGCAGAGCACGGGTGGAAAAATCCAACCCTTCCCACTGCATCCCATTCCTGCTCCAGCATGGGAATCTCCTGGCCAGGAGTCTGAGCCACTCCATGGGAGTACTGGGAACACTGGGATGTGTTCCTGAGGTAAATTATGGAATTGCAGAATGGAAGTGACCCTTGGGATCACGGCCAGGGGCAGGGACACCTTCCATTATCCCAGAGTGCCCCAAGCCCCATCCTTGGACACTTCCAGGGATCCAGGGGCAGCCACAGCTTCTCTGGGAATTCCATCCCAGCCCCTCCCCACCCTCCCCGCCAGAAATTCCCTCCCAAAAAGGAATTGGGAGGATTTGGGGAGTGCAGCATTCCAGAGGGAAGCAATGGACACTGCCAGGGGTGGCACATTCCCTGGTTTGGGGAATATCCCAAATCCGTGTTTCCCTCAGGCCCAGGGCTCCTGGCTGGGGAAGCAGGAGGGATCCCAGCTTTTTTGGGAGGAGGCCCTTGGCACCGGCACGCCGGGAATGTGCGGAATGCCCGGAGCGTTCCGATGGAAACCAGGCCCCTCCGAGCTTGGCCTGTGCTTCACTGTTCCAGCCCCAAGGCTTTCATGGAACAAACAATTCCACACATTCTTCCAAGCCTCCTGGCTGCCAAAATCCTTGAGGCAGGAGCACCTGGAATGGCTGTGCCATGAAAAGCTGGAACAGGGATTTCTTCCGGTGTCACGGGTCCCTTGCTCCTGTCGTTACTCCCAAAAGTCACTTGGAGCTGCTTCAGGAGCAGCTTCCCCATCCCACTCCCTGAGGACGAGGCTTTCACCTCCAGGAACAGCAGGAAAAATGTATGGAGATCATGGAATCATCTGGAATGGGATGGGTGGGATCTGAAGGGTGATCCCATTCCACCCTCACACCTCCACCATCCCAGGGTGCTCCAGCCTGGCCTGGGGCACTGCCAGGGATCCAGGGGCAGCCACAGCTGCTCTGGGAATTCCATCCCAGCCAGCAATTCCCAATCTCCCATCCATCCCTGCCCTCTGGCACTGGGAGCCATTCCCTGTGTCCTGTCCCTCCATCCCTTGTCCCCAGTCCCTCTCCAGCTCTCCTGGAGCCCCTTCAGATCCAGCTCTCCCTGGAGCTTTCCCTTCTCCAGGGGAACATTCCCAGCTCTCCCAGAGCAGAGAGGTCCCAGCCCTGGAGCAGCTCCATGGGATCCCCTGGATTGACTCCAGCAGGTGCTGCTGACTTTCCCGGGTTCCTCACCCAAGGCACCAAAGGAGGAGCAGGCAGAGATCCAGGAGGGCCCTCCCTGAGGAAAAGCTCTTCCCTGGAAAAGCTGCTCCCGCTCCCGAGCATGTCCAAGCCTGTCCTGCTCCCAGAGTGGCTCCAGAAGGAAGGAATCCCAAAAAATCCCACCCCTCTCCACACCAAACTTGCCAGGCCGGTTGGTTTTCCAGGACGTGCTCCCTGCTGGAGCAAGGACTGGGAGACATCCAGGTGTTCCAGGAGAGCTGGAGGAGATCCCAAATCCATCAGGATTCCCACAGGGCTTTCCCATGCACCTGAGCTTTTCCAGGTGGACACTGGGAATTTCAATATCCATGAATCCAGACAAAGCCCACATTCTGTGTGGAGCATGGGATCCTGCTGGAGCTGGGTGATATTCCAAACCATCCCCACCCCAGCCATGCTGGGAACACCAACGCTGGAACGAGGACAAACCTCATCCATGTTCTCCTGCGGCTCCTCCAGGCTGGGACGGATCCAAACCCAACTTCCACCCTTGAGGTTCAACCAAAAGGAGCCCTGGAGGCACCTTGGGAGCACCGAGATGGCCACGGGATAACAGCTGGGATAACTGCTGGAATCCCTGGGATCAGATCCACAATCCCAGCACAAGGACTGGGAGCAGAAAGATGCTCCAGATGTGCTCCCATTCCCGGGAATTCTCCCCCAGGACGGGCAGCTGGAAGTCTGAGCACCCAGAAATCCATGCCCAAAACACCATGGGGTGGGTGAATTCCCAGGAATGATTCCTGGAAAAGAGCAGAGTGCTGGGAAGAGCCAAGGGCTGGAAGGAGCAGAGGGAACCTCTGGAGGCCCATCCCAATCCCAGGGAAAATCCAGGATCACCCAGAGCTTGGGATCATGGGAAGATGAACGGATCCTTCCCTAGGGATGGATCAGCTCCATCCTGAGGGGAAAATCTTCCAGCTCCAGAGGGAGGAAGGCCCAAAACATGGATCAGAACCTTCAGGGACGTTCCCAGCCTGGATCCCAGTGCTCTCAGATTCCAGGGGGATTCAATCCCTGTTTTCCAGTTTGGGAGCAAAATGTGGCAATTCCCAGTTTTACCCATTCCCACTCCTCTTCCTGAGCACGTTCCCGATGGGAAGGGATCCCTGGGATGCTCCAAGTTCGTGTCCAAGCAGGAGCAGATCCTGGGAAGTGTCAACCAAACCCTGCCCGGGTCCCCAGCTCAGCTCCCACCTCCCACATTGAATCCTGATTTTTTTTTTTTTTTTTTCCCATTCTTTTCCTTGTCCTAAACCCCTTCCCTGAGATTTCCAAGCTGCGGGATGAAGGAAATCAGGTCCTGGATTCTCCTGGCGAGCCCAACCCCCCTCTGGAGCAGAATCCCGAGGGATTTTGAGGCAGGGATTAACAAACAAAAGCGCTCCGGACCTGTCTGGTGACATTCCAGAGGGAGGAATTCCTCAGGGAGATCGGGTTTCCCAAGCCCGCTCCTCCCCCAGACCAGGAGCTGCAACTTCCCAGGATAACTCCGTGTCCAAGGGCAGGCTCCAGCGTGGATTCGCTTTTCCTAAAGCTGGGAATTTGAGGATTATTTTTGTCCCGTCCTTCCCCAAGCTTTTCCTTGGGTTTTTAACTCCGCTTTTCCCACCTCTGACGAGCACAAGGAGCCCAATTCCAAGGCTCGGAGCTGCGGGATGGGAATTCCAGGCTCCAGCAGGCCCCTGATTCCCAAATCCAGCGTTTTACCCCGCGGGAATGGGGCGGAAAGGCCGAAATCCTCCCACACCCTTTTCCTGGGAAAGGTGGAGCAGCGGCTCCGCTTCCTGGTCCGCACAAAAATCCAAAGGATCCGAGTTTTTCACGGCTCCAGAGAGAATTTGGATCAGGGATCGCAGCTGGAATTCCTGGGAGAAGAGCAGGGCTTGCAGGGCTGGGAATTTGCAGGAAAATGAGGAAGGAAAAAGGGGATGGGGAAGCTGGAGTGGAGCAGGAATAAAGCAGGATGTGGCCAAAAAATGGCAGCACAGGCTGGGAAAAATGTTGGGAAAACCAGAGCCGAGGGGATCTTGTCCTTCCTGCAGCCACTGGAACAGGAAAGTTGGGAATCTCCATCCCTGGAAGTGCCCAAAGCCAGGTTGCGACAGTGGGAGCTGTCCCTGCCCATGGAATGGGATCATCCTTTGGGTCCTTTCCCACCCAAACCATTCCAGGATTTTCCCTGCTCCAGCTTTCCTGGCAGCACTGGGATGCCAGGAGCAGGCAGGTGTGGGATCTTCCAGGGATTCCTGGAAAAATGAGCAGAGGGAAAAGCGTGGAGAAGGGGTGGGAGAATCCCAGAACGGATTGCTTGGAAGGGACCCAAGGATGATCCCATTCCATGGGCAAGGGCACTTCCACCATCCCAGGCTGCTCCAACCTGGCCTTGGGCACTTCCAGGGATGGAATTTTATGGGATTTCCCCATATCCCAAGTGGCTGAGAGGGAATTCTCAAAATCCATTCATAACTAAAGGCAAAAGCGGAAAAAGAATCCTTGGGATGACTCCATGCCCTGGCAGGGACCTCCAGCTCCTTCTCCTGGAGTTTTCCCTCTCCAGCCATCCCTGGGATTAGCCAGAGAATCCTCAGGATCCCAGGGGTCCAGCAAGGATTCCAAGCCAATCCATCCTGGAATTCCACCCCTGGATGGGCTGGGATGGAGCTGAAGTGAAGCAGCCAGGAGAGAAAATCCTGGAATTCTGCTCCACAAACCATGGGATTATTCCCTGAACCACCACATTCCCCATCCCACAGAATTCCTTCTGCCTGGAAAACCCAGCCCTGCTCCTGCAATTGCTTTGGAGGAAACAGAGATTCCAGCCACCAGGACTCCTCACTTCCCAAATCCAGGTGAAATTCCAGCAGATTTTCCCATTTTCCCCAGGCCAGCAGTGCCCAGCAATTCCCTTTTCCATAGGGAGATCCTTGGGAAATCCAAATCCATGAAGGAATTAAGGGATGGGCTCTTCCAGATCCAATTCCCATGGGAAAAGCAGACATTCCACAAGAAAAGCAAAACAACACCAAAAGTTGGGAATTATCCAGGCAAAATTTGGGATTCAAACACTCCCATGGAGCAGACTTTGCTCCAGAAGATGGGAAGGGTGGGGAAAACAGGGAAATCCATGGGGAAGTGAAGTTTTCCCCCAAAAGAGGAGAATCCCGAAGAATTCCATGAATTTGAGGAGAAAGCCAGGTTGGAATTTCCCCACTCCACGCTTTCCTCTCCACCTGAAACTTCCTTGGATTTTCCAGGAAATCATCCTGAGGCAGGGGAAGGATTTTGGCTGGATCTGCCACTGGATGAAGGAAAATCCACGGAAAAATTCATTTCCTGGTGCTGCTGAACAGCAGGAATGGAACACTGGGAATGGAACACCGGGAATGCCACAGAGCACTCAGACCCCTCCAGGCAATCCCAGCACCATTCCCAGGAGAAAATCAGCCCTAACCAGGATTTTTCTGGGATTTGGAGGATGATTCCCAGGATAAAATCAGCCCAAACCAGGATTTTTTTGGGGATATCAAGGATAATTCTCAGGATAAAATCAGCCTAAACCAGGATTTTTTGGGGATATGAAGGATGATTCCCAGCAGAACATTAACTGAAATCAGAATTTTTTTGGGGATTTGGAAGGTGATTCCCAGGAGAAAATCAGCCCAAATCAGGATTTTTGGGAGATTTGGAAAATGGTTTCTAGGATAAAATCAGCCCAAATCAGAATTTTTTGGGGGGATTTGGAAAATGATTCCCAGGAGAAAATCAGCCCAAACCTGGATGTCTTTGGAGGATGACTCCAGGGATAAAATCAGCCCAGGATTTTTTGGGGGATTTGGAAAATTATTCCCAGGAGAAAATCAGCCCAAACCAGAATTTTTTGGGGGGATCTGGAGGATGATTCCCAGGATAAATTCAGCCCTAACCAGGATTTTTTGGGATTTGGAGGATGATTCCAAGGATAAAATCAGCCCAAATCAGGATTTTTGGGGGGAGGGATTTATTTAAAGGATGATTTTTAGTATAAAATCAGCCCAAGCCAGAAGCCAGAATGGTTTTGGGGATTTGAAGGATGATTCCCAGGATAAAATCAGCACAAACCATGTTTGTTTTTTTTTTTTTTTGGAGGGGGGGGGGGGGGGGGAGGTCTGGAAAATGATTCCCAGGAGAAAATCAGCCCAAACTGCATTTTCTTGGGATTTGGAGGATGATTCCCAGGATAACATCAGCCCAAACCAGGATTTTTTGGGGATTTGAAGGATGATTCCCAGCAGAAAAGTAACTGAAATCAGAAATTTTTTGGGATTTGGAGGATAATTCCCAGGTTAAAATCAGCCCAAACCTGGATTTTTTTTTTGGGGGGGGGGGGGGAATTTGGAAGATGATTCCCAGGAAAAATCAGCCCAAACCAGGATTTTTTGGGATTTGGAGGACGAATTTCTCATTCCAGCCAGGCCTGGACCCACAGGGCTGGGAAAACCAACCCAGATTCCATCAGCTCCAGATCCGGTGGCAGTGCTGGAATCTGAGAGCTCCTGATCCATTCATTTTTCAGGAGCCTCCCAAGCTCTGGTTTCACCCCCGGAGCCTCTTCTGGCACAAACTCCAAGCACAGAAATTTCCCTCTGCCAAGAAATTTGGCTCCTCCAGCCCCAGATCCGTGTGGGATTTTCTCCACCAGGATTTGCTTTTTCCAAGGAGTTATTCCCAAAAAAAATATTTTTGAAAAGGAGAATTTTCTTCATTTTTTTCTTCATTTTTTTTCCTGGTTCACTTCTCCCACAGAGGAGGTTTTTAGGGATAAATCCATAGGAATAGGCCACATTCCACATTTTCCACCCAAATTTGTGATCCCAAAAAAATTCTTGGTGGGAATCAGCAGGATCTGCCTCAGGTTCCATTTTCCAGGGAAAACAGCCACAGGAATCCATGGAAAAAAATCCCAATCCTTGCAGGAATGGCTGGGAATTCAGGGAAGCTCCCAACACTCCCTCCTGATCCATGGAATTTTGCCTCCCAGATGAATCCACCCATCCCCTCATCCCAAATTATTTGCACCAAATTCCTATGGAAAATTCCTACTTAATCACAGAGATCCAAAGGAAAATCCTCCTGGGAAAAGTGGGGATAAAGAAGGAATTACCTGTGCTTGACTGGCTCCTCTTCCTCATCTTCTCTGGGAATTTTGGATTCAGGTTCTCCACCCTCCTTGTTCTGCAAAAAAACAAAAAAAAAAAAAAAAAGGGATAATCCATCAGATTTTGGCTTCTCTGGAAAACCAGGAGAGCAAAAAGCCCCAAAATCCTCTGGGATTGGGGTATTTCTGGGATATTTATATTTCTGGGGTATTTATATTTCTGGGGTAAGAAAGGATTTGAGAATGAGTGATGAGAAGCCATAAAAATCTGGGAATTCATAGAGCAGGATTCCGTTTTTCCCTAATTCATCATTTGGGGTGGAAAACACGGAATCCCACAGGGAGCAGCACAACAAAGGAATTCCAGGTCCAGGAAAACATTGGAGCAAAATCCAGTTTTTCTGGAAGAGGGAAAGAGGCTCCATGGGCAGCAGCAGATCCCAGGAAAAACAGGAATTCCCACTTCCATTCACTATCCAGGCAGGAACAGGGATGGAATGGTGCCCAGGAGGAGCTGGGAATGAGCAGCCATGGAATTCTGGAATCCTGGAAGGAAATAAACATCCCAACTTCCCAAACAAAGCAGGAGCAGCTCTGGATTTCCCAGGAATGGACACAGCAAACACTGCTCAGCTCCACTTATCCCAGTTTTTATTTCCATGGAAAAGTATTGGGAATGAGGAGATTTTAGCCTCTCCATTTCCAGAGCTGAATTCCCAATTTTCCCTAAAGGCTTGGATGGGAAGGGATCCTAAAGATGATCCCATTCCATGGGCAGGGAATTCCCACAGTCCCTGCTGCTCCAAGCTGGCTCTGGACACTGCCAGGGATGAGCAGCCATGGAATTCCCTGGGAATTCCCAACATCCCCCCTCTCCCTGCCCTCTGGCACTGGGATCCATTCCCTGGCTCCCGTCCCTTATCCCAGTCCCTCTCCCAGCACCAGCTCCAGGATCCTGATATTACCCAGGAGCTCCTCCAGGCCTGGGAATGTTTCCCAAAGTGCTGACTCATTCCCTGGATCCCTCTTCTTCCAAATTCTTCCACAATCCGGGTTAAAAATTACATTCCCAGCAAACAGGGAAGGGAGCCAGGGCTGGAATTGTTCAGGTTCAGCTCCTGCTCTGAGGACAAGGAAAATATTCCCCTTTTTTCTCAAGGGAAAACCGACAACAATCATCCCTAAAATCCCAATTCAATTCTGTTTTCATTCCCTGTTTTAAGTCTATTAAAACCTTGGGACGTTCCCAGGAATTCCCTGCTCCTTAAATTCAATAAAAACTGGGAAGAGCCCTCTGGAATTCCCTGCTGCAGCTCTGAGCTGGGTAATGTTCAGCCACCCTTGAATCCGTGGAATTCCAAGTCCCTTCTCACATTCCGAGTCCTTTCCCACTCCTCTCCTCGTGCTCCAGAGCTGCATTCCCCTCACTCCTGCTGGAATTTTATCCAGAGGGTTCCAAGATAAGGAAATACTTGGCACAAATATTCCCAGGAGCCCTGGCTGCTCCCACTCCTGACAATTCCTGCTTTTCCCTGGGTATTGGAATACTGGATTTCTGCTTTTCCCTGGCTGTTGGAATATTGGATATTCCAATCCTGCCACGAGCTCGCCCAAAATTCCCAATTTTGGCTTCTTTCCTTCTTTACCATTCAATCCAAAGTGTTTTAAAGGACTGGGGATATTCCTAGAAAATCAAGGCAAAGGATTTCCAGGGAAGATGTGGGGAAAAAGGGGGGGGAAAGAAAAAAGAGGAGGGGAAAGGGAAAAAAATAGTCAGGTAAAGGGGGAAAAAATGGGCAGGGAAAAAACAGAGGGAAACAAAAATGGCAGGGAAAAAAAATGGGGAGGAAAAGGAAAAAAGGGCAGGAAAATAGGGAATGGAAAAAGTAGAGGGAAACAAAAATGGTGGGGGAAAATCGTGAGGGGAAAAATTGTAATGGTGAGGGGGAAAAGGGCGAGAAAAGAAAAAACGGGGAAACAAAAATGGTGGGGGAAAAAGTCATGAGAGAAAAAAATTGTGAGGGAAAAAAATGTGAGGGAAAGGAGAAAAGGGAAGGGAAAAAACAGAGGGAAACAAAAATGGTAGGGGAAAAAATCATGAGGGGAAAATGGTGGGAAAAAAGGGCGGGAAGGGAAAAAGAGGAGGGGAAAAAACAAGAGGGAAAGAAAAATGGCAGGAGGAAAATCGTGAGGGAAAAAATGGTGAAGGAAAGGAAAAAAGGGAAGGGAAAAAACAGGGAAACAAAAATGGCGGGGGAAAATCATGAGGGAAAAATGGTGAGGGGAAAAGGGTGGGAAAGGAAAAAACAGAGGGAAACAAAAATGGCGAGGGAAAAAATTGTGAGAGAAAAAAACGGTGAGGGAAAAAATTGTGAGGGAAAGGAAAAAAGGGCAGGAAGAGAGGGAAGGGAAAAAACAGAGGGAAACAAAAATGGTGGGGGGAAATCGTGAGGGGGAAAAGGGCGGGAAAGGAAAAAACAGGGAAACAAAAATGGTGGGGGAAAGAATCATGAGGGGAAAAATGGTGGGGAAAAAGGGCAGGAAGGGAAACAGAGGAGGGGAAAAAACAGAGGGAAAGAAAAATGGTGGGGGAAAATCGTGAGGGAAGAAAAATGATGAGGGGAAAAAGGGCAGGAAAGGAAAAAACAGAGAGAAACAAAAATGGCGGGGGGAAAAAAGCGTGAGAGAAAAAAATTTTGAGGGAAAGGAAAAAAGGGCAGGAAGATAGGGAAGGGAAAACACAGAGGGAAATAAAAATGGTGGGAGAAAAATCATGAGAGAAAAATGGCGGGGAAAAAAGGGTGGGAAAGGAAAAAACGGAAACAAAATGGCAGGGAAAAAATCATGAGAGAAAAAAATGGTGAGGGAAAAAAATTGTGAGGGAAAGGAAAAAAGGGCAGGAAGAGAGGGAAGGGAAAAAACAAGAGGGAAACAAAAATGGTGAGGGAAAAAAATGGTGAGGGAAAGGAAAAAAACAGAGGGAAACAAAAATGGTGGGGGGAAAAAATCATGAGGGGGGAAAAAGGGTGGGAAGGGAAAAAGAGGAGGGGAAAAAAGAGAGGGAAACAAAAATGGTGGGGGAAAAAATCCTGAGAGAAAAAAAATGGTGAGGGAAAAAATGATGAGGGAAATGAAAAAAGGGGAGGAAGAGAGGGAAGAGAAAAAACAGAGGGAAACAAAAATGGTGGGGGAAAATCATGAGGGGAGAAAAATGGTGAGGGAAAAAGGGTGGCAAAAAAGGGCAGGAAAGGAAAAAACAGAGGGAGACAAAAATGGCAGGGGAAAAAATCGTGAGGAAAAGATGGTGGGAAAAAAGGGCAGGAAGGAAAAGGTGGGAAAGAAGCTGGCACAGCCCTGGACTCAATAATCTTAAAGGTCTCTTCCTACCTAAAAATTCTGTGATTCTGTGATTCCAGGAATGGCAGCAGAAACGGGCACTGCAGACCCTGCTCTTATCCCAGCTTTATTCCTATGGAGCAGGGCACGGGCAGGAGGAAGGAGATTGGGGCACTCCTGAATTCCCAGAGCTGAATTCCCAACATTCCCTGAGCCCATGGGCACACAGACTTGGATTGGAAGGGATCCTAAGGATGATCCCATTCCATGGGCAGGGAATTCCCACTGCCCCAGGCTGCTCCAGCCTGGCCTTGGGCACTGCCAGGGATCAGGGGCAGCCACAGCTGCTCTGGGAATTCCATCCCAGCCAGGAATTGGGGTTTTCCTGTCACTCCTGGATGGAATTTTGGGTTATTCCCACTGAAAACAATGGGAATGTTCATGGAGAAACCTGGATTGTGTCCTGCCTGTGGAAAAAATCCAGGTTTTTTTAGGATTCTCTCAGGGTTGGAGGCACCACAAATAGGGAATTGCTTCTGTCTGCTCCTTCAGTTTCTGGGTCAGATTCCCCCAAGGAAAAGTCTCCCAAAATATTCAGGTGAAAAAAATAATGGGAGAGGAGAATAAATCAATGGAATAATGAGATTCCTGTTGAAAATTCCACGGAAAAATGGGAAGCTGCTCCTTTGTCTGCAGTGCTTGGATTCCTGAGGGAATCCAGCAGAGGCTGAGCTGTGGGAAAGCTTTTTGTGGGAATATATTCAAGGATTATCCAGAGAATTTAAGGGAATTTAGGGATTCCTGCTTTGGGATTCCCACTTTTCCTTTCTTTCTGTAGAAATTGGGGGATGAGGGACTTTTCCCATAATTTAAGGAAAAAATTCCTTGCTGGGACAATATTTGGCATTTCCCATTGGGCACATGCCAGATTTCCAGCTTTTCCCCTTTTCCTTTTGCCCTTGCTGTGAAATTCTATGGGATTTGATATCTCAAAATCCCACTGTAAGGGAATTCACGAGGAAAATTCCCTGGGAATTCCTCTCCTTTTAAGATCTGTGGGGATGCTGTCGGATCTTCCCAAAGGATCCCTCAGCAAAACCCAGGTGGGATCGCTGCGGGAATTCCAGGCTCAGATTCCCTCTCCCATCCCAAAACTCCTCATCCAAGACCCCCACAGCTCCTTCTCCTGCTTTTTTATCCCCCAATCCTTGAAAAGCCGGAGCTTTGCCGTGTTTCTGTGGGAAGGAAGGGTCTCCCATTGCTCCTTCCCTCCTCCCTGCTCCGGAGCATTCCCTGTGCTGCTCCTCGAGCTGGAAGAACTCCTCTGGCTGCATCCCAAGCTTTTGTTCCCGGCTGGATTTGCTCCAGAGCCACATCCCTGCTCCTCCACACCTTCCCAGCAGGAGGAAGGGCTGGCACTGCTCCTTTCCTCAGGCTTTTCCTGCTTTTCCACCCTTTCCCAAAGCCCCGGACAGTCCCCCACTTTGGCTCCTTCTCTCCTTGTTTTCCCTGGATTTTTTTTCACGCTGGGATTTGTTTTTTCCCAGAGCAAAGCTCCTCGTGATGCAGTGCCCAAGGGCTTGGGGAAAGTGTTGCTGTGGAAACAGAGCCCAGGGAAGTTTTTCCAGCCAGGATAAAACACCCGGAGGGCTCCGAAGGATCCATTCCCATCCAGGCCTTTTTTAGGGAATTGGGAAAGGGCTGGAGCACAGGAAATTGTCGGGAGGTTCTTCCCAACAATTCCAGCTTGGGAATGCTGGAGATAAGAGGGGGGTTGGATGGGATCCCACAGACCCAGGGTGGGATCCTCAGGGCAGGAAGGGCTCCGAGCAAATCCAGAGGATCCCATGCTCCAAGGTTGGAGCCTCTCTGAGAAAACTGGGAATGGCCAGCCTGGAAAAGAGGAAAAACTCCAGGGAGAGCTCAGAGCCCCTGGCAGGGCCTGAGGGGCTCCAGGAGAGCTGGAGAGGGACTGGGGACAGGGGATGGAGGGACAGGACACAGGGAATGGCTCCCAGTGCCAGAGGGCAGGGATGGATGGGAGACTGGGAATTGGGAATTCCAAGGATTTTTTTTTTCCCAGTGAAAATCCTCGACCTTGAAACGCTTCCCAGAGATCTGAAGCTCGGGATCATTTGCATTCCTGGAATTAAGGCTGGAAAACAAAGGGATGAGCTGTCAAAGGGAATGGAACCAACTGGGAATAAAGGAAAGGCTTTTCCTGGCTTTTATCCCTTTCACAGCTCCCAAAAGAAAAACCAAGAAAAGCTTCCCAAGGACCCTGAGCTGCTCCACAGAAACTGCTGGAATTTTCACAAGCTCAGCATCATCCTGGGGTGGCTCCTCCTGGAATATCCGGCATTTATTCCCATTAAAAACTGGAATTCCTGCTGGGATCACAGCCTCAGCTTTGCTCCCCTATGGACTTCAGGCCTGGAATGTTCTGGGTTCCCTGCCCATGGAACTGGGTGAGATTTATGGCCCCTTCCCAAAAGAAATTTGGGATTCTCCAAGGTTTAATAAAACAGGAATTTCAACCCAAATATTTTCCACATCACAACAGAATTCCCAAATTTCTCCCCGAGGGCTGGCAGTGGCTGAGCTCTCCAGGAATCCTCCAAAGTTTCCCTCTATATCCCAGCTCTTTTCCAAGAGGTTGGGGCTGTCCATCCCTCTGGAATGGCACTGGATCCACCCAGTTGGAAAAAGTTTACTTCCTTCCTTTTTTTTCCCACCATTTTTCCTTTCTCACTCTCAGCTTTCCATCCTTGGAAAACCAGGAATTCTCCATTAAAACCCAAAGAGCTGCTTGGAATTCCCTGTCCTAGGAACGGGATGACCTTGAAGGTCCTTCCCAAAAGAAATCTGGGATTTTGGGATTCTCCAAGGTTTAATAAAGCAGGAATTTTGACCCAAACTTTTCCCACATCATGACAGAATTCCCAAATTTCACTCAAAGGGCTGGGAATGGCTGAGCTCTGCCAGAATCTTCCAGCAGGGTGGGAAAAGTTTCCCTCTATATCCCAGCCCTTTTTCCAGGAGCTTGGAGCTGTCCGTTCCTCTGGAATGACACTGGATCCACCCAGTTAGAAAAATTTCTTTCCTGCCATTTTTTTATTTCCTGCCATTTTTCCTTTCCCACCCTCAGCTTTCCATCCTCGGAAAACCAGGAATTCTCCATTAAAACCCAAAGAGCTGCTTGGAATTCCCTGCCCACAGAACTGGATGAGCTTTAAGGCTCTTCCCCAAACAAAATCCAGGATTCTCCAAGGTTTAATAAAGCAGGAATTTCAACCCAAAATCCTTTCCCACAATCCAACAGAATTCCCAAATGTCTCCCCAAGGGCTGGGAATGGCTGAGCTCTCCCAAAATCTTCCAGCAGGGAGGGAAAAGTTTCCTTCTATATCCCAGCTCTTTTCCAGGAGCTTGGGAGCTGTCCATCCCTCTGGAATGACACTGGATCCACCCAGTTGGAAAAATTTATTTCTCACCATTTTTTTCTTTCCCACCATAATTTTTCCTGCCACTTTTCCTTTCCCATCCTTGGAAAACCAGGAATTCTCCATTGAAACACAAAGAGCTGCTTGGAATTCCCTGCCCCAGAGGAATGGGATGACCGTGAAGGTCCTTCCCACCAAAGCATCCCATGCAGGAAGCAGGAGAAGGCACAGAGAATTCCCACTGGGAATTCTGGCCCAGCACCCCCAGCCCTGAGCTCATCCCAAAGCGTCACTGCTCATTTCCACGGATCCCATCCCAAATTCCACCACAAAGGGCAAATCCAGCTGGCACTGCAGGAGATGGAAGGAGCCTGGGGTGGGCTTTGGGATCCCAAGGAGATTTTTTTAATCCTTTTTTAATGGAGAAGGGGAATTAGGGAAATGTCCGTGTGCATTGCCATGGAGATGGGAATGGCAGCAGGGAAATCCAATCCTGGGGATTTTCTGCTGGGATTTTTTAGGAATTAACCCTCCCTGGCAGGAATCGGGGAGATCCTGCTAAAGGAAAACAAGGAAAATCATTGGAATGGGGGTTTTCCAAAGAATTTCCTCCACTGGTGAGGGGAAAAGTTCTGGAATCGTGGAATTCTCGAGGTTGGAGAAGCCTTGGGATGGAGTCCAACCATTCCCAGCACTGATCCGGGTCCCAAACCCACCCATGGGATTGGGAATTCCCACACTCACCCACGGGATTGGGAATTCCCACACTCACCCACGGGATTGGGAATTCCCACTCACCCACGGGATTGGGAATTCCATACTCACCCACGGGATTGGGAATTCCCACAGCCACCCACGGAATTGGGAATTCCCACAGCCACCCACGGGATTGGGAATTCCCACACTCACCCACGGGATTGGGAATTCCCACACTCACCCACGGGATTGGGAATTCCCACAGCCACCCACGGGATTGGGAATTCCCACAGCCACCCACGGGATTGGGAATTCCCACACTCACCCACGGGATTGGGAATTCCCAAACCCACCCACGGGATTGGGAATTCCCACAGCCACCCACGGGATTGGGAATTCCCACACTCACCCACGGGATTGGGAATTCCCACAGCCACCCATGGGATTGGGAATTCCCACAGCCACCCACGGGATTGGGAATTCCCACAGCCACCCACGGGATTGGGAATTCCCAAACCCACCCATGGGATTGGGAATTCCCACAGCCACCCACGGGATTGGGAATTCCATACTCACCCACGGGATTGGGAATTCCCACACTCACCCACGGGATTGGGAATTCCCACAGCCACCCACGGGATTGGGAATTCCCACACTCACCCACGGGATTGGGAATTCCCACAGCCACCCACGGGATTGGGAATTCCCACAGCCACCCACGGGATTGGGAATTCCCACACTCACCCACGGGATTGGGAATTCCCACAGCCACCCACGGGATTGGGAATTCCATACTCACCCACGGGATTGGGAATTCCCACACTCACCCACGGGATTGGGAATTCCCACACTCACCCACGGGATTGGGAATTCCCACAGCCACCCACGGGATTGGGAATTCCCACAGCCACCCACGGGATTGGGAATTCCCACACTCACCCACGGGATTGGGAATTCCCACACTCACCCACGGGATTGGGAATTCCACCCAATCCCAAACATCCCAGAGGCTGCACATGGAGGGGCTGAGGGCTGGCAAGATCCAGATCCTCTGTCCCAGCACATCCCAAAAAATTCAGGATCCACGGGGGATCCTCTGACACCCCAAAATCCGTAAATCCCTTCCTGCTGCATCCCAAATAACTCAGGATCTGTCTGGGACCTTCTGATACCCCCGGCCCCTCTGGGATCCCAAAATCCTCAAATCCCGTCCCACCGCATCCCAAAATTCTCAGGATCCACGTGGGACCATCTGGGGCCACAAAATTCTCAAACGCTGTGCCACCCAAAGCAAAAATCTCAGGATCCCCAAATCCTGTTCCACCCAAATAACAGAGGATCTCAAAAATCCCAAAAATCTCAGGATCTGCATGGGACCTCTAGGATCCCAAATCCTCAATTCCTGTCCCACCCAAATAACAGAAGACCCCAAAAAACTCAGGATCTACATGGGACTCTCTGAGACCCCAAAATCCTCAAACCCCGTCCCACCACATCCCAAAAATCTCAGGATCCACATGGGGCCCTCTGGGATCCCGAAATCCTCAAACCCTGTCCCACCTACAGCACTGGGGGTCTCTAATATCCCAAAAATCTCTGGATCCTCAAACCCTGTCCACCCAAATAACTGAGGATCCCAAAAACTCAGGACCTATGGGGGACCCTCTGGTACTCCCTGGGACCCCAAACCCTCAAACCCTGTCCCACCCAAAGCACTGGGGATCCCAAATACCCCAAATAACTCAGGATCCACATGGGATCCTCTGACTCTCCCCCAGCCCCACTCCAGACCCTCTGGGACCCCAAAGTCCTCAATTCCTGTCCCACCCAAATAACAGAGGATCCCAAAAAACTCAGCATCTACACGGGACTCTCTGGGACCCCAAAACCCTCAAACCCTGTCCCACCCAAAGCATTGGGGATCCCAAATAATTCCGGGTCCAGGTGGGACCCTCTGACTCTCTCCCAGCCCCATTCCAGACCCTCTGGGACCCCAAAATCCTCAAATCCCATCTCACCACATCCCAAAAATCTCAAGATCCACGTGGGACCCACTGGGACCCCAAACCCTGAAATCCTGCCCCACCCAAAGCAATGGAGATCCCAAATATCCCAAATAACTCAGGAGCCACGTGGGACTCTCTGATACCCTCAGCCCCACTCCAGACCCTCTGGGACCCCAAAACTCTCAAACCCACCCAAAGCACTGAGGATCCCAAATATCCCAAAAATCTCAGGATCCTCAAACCCTGTCCCACCCAAAAAACTGAGAATCCCAAGTATCCCAAATAACTCAGGATCCACATGGGATCCTCTGACTCTCCCCCAGCCCCACTCCAGACCCTCTGGGACCCCAAAATCCTCAAATCCTGTTCCACCCAAACAGCAGAGGATCCCAAATATCCCAAAGTCTCAGGATCCTTAAATCCTGTCCCACCAGAAGAACCGAGGATCCCAAGTACCCCAAAAAACTCAGGATCCTCAAACCCTGTCCCACTCAAAGCATTGGGGATCCCAAATACCCCAAATAACTCAGGATCCACCTGGGATCCTCTGACTCTCCCCCAGCCCCACTCAAGAACTTCTGGGACCCCAAAATCCTCAATTCCTCTCCCACCCGAATAACAGAGGATCCCAAAAAACTCAGGATCCTCAAACCGTGTCCCACCCAAAGCACTGAGGATCCCAAATATCATAAAAATGTCAGAGTCCTCAGACTCTGTCCCACCCAAGTAACAGAGGATTCCAAATATCCGTTATAACTCAGGATCCCCAATCCAGACCCTCTGGGACCCCAAAACCCTCCAACCCTATCCCACCTAAAGCATCGAGGATCCCAAATATCCCAAAAACTTCAGGATCCTCAAACCCTGTCCCACCCCAAGCACTGAGAATCCCAAATACCCCAAAATCCTCCGCCTCCCTCCATCACCCCCAGGCCTCTCCCCAGGCCCCGTCCGCAGCCTCGGCCCCACCGCGGGCCCCTCCGGGGGCTCCCCCGCCCTCGCAGCGCCCAGCCCGGCCGGACCTGCAGCGTGCGCTGCCTCAGGGCCTTGAGCCGCTCCCGCCGCTTCAGCGCCTCCTGTTCCAGCCGCCCCAGCACAAACCCCTCGGGCTCCTCCGCGCCCTCCATGCCGCCACCGGGCGCCGCCATCTTGTACCCCGCGTCCCGCTGCCGTACAGCGCGCAGCACGCATGCGCGGCAGGCCGGGCGCGCCGAGCGCCGAGCGCATCGATGCCAGCAATCGATTGGGGGGGTTTGGGGTGGGGGGAGAAGGAAAAAAAATTCCCCATTAAATATTTGGGAACGCTTTAAAAGGAGATTAAAAGGGGAAACGAGGCGAAAGCGACGAGTTCTGTTTGTTAGGATGGAGAGCAGGGCTCGGCTGCGCTAATTAGCGTTAATTATTTGGGGTGGGGTGGGGCTTTGCCTTGCTGCCCCCATTGATGAGCGCGGGGATGCGGGGATAGGGAGGGGGAGCGGGGAGGGGGAGCGGCCCCGGCAGGTGCAGGGAGGGGAGGGGAGGGGGAGTCCCCGCCCCCCACACCTGGGGGAGGTACCGGGACGGGCGGGGGGGTCCGGGGGGGCGGAGCCGCCGCTCGTTCCCAGCCGGGCCGGCCCCGGGCATGGCTTCTTCCCGGGAGCGCCTGTGCGAGCTCTGGATGCTCTACTTCGCCAAGGTGAGCCGGGCACCGCCACCGCCATCGCCACCGGGCACCGCCACCGCCAGCGGGGACACCCCCACCCTCCCTTCCCACCCCCCCGTATCCCCGTCCCCATCCCCTGCTGTCCCCCATTGTCGCATCCCCCCTGCGCTGTCACACCCCGCACCCCCCCCCACGCTGTGTCCGCGCCACCCCCGTTTGTCACCGCGTCCCCCCCCCGCGCTCCCCGCTGTGTCCCCAAGGCCACCCACCCCCGTGTCCCCTCCCTGGGGACCCCCCCGCCCGCCCCGCTCCCCATTCCCGGGGTGAATTCGGGGTCCCCCCGCCCCTCCCCGCCCTCCCCGCAAGGATTTTTGGGGTCCCCGTGTCCCCCCCCCGCTCCGGCGCCACCGCCCGGCGACAGGTGCGCGGTGACATTGGAGCGGCACAGCAGGGTGGGGACAGCGCGGCCGGGGGGGGATTTGGGGTTGGGTCTGGGGACCCTGGGGATGTCCCCAAGGGGGTCCCTGCGTGGGGACCCCCCCGCGCCACCCCCAAAGTCGCTCGGACGTCGTTTTGTCCTCGATTACCCCGGGTGGGGGCGGGTCCTGCAGGGGAGGTGGCACCGAGTGTCGCCACCCCCCCTCCGTGTCACCCCCGGGTGGGTTTGGGGTGAAACTGCTCCCCAAAAACGCCGCTGTGGGCCGGGCTGGGGACACCGGGAGGGTTGGGGACATCCCTGGGGCCTGTCACCTCCGCTGGCCCTGCGGTGTCACCTGGGACCCTCCTCTGCAGCCCTAAACAGGGACACCCCCTTTGGGGGGACAGGGCCACGGGCTGGGACATCGGGGGTGACATGGGGACAGTGCCAGTGCATCGGGGTGGCTGTGGCTGTGTGGGGACAGGTGCCACAGCACTGAGGTGTCTGTGGTGCCCTGGGGACAGGTGCCACATTGTCAGGGTGGCTGTGGCCATGTGGGGACAGGTGCCACCTTGTCAGGGTGGCTGTGTGGGGACAAGTGCCACACCATCAAGGTGACTGTGGCCATGTGGGGACAGGTGCCACCTTGTCAGGGTGGCTGTGGTGCCATGGGGACAGGTGCCACCTTGTCAGGGTGGCTGTGTGGGGACAAGTGCCACACCAT
This sequence comes from Melozone crissalis, assembly GCF_028551555.1. Taxonomy (NCBI): domain Eukaryota; kingdom Metazoa; phylum Chordata; class Aves; order Passeriformes; family Passerellidae; genus Melozone; species Melozone crissalis. The sequence continues at coordinate 1,331,154 of NW_026535794.1, read as the reverse complement.
CAAGGTGACTGTGGCCATGTGAGGACAGGTGCCACAATGTCAGGGTGGCTGTGGCACCCTGAGGTGGCTGTGGCCATGTGGGGACAGGTGCCACAGCACTGAGGTGACCATGGCCATGTGGGGACAGGTACCACCTTGTCAGGGTGGCCATGGTGCTGTGGGGTCACTGAGGTGACCGTGGTTGGACAGGGACAGGTGCCACAGGGCTGTGGCTGTGTGGGGACAGGTGCCACCCCACTGAGGTGTCTGTGATTGTGCAGGGACAGGTGTCACATTGTCAGGGTGGCCATGATGCTGTGAGGACAGGTGTCACATTGTCAGTGTGGCCATGGTTCCGTGGGGACAGGTGTCACATTGTCAGGGTGGCGCTCTGGGGACAGGTGCCACAGCACTAAGGTGACTGTGGCCATGTGGGGACAGGTGCCACATTGTCAGGGTGGCGCTCTGGGGACAGGTGCCACAGCACTGAGGTGTCTGTGGTGCTCTGGGGACAGGTGCCACCTCGTCAGGGTGGCTGTGGTCCCTTGGGGACAGGTGCTACACCATCGAGGTGGCCGTGGTTGGGTGGGGATAAGGAGCCATTGCTGAGGTGTGTCAGGGTCACAGGTGTCACAGGTGTCACAGGTGTCACAGGTGTCACTTGTTCCAGCTGTCTGTGGCTGTGTGGGGACAGTGCCACTCTGCCAGGTGCCCATGGTCACACAGGGGACACGGATGGGGACAGGTGCCATCCATCATGGGGGTGTGTGGTGGCAGGGGACGTGTGTCACACTGTCATGTCCGTGGGGACACATGTGGTGCCACCAGGGTCTGATGGCCCTGCAGGGACCCATTGTGCTGCCAGGGCACTCACAGGGGACAGGTGTCACCCACGGTTGTGTGGGGACAGGTGCCACTTGTCGGGGTGTCCTGCTCGCTGTGCCACACCAGCGGGGTGGCCGTGCCACCTCTGAGGCCCCAGGGACAGGGCCAGACCCCGGTGTCACCTCCCCAGGCAGGTCACAGCAAAACCCTGTGGCCTTGGCCACAGCCATGTCCCCAAGGGCCTGGCGAGGACAAGGCTGGGGGACATGGCCCAGGTGATGGCGGTGTCCCCTCCATGGCAGTGTCACTCCATGGCACTGTCCCTGTCCCCTCCATGGCCATGTCCCTGTCCCCTCCATGGCAGTGTCACTCGATGGCAGTGTCCCTGTCACACTCGATGGCAGTGTCCCTCGATGGCAGTGTCACTCTATGGCCGTGTCCCTGTCCCCTCCATGGCAGTGTCACTCGATGGCAGTGTCCCTGTCACACTCGATGGCAGTGTCCCTCGATGGCAGTGTCACTCTATGGCCGTGTCCCTGTCCCCTCCATGGCAGTGTCACTCGATGGCAGTGTCCCTGTCCCTTTGATGGCAGTGTCCCCCGATGGCAGTGTCACTCGATGGCCGTGTCCCTGTCCCCTCCATGGCAGTGTCACTCGATGGCAGTGTCCCTGTCACACTCGATGGCAGTGTCACTCTGTAGCCGTGTCCCTGTCCCCTCCATGGCAGTGTCACTCGATGGCAGTGTCCCTGTCCCTTTGATGGCAGTGTCCCTCGATGGCAGTGTCACTCTATGGCCGTGTCCCTGTCCCCTCCATGGCAGTGTCACTCTGTAGCCGTGTCCCTGTCACACTCGATGGCAGTGTCCCTGTCGCCGCCCCCCAGCCGGTGGCCCGGGCATGGCCGCGGTGGCTTTAAACCAGGACAGAGCCGCTGTCCCCGGCCTGGCAGGGACAGGGACAGGGCCAGGGCTGTCCCCAGGGGTGGCCGTGCTGTCCCAGGCTCCGGGGGGCGGCGGGAGCGTGGCCCCAGCGCCAGCCCCGCGGGGTCCCTCGGTGTCACCGGTGGCGCTCAGAGCAGGGGTGGCATCCCCGCGCCACTGTCGCTGTCACTTTCCGGGGGCTCCCGGCGGAGGGGCGACATTCCCGGCTGGGCATTCCCGGTTCGGATTCCCCGTTCGACATTCCCGGTTCAGATTCCCGGCTGGGCATTCCCGATTCAGCATTCCCGGTTCGGATTCCCGGCTGGGCATTCCCGGTTCAGCATTCCCGGTTCGACATTCTCGGTCTGGGCATTCCCGGTTCAACATTCCAGGCTGGGCATTCTGGGCTGGACATTCCCGGTTCCACGTTCCCGGTCTGGCATTCCTGGTTCGGATTCCCGATTCCACATTCAGGTTGGGCATTCCCGGTTTGGATTCCGGGCTGAACATTCCCGGCTGGGCATTCCCGGTTCAGCATTCCCGGTTGGGCATTCCCCATTCCACATTCCCGGTTCAGCATTCCCGGTTGGGCATTCCCAGCTGAACATTCCCAGTTCGGATTCCCGGTTCGGATTCCTGGTTGGGCATTCCCTTCTCGGCATTCCCGGTCTGGCATTCCCGGTTCGGATTCCGGTCTGGCATTCCCGTTTTGGATTCCCGGTTCAGATTCCCAGTTGGGCATTCCCGGCTCGGATTCCAGTCTGGCATTCCCAGCTCGGCATTCCCGGTTCGGATTCCCGGTTGGGCATTCCCAGTTCAGATTCCCAGTTCGGATTCCAGTCTGGCATTCCCGGTTCGGATTCCCGGTCTGATATTCCCGGTTGAGATTCCCGGTTGGGCATTCCCGGTTGGGATTCCTGGTCTGACATTCCCGGTCTGGCATTCCCGGTTCGTACTCCCGGCTCGGATTCCCGGCGCTCCCAGGCGGCTCCGCGCCGGCCGAGCCCCGAAGCCGCCGAACCGGCTCTGCCAGCCGGGAACCGGCTGCGACAGCTCCCCGGGGTGGCACCGCCACCGGCACCGGGAGGGCACACCGGGACCGCGGCACCGGGAGGGCACACCGGGACCGCGGCAGCGCCGCTCCGGTGGGCGCAGCGGGAATCCGGGCTCGGGATGCAGCTCCGCGCGGGTGCCCCGGGAATTTCGGAACAGCAGCTCCAGGTGGGAACCCCGGGAATTCCGGGACGGGCAGCGGCTCCGGGAGATCCCACCGGGAATCCCGGGCTGCAGCTCCCCGGGAATCCCGGGACGAACCCAACGCTCGGGCGGGATTCGGGCTTGGATCTGCCGGGAATTCCGGGATGAACCCACGCGGCTCCTCGGGCTCGGGGACATCCCGGGAGCGCGGGGCCGGGGGCGGCGGTGGCCCCGCGGTGTCCCCAAGCGGGGCCGGTGTCCCCAAAGCGGGGCCGGTGTCCCCGAGGCGGCAGCGGGGCAGGAAGCGCCGTTGGGGCCGCGGGTGACTTGGCATTTCCTGAGAGCTCTGGGGCTTTTTTTCTTTGGTGGCTTTGCACAAGCGACGGCGGTGACAAAAAGGGGGGGCCCCCCCTCGGCACCCCCTCCCCGCAGCCCGTTCCGGCCCCGCTGCGCCGGCGCCGCTCCCACGGCTGCGGGGCCATGGACGGCCGCGGGCACCCCCGGGGACAGGTACCGGCGCTGGGGACACGGGGACACCCCCGGCGCGTCCCCAGGGACGCTCGGCGTGGAGCGGGAGGCGCGGGGGAGGCGGATTTTGGGGTCCCCGCCCCGTTGTGGGGGAGCCTGCGGGATCCCGGAAAAGGGGGGACGGTCCCCGTGGGGATGGGGGGACACGCCGGGGATGGGGAACTCGGGGTGCTCAGGGATGGGGGTGACCCTAAAGGTGTCACACTGGGGTGACCCCAAGGTGCTGCATCGGGTCGTGGGTGTCCCCAAGGTGCCACAGTGGGGTGCACAGGGATGTGGGTGACCTCAAATTGATGCTTTGGGGCCGCCAGGGCTGTGAGTGACCCCAAAGGGCAGCACGGGGTGCTCAGGGATGGGGGTGACCCTAAAAGTGTCACAATGGGGTGCTCAGGGATGGGGTGACCCTAAAGGCGTCACATTGGGGCGCTCAGGGACTCGAGTGACACTAAATGTGCCACACCAGGATGCTGAGGGACATAGGGCACCCCAAAAATGCACTGTTGGGGTGCTCAAGGACTGGGGTGACCTCAAGGTGCCACACTAGGGTGCTCAGGGACATGGGACACCTGGAGGTGGCACCTTGGGGTGCCCAGCCTGGGTGAGTCCCCCTCTGTCCCCCCACTGTCCCCCTCTGTCCCCACTGTCCCCATTGCACAACCCCAGACGGGCCGGGCAGGGCCTGCTGTGCCCTGATTGGCTGCAGGGACAGGTGCTCTGCGAGCTGATTGGCCAGTGAGTTCCACAGGTTGTGCTGGGCTCTGATTGGTTAGTGGCTTCACAAGTTGTGCAGTTCTGGGTTCTGATTGGTCAGAGGCTTCACAGGTTGTGCGGTTCTGCGCTGTGGTTGGTCAGTGGCTCCCAGGGGTGTGTCACACACCTGAGAGGGCGGGGCTGGTTTCTCTGGCTGTGATTGGCCAATCCCTGCGGGTGGGGGCTATGGAGAGCTGTGATTGGCTGCTGGCTCTAGCCCCGCCCTCCCTTGCAGAAGGACCTGTCCTACCTGCAGCAGTGGCTGGAGGCCTTCGTCACCAGCTTCGAGAGGGTCATCGCCCTGCCCTCGCTGGAGCCCCGCAGGTGGGACCCCAAAACCCTGCGGGGACCCTGCTGAGTGACCCCAAACAGCCCTGAGGGACCCCAAACACCCTTGAGTGACCCCACTAGGGATGACCCCAGCACCCATGGATGATCCCTCTGAGTCACTCCCAGCATTCCTGGGTGGGCTCCAACACCCCTGGGTGACCCCAGCACCCCTAAATGTCCTGCCCAAGTGATTCCCAGCACCCCCAAGTGACCCCAACACCCCTGAGTGACCCCTGTAGGTGACCCCAACATCCCTGAGTGCCCCCCAACACCCCTGAGTGACCCCTGTAGGTGACCCCAGCACCCCTGAGTGACCACCGTGGGTGACCCCAACATCCCTGAGTGACCCCTGTAGATGACCCCAACATCCCTGAGTGACCCCTGTAGATGACCCCAACATCCCCGAGTGCCCCCCAACACCCCCGAGTGACCACCCTGGATGACCCCTAGCATCCCTGGCTGACCCCAATATCCCTGAGCAACACCCCCAAGTGACTCCTGTAGGTGACCTCAGCACCCCTGAGTGCCCCCCAACACCCCCAAGTGACCCTTGTAGGTGACCCCAACACCCCCGAGTGTCCCCCAAGCCCTCGTGTGTCCCCAAACCCCCCGTGGGGCCCCAGCCGTGCCTCTGTGGGCGTTGCGGTGCCTCATCCGCCCGCCGTGGTCGGAGCCATCCGGTGCCTCGGGCAGGGGGGCCCTGGGGACAGCGGGGGTGACATCCTGCACCCCGATCCCGGCCAGGCCCGAGGAGCCGGGCTCCGAGATCCCGGCGCTGCCGCGGGAGGTGCTGCAGGTGCTGAGCCAGCGGCTGGGACACTGCGTGGCCCTGGGGACACAGGGGACGGGGCTGGGCCAGGCCCTGCTGCTGCTCAAGTTCTTCATCATCATCTGCAGGTGGGTGACCCCAAATCCCTCTGCCCCCCTCTTTGTCCCGGGTTCCCAGCACGGAGCAGCCCCAGGGCTGGCGGTTCTGTGTCCCCTTCAGGTCCCCGTTTGTCCCAAAGTGTCGGGTGGCTTTGGGGGTGTGCGGTCCCCACCCCAAAAAAATCCCATAGAATTCCTCCCTGAGGGGAATCACCCCCCTGTGAAATCTGGGATCCCCCCAGTCGCAGAATCCCCTCTAAAGTGCATTAAAAAATTTTACAAAATTTGAAAAATATAATAATAATAATGATAATGATAATAATAATAATAATAATAATAATAATAATAACAATAATAACAATAATAATATATATAATATAATATAATATAATATAATATAATATAATAATGGTTAGTATTAGTATTTAGTAGTAGTAGTGAAAATAATATTATTATTTAATAATAGTAGTAATAATAATAGTAGTAATAGCAATAGTCATCATAATAATGCTAGCCATAATTATAATAATGCAAAATAACAAAATATTTTGAAAATATAATAAAAATTATAATTATTATAAATCATAAATATTATATAATATTTAAATTTTTATAAAATTTTTATATTTTAATAATAATTATAAAACGTAAATATTTTGCAATATTAATAATAATGCAAAATAACAAAATATTTTAAAAATATAGTAATTAAAAAATAGCAGTATTGCTCCTCAAAATTGTCATTCCCCCAATGTAGTGCCCCTCCAAAAGTGCATCATGTCTCTAAAAACATTTATTTGAAAACTGTGATTATTAATAATAATATTATTTAATAATGTAATGTAATGAAAATATGATAATTTTAAACCATCATTTCCCCCCAAATTCCATCATTCCCTCCCAGGGCACTACCCTCCCTAAAATGCATCATATATAAAAAAAATGAAAATAATTACTATTATTAATAGTTAATAGATTTAACGGTAATACTGAATATAATAATAAATAATATAATGCAATGTAATGAAAATATAAGAATAGGAAACCATTCTTCTCCCCAAAATTCCATCATTTCCCCCAAATTGCATCACATCTCTAAAAAAATGTTATTTTTATTATTAATAACAAAAAATTTATAACACAACATAATATAATAAAAATTGTGTAAAATATAAGAATTTTTAATGGCATTTTCCCTGTCCCAAACGCTTTATTACCCCCCAAATTTCCCGCTTCCCGTATTCCCTCCCCAGCCGTGCAGGTGAATTCCCGATGTTTTCCGTTCCAGGAACCTGGAGAACATCCAGCCCGACCGGAGCCCCGGCTGCCTCCCGCACGTGCTGCGGCTGCTGCGGCTCTGCGGGAGCCAGGTGGGAACGGGAATGGGAACAGGAACAGGAGAGGGAGTGGGAGCAGCAAGGGGAACGGGAATGGGAGTGGGAGCGGGAATGGGAACGGGAGCAGGAATGGGAATGGGAGCGGGAATGGGAGTGGGAGAGGGAATGGGAATGGGAGAGGGAATGGGAACGGGAGCGGGAATGGGAGTGGGAGAGGGAATGGGAATGGGAGAGGGAATGGGAATGGGAGAGGGAATGGGAATGGGAGTGGGAACAGGAGTGGAAACAGGAGCGGGAATGGGAGTGGGAGCAGGAATCGAACAGGAATGGGAGAGGGAGAGGGAGCAGGAACGGGAACAGGAGAGGGAGCAGGAGTGGGAACGGGAGTGGAAGGAGGAGTGGGAATGGGAGTGGGAACAGGAGCAGAGGGGGAATGGGAGTGGGAATGGGAATGGGAGCAGGAATGGGAGTGGGAGAGGGAATGGGAGTGGGAATGGGAGTGGGAACAGGAGCAGAGGGGGAATGGGAGTGGGAATGGGAATGGGAGCAGGAATGGGAGTGGGAGAGGGAATGGGAGTGGGAATGGGAGTGGGAACAGGAGCAGAGGGGGAATGGGAGTGGGAATGGGAATGGGAGCGGGAATGGGAGTGGGAGAGGGAATGGGAATGGGAATGGGAGTGGGAGAGGTAATAGGAATGGGAGTGGGAACAGGAGTGGAAACAGGAGCGGGAATGGGAGTGGGAGCAGGAATTGAACAGGAATGGGAGAGGGAGCGGGAGCAGGAACGGGAATAGGAGAGGGAGCAGGAGTGGGAACAGGAACAGGAATGGGAGTGGAAGGAGGAGTGGGAATGGGAGTGGGAACAGGAGCAGAGGGGGAATGGGAGTGGGAATGGGAATGGGAACAGGAATGGGAGAGGGAATGGGAACAGGAGTGGGAGTGGGAACAGGAACAGGAATGGGAGTGGGAGCAGCAACGGGAACGGGAATGGGAGTAGGAATGGAACAGGAAGGTGAGTGGCAACAGGAGCAGGAACGGGAGTGAGAGCAGGAATGGAACAGGAATGGGAGAGGGAGCGGGAATGGGAACGGGAAGGGGAACTGGAGAGGGAATGAGAGTGGAAGGAGGAGCGGGAAAGGGAACAGGAGCAGGAACAGGAATGGGAGTGGGAATGGGAACGGGAAGGGGATGGGAAGGGGAACAGGAGTGGGAATGGGAACAGGAATGGAATCAGTCGAAGGAATGGGAATGGGAACAGTAATGGGAATGGGCAAAGGAATTGGAAGGAGAGTGGGAAGGGGAATGGGAACGGTCATGATAATGGGAGTGGAAATGGGAATGGGTACAGGAGTGGGAATGGGAGCGGTAATGGGAATGGGGAGTGGGAAGGGCAACAGGAATGGGAAGGGTCATGGAAATCTGAATGGGGACAGGAATGGGAACAATCATGGGAGTGGGAACAGAAATGGGAATGGGAACGCACATGGGAATGAGAATGGGAAATGGATTGGGAATAGGACTGGGAACAGTCCTGGGAATGGGCAGGGCTTGACTGGCTGGGGAGGAGCTCAGCACTGATTGGTCACTGAGCCACACATTATGTGAGTCTGGGCTCTGATTGGTCAGGAGCTCTACAGGTTATGCTGTGCTGGGATTTGATTGGTCAGTGAGTCTACAGGCTGTGTGACTGAGTTCTGATTGGTCAGCAGGTCTCTAGGTTGTGTTATTCTGGTTGGCGATTGGTCCATGAGTCCATGGCTTGTATGATTCTTGATGTTGATTGGTCGAGAGCTGTACAGGTTGTGTTGCTCTGTAATTTGATTGGTTCATGTTCCGCAGCTGGTGCTGATTGGCCAAGAGCCTCGCAGTGCTGGGTGCTGATTGGTCAGTGCAGCTTTGGGTTCTGATTTCTCAAGAGCCCTACAGGTTGTGTGACTCTGGTTGCTGATTGGTCAGCACATCCCAGCTTGTGCTGCTCTGGGCTCTGATTGGTAGATTGATTGATTGATTGATTGATTGACGATCCCATTCTCCCCACAAAGCGCAGTTTCCTCCCCAAAAAATGCATCCCATTTTTGGAGTGTGTCAGGGATTAAAGCTCAGCTTTCCCGGCAGCTGCGGAACCTCCCGGGAGATGAGCGGAGCCGGGCACAGCTGGAAAATGGGGCACAACTGGAAAAGGGGACACAGCCAGTAAATGGGACACAGCTGGAGAGCCATGGAAATGGGGCACAGCTGGAAAATGGGGCACAGATGGAGAAGAGGACGCAGCTGGAGAAGGGAACACGGCCAGAAAATGGGGCACAGCTGGAGAGCCGAGCACAGCTGGAGAACGGGATGCTGCACGCCCTGCACCTCTGCGAGTGCTTCCTCGACCCCTACCAGACCTGGCGGCGGCAGCTGAGCGGGTGAGGGACCCCACTCTGCATCCCAAAATCCCTCCCCAGTCCTGGATCCCCCCCTCACCCCTCTCTCTTTCCAGGGAACCCATCAGTGCCAAGGAGAAGAGCAAATACAAGTTCGCCCCCGCCCCGCTGCCCCCCGAGTTCGGTGCCTTTTTCCAAGGTAAAATTGGGATTTGGGAATGGGGAGGGTTGGTGTGGGATCCCTAAATAGGGAGAGTGTCCAGGGATGGGGGGGTTGGGATCAGGGAATATTTATAGGATCCATGGAGGGATGTTGTATTCAGGGGTAGGTATTGATCCAAGGACCTTAAAGGATCCCATATCTGCTCCAGGTTATCCTGTGCTTATCCCACAAATATGGGATTCCACACCTGCCACAGGTTATCCTGTATTATCCCACAGATATGGGATCCCATATCTGCTGGTTATCCTGTATTTATCCCACAAATCTGGGATCCCACACCTGCTCCAGGTTATCCTGTGTTATCCCACAAATATGAGATCCCACACCTGTTCAGGTTATCCTGTATTATCCCACAGATATGGGATCCCACACCTGCTCCAGGTTATCCTGCGCTTATCCCACAGATATGGGATCCCATATCTGCTGGTTATCCTGTATTATCCCACAAATATGGGATCCCACACCTGTTCAGGTTATCCTGTGTTATCCCACAGATATGGGATCCCACACCTGCTCCAGGTTATCCTGTACCTATCCCAGGACTATTATAGGATTCCAAGGCAAATACAGGATGCTGTCCCAGGTTATCCTACACCTGCCCCAGAAATTTGGGATCCTGTACCTGCTCCCGTGTCCTGGCAAGAGGAGCAGGATCCCAGAGCAGGAGTTAAGCCCAGCAGCACCTGCAGAACCCACAGAAATCAACACAAAGGGGGATTTTTATCAGGGAAGCCCCAAAAATCCCCTTTTTAGAGGCAGCACCGTTGCAAAAATCCCCCAGAACTCCGTCCCATAAACCCCCAGCTGAACCTGAGTTTGGCAGAAATCCCCTTTTTTGGGGCCAAAACCCTGTTCCTGGCACAACCAGAGCTGGAAAACCTGGACCATCCTCATCCTCTCCATCACCAGCAGGGTCCAGCACCCCCATGGGATGGATTTGGGTAGGAAAGGGATTTTTCTCTGTTTTTTGGGTGAAAAAATGATTTTTCCCTATTTTTAGCTAGAAATGGACCTTTTTCTGTGTGGTTTTGGGTTTTTTTTTGTTTTGCTGTCTGCTCCTGTGATGAAATCTTTCCCTCCTCATCCTCACAGAGAGTTTCCAAGGCGGGAAGCAGCTCCCAGAAACAATCCAGCTCCGGATTATCCATCTTTTTGGAGCCATCCTCTCCGGATCCAAGGTACCCTTGGGAGCTCCTCATTCCAGGGATAAACCCCAGAGTTTTGTTCATTCTCAGGCTGGAATTAGGCCACTGAATTTTCCAAAGCTTTTAAAAATCCTTTAATTTTCCAGCCTTAAATTCAGTGGGATCAGCTCAGAAACGTTAAATTAAGTCATTAAATTGAGGAAGTAAATTAAAGTATTAAAATAAATAATAAAATAAAATAAAACAAAATAATAAAACAAGACAAAATAATTAAGAATTAAATAAAATTAAAGTGTTAAAATAAAATAAAACAAAATAATGAAGCAGGACAAAATAATTTAAATTTAAATAAAATTAAAGTATTAAAATAAAATAAAACAAAATAATGAAACAAGACAAAATAATTAAAAATTAAACAAAATTATTTTAAACACTTATTAAATTAGGAACTAAAGAATGAAGTAGAACAAATAAAATAATTAAGTAAAACTAAAAAATTAAATAAAATAATACAATTAGTGAAATAAACGAAATAATAAAATAAAACAAAATATGTAAATAATTAAGTTAAATAATTAAATTATTGAATAGTTAAAGTATTAAATGAAGTTATTTTAAAACTTAAATATATTTAAAACTTTAAATATATTTAAAACTTTATCATACTTAAACTTCATTTAAACTTAATTATGAAATATTTAAATATAATAATTAAATTACTGAATTAAATTGTTTTCTTGGACTATCACATTAAATTGTTAAAATTAATTAAATAATTAAGTAATGGGAAGATTTTAAGCTGAAGCTGCTGCTTCAAGTCCAGTTCAGCTCTGGGCTGGAAACTCCTTGGAATGGAATGGAATGGAATGGAATGGAATGGAATGGAATATAATATAATATAATATAATATAATATAATATAATATAATATAATATAATATAATATAATATAATATAAATATTCGGACCCAAAATCAGTTTTAACTTCCGCGGCAACCAAAAATCAATTCAATCAATAACTTCAAAACTGGCTTTAAAACAATTCACACCCCTAGGGTAAAATCTGCAGCGCTGGAGGTAAAATCTACCCCAGGGTGAAATCTGCAGCGCTGGGGGTCTGGGGTCAGTAAATGACGGGATCAGTGCAGGGATCAGTGCAGGCTCAGTCCCACGGGTGACAGAATTCCCCCCTGTTCCCATCCCCGCAGCCCAACGCGCTCCAGGCCATCACGCCCGCGGCTCTGGATGTTCTCCTGGGGGTTCTGCAGCGCGGCGGCAGCGGGGCCGCGGCGTCGCCGGCGCTGCTGGAGGTGACGCTGCGCTCCGTGGTGGCCGCGGTGCACGTCCTGCACGGCTCCAGCCCCGGCGCCGGCCCCGTGTCCCTGCGGAGCCTCCTGGACGGCTTCTTCAGGGTGCTCAACTCGCACCTGCCCGCGCCGCCCGGCGGCCTCATCGCCCTGCGCGTGCTCATGCTGGGTAGGTGGGGAGCAGGGTGGGTGTGGGGATGTGGGGTGGGATGGGGCTGAGACAGGCTGTCTGTCTGTCTGTCTGTGTGTCTGTAGATGCCATCCCGGCCATGCTGAGCTGCCAGGACCGGCCGGTGCTCCAGGCCGTGTTCCTCAGCAACAACTGCTTCGAGCACATCATCCGCCTGCTCCAGAACAGCAAGGTATGGGGTGGCACAGCAGTGTCCTCATCCCTATCCCCTGTTCCTCATCCTCATCCCTGTCCTCATCTCCCTCCTCCATCCTCATGTCCATCCTCATCCCTGTCCTCATCTCCATCTCCATCATCATCCCTATCCTCATTTTCATCCTTGTCACCTTTCTGATTCTAAACAAACCTGAGATAGGGTGACACCAAGTTTGGATACATTCATCTCCATCCTCTCCCTTTCCCTTTCCCTTTCCCTTTCCCTTTCCCTTTCCTTTCTCTTTTTCTTTCCCTTTCCTTTCTTTTTCCTTTCCCTCCCCTCTTTCCTTTCCCCTTTCCTCTTTAAATGACCCTGGGACTGGCATTTGGTGACACCAGGGTTGGGTACCTTCATCTCCATCCACACCCTCCCCACCTCTAACTGACCACGGGACAGGGTGATGTGTCCCTTTTGGGGACACCAGCGTTGGGCACCTCCATCTCCGTCCTCACCATTTCTGGCTCTGAACGATCCTGGGACACATCCCTGGGGTGGGGACCCTCCAGAGCCCCTCCCAGTGTCCCACGCCCACCCGTGTCCCACAGCTCTACCTCGGCAGCTCGCAGGAGGCGGGTGAAGCCCAGGACAAGGTTCCCACGTGGAACGGGGATGGACTCCAGCAGGTACCCATGACCCAGCCACCACCCCTGGTGGGCTGTGTCCCCTCATCCCCACGTCCCAGCAGGTACTCCCGAACCCAGGCACCACCCCTGGTGGGCTGTGTCCCCTCATCCCCACGTCCCCATTCCCGTGTCCCCGCAGGTCAGTGCCAGCAGCTCCGATGCCATCGCTGTCCACGCCCTCAGGGTGCTCACGGCCATCGTGAGCAACTCGCCCTCAGCCAAGGTGGGCAGGGGACCTCCCCTGAGGAGCACACCACAAAACCAGAGGGATTTGGGTAATTTCACCCGGGTTGAGGTGGCTCAGCCCCAGGTGACAGCTCACAGTGTCCCTGTGCCTCCAGGAGGTGTTCAAGGAGCGCATTGGCTACACCCACCTCTACGAGGTGCTGAGGAGCCAGGGCCAGCCCACCCAGCGTCTGCTCCAGGAGCTCCTCAACATGGTGAGCATTCCCACTTCTCCTGAATCCTGGGCAAAGCTCTCGGCACTGGGGGTTCCTGTGGATCTCAGCCCCCATTCTGAGCCCCCTCATCCTCTCCACTCTGCTGGTTTCTCAGCAGCTTCCTCCCAACGGGTCCTGGGTCCATCTTTCACTCGGAGTTGTGCTTGGGTTTGGGAGTTTTGAGCCCTTTTGGATGTGGAACTGCTCACTCTGGTGCTGCTGGACACAGGAGGGTCTCCAAGGTGCTTCATGCATGAGGGTCTCTGAGATCCTTGCTTCATGGAGGCCTCCAAGGCACTTCACGCACAGAGATTCTTAATGCTCCAAGATTCTGGATGCACAAGAATCCTCAGAATGCTTGGTGCATGAGGGCCTCCAAGATCCTTGATACATGGAGGTCTCCAAGATCCTTGATGCTTGGGGTCCCCCAAAAGTCTGGATGTGCAGTATCTCCAAAACTATTAATGCATGGGAGTCTCCAAGACCCTTAATCCATGAGGATCTCCAAGATCCTTGATGCATGGAGGCACATAAGATTCTTGATGCATGGAGTCTCCAGAATTCTTCATGCGCAGGATCTCCAGAAGGATTGATGCATAAAGCCCTCTGACATACTTGATGCACGAGGGTCTCCAAGGTCTTTAATCCATGACACCCCTTGATGTCCGGGGTCTCCGGATTCTGGCTGCATGGGAGTGTCCAAGATTCTGGATGCACAGGGTCTCTGCCTGGGATGGATCCATCCCTCTCCAAGCACTGGAGCTGCACCAACCCCTTCTTGTGTCCCTGCAGGCAGTGGAGGGCGACCACAGCTCCTTCCCAGTGCGTCCCATCCGCAACGAGCAGCCCCTGCTGATCCTGCTGGCCTGGCTGCCGGCGCTGGAGTGCCGGGATCTCCAGCAGTTCCTGTCGGCGTGGCTGCGGCGCCTCTGCGAGGCCTCCCTGCCCAGCCGCCTCACCTGCGTCAAGGCGGGCATGGTGGGCTCCCTGCTGGCCGCCCTGGCCACCGAGCCAGCTCTTCCCAGCGCCTGCTCCCAAAACCTGCTGGAGCTGCTGCGCTCCCTGGGCAGCCTCTCCATCCGGCCCGGGGAGCTGCGGCAGCTGCTGCGGCTGCTGCGGCGCGAGCGGGGCCGGGGGCCGCATCCCTACGTGGCTCCGGTCATCCGGGCGCTGTCCGGCATGGCCAGGGGCGAGGGCCCTCCCCGGGCACTGCAGAGCTTCGACCTGAGCCCCGGCATGGCCGGCATCATGGTGCCCACCATCCAGAAGTGGCCCGGCGGCGCCTTCGCCTTCCACGCCTGGCTGTGCCTGAGCGAGGAGGAGCCGGAGCCGCCGGCGAGGCCCAAGAGGAGGCAGCTCTACAGGTGATGCTCGCTGGAGAGGTGAGGGGAGGGTGAGGACGGGCGGCAGCACCATCCCCACCGTGGTTTTCTCCACCAGCTTCTTCACGGCGGGCGGGACGGGCTTCGAGGCGTTCTTCACCGCGGGCGGCGTGCTGGTGGTGGCCGTGTGCACCAAGAAGGATTACATGACGGTGGCACTGCCCGAGGTTGCCTTCAATGACTCTGCTTGGGTGAGAATCATCCCCATCCCAGTCCCTGTCCCCATCAGGGACACCACAATGCCCTGATGTCCCTCTCTGTCCCCCAGCACTGCGTTGACATTGTCCACGTTGCCGGCCGCCGGCCCTTCGGCCAGAACATCGTCAGCATCTACGCCGACGGACAACTGCGGAAAACGGCGCAGCTCCGCTTCCCCTCTCTCCACGAGGTGGGGGATCCTCCCAGCACCCCCCAGACCCTTCAGCATGGCCTCCCTGGGGGCTGAGCGTGATCCCTTCTCCCTCACAGTCCTTCACCTCCTGCTGCATCGGCTCTGCGGGTCACCGGACCACCACGACGGCCGCCGCCGCTGCCAGCCACCCTCCGGCACCCCACGGGCCAGAGCTGGTCTTCACCCAACACCCCGTGCTGGGGCGCTCCCAGTCCGTCCCTGCCACCCTCGGTCCCCACTCCTGGACCCCCACCCAGCTGCCCACGGAGGGGGTGGTGGCCACCACGGCAGCGGGAAGCCAGGACACGGAGTGGGGCAGCCCCACCTCGCTGGAGGGTCACCTGGGCTCCGTGGCCATCTTCTGTGAGGCTCTGCAGCAGGCCCAGGTCAAGGCTCTCTTCTGTGCAGGTGTGTCAGGGTGGGGCGTGGAGGTTGTCCCCTGGGTGCTGGTGGTGACCGGGGTCTCCTCCACCACGTCCCAGCTCACCCCAGCCCTCTCCTCCAGGACCAAATGTGACATCCCCGTTCACACTGGAAGGGGACCTGGTGGAGCTCAGCAGTAAACTCTTGCTGTACTACACCCCCCAGGTGAGGAGAGGTGTCCCACCCCCCTGGGGACAGGGGCAGCGCTGGTGCACCCTGTGCCACCAGGGACATGTCCAGGAGCATGAGGGTGCTCCCCTGGTGTTCTTTTCCAGGCCTGCAGGAACAACATCTGCCTGGACCTCTCCCCCAGCCACAGCTTGGACGGGAGGCTGACGGGACACAAGGTGGTCAACTGGGACATCAAGGTAGGCTGGGCACAGGGTGACCTGTCCACCCCATGGCCTGGAGGCAGGGGGTCCCTCCTGGGTCACAGTCCCAGGGCAGGACCCCCACAGGTCCCCTGGACCCTGCTGGGACTCTCACTGTGGTACTGTGTCCACTGTGACCCATCTGTCCCATGGGTCCTCATCATCCAGGGTGGACACTGTGGGTGGTGCAGGGGAACAGGTGACTTTTGGGGAGCCCAGCTGCCATGGACCTCCTCCTCCTCCACACTGGTGTCACCACCTAGCAAAGCCTCTCCTTCCCTCCCCCAGGACGTGGTCAACTGCGTGGGTGGGATGGGGGTGCTCCTGCCCCTGCTCGAGCAGGTGGTGTCCAAGACAGAGGAGCCCGAGGATGAGCAGGAGACCAACGACCTGGTGGGGCCGGAGCTGACGTCCTCCAGGAATGCCCAGGGCATGCTCATCCCGCTGGGAAAGTCCTCAGGTGAGGAGTTCAGGGGATGGGGAGCAGGAGCTGTCCTGCTGGGGTGGCTGGAGGTGGTCACGGAGGGGTTCCTGGACCTGCCAGGTGTCCACCACGGGCAGGAGAGGTCTTGCCTGAGGCTCCAGGAGTTACAGGGTAATGGAGGAACCACTTGGGATGTTGTTATGACCCAGTTAGTCACAAACAAACAGTTCTGGGATGGTGAGGGTGGCTCCAGGAACCTTTGGCGTGGGTGAAATGTGCTTTCTCCTGACATCCAGCTGCTCATTCCCAAGCTGAAAGCAGCAGAGACTTCCATCTCCTTAAATCTGGAGAAAGCAGGAGAACAGGGTGAAAAGTTTGGAGAGACAGCAGCTGGGATCTTCAGGCAGTTTGGGTTTGGGTGGGCCTGGGGCTCACAGGCACCGGTGCCCTGCAGAGAGCAGGCTGGAGAGGAACAGCGTGGCCGCCTTCCTGCTGCTGGTGAAGAACTTCCTGCGGAACCATGCCGTGAACCAGGAGAGCCTGGTGCAGTGCCACGGGCCGGCCATCATCGGAGCGCTGCTGCACAAGGTCTGGGAGGCTCCCAAAACCCCCTCCCACCGTTCTTGGCGTCCCCAAGGGGCTGGAAGTGTCCCCTGTCACCCCTGACAGGTCCCTGGCACGCTGCTGGACATGAGCACCCTGGTGGCCTCGCAGATCCTCATGGAGCAGGTGGCCTCCGAGGGCAGCGGGTTCCTGCTGCACCTCCTCTACCAACACCTCCTTTTTGATTTCCGCATCTGGAGCAACAGCGACTTCGCCGTGCGCTTAGGTGGGAGCAGGGAATGTCCATCCCGCGGGATGGGATCCTGACACCCATCCCATCCATGGGATCCTGACACCTGCTCCCTGCAGGTCACATCCAGTACCTGGCCAGCGTGGTCAAGGACCACAAGCAGCGCATCCGCAAGAAGTACGGGGTGCAGTTCATCCTGGACTCCATCCGGACCTACTACGGGTCAGCTGCCACACGGGGCTGGAATCCTGGAGTGCCAACGGGGTGGGATTGAGGGTGGGCTTCACCCTTGGGAGCTGTGGTTTGGCTGAACACCATTTTTGTGGGATAACGTCTCTCCTACCAGAGTGGGAGCGTTGTGGTGGGTTCAGGACCTTCCGTGTCCCATCCCAGCTCCAAAATCCGCCCCCAGCAGCCACCAAGAGTGTGGTGGCTTCTGCAACAGGCAGACCCAAATGTGTGGTCTCTGGAGCTCCTCAGGCTTTGTGTTGGGATCTGGGACGATGCTGGCAGTGGGTGGTGGGTGACAAGGGACACATCCCCATGCATGTCTACTAATCAACACCTCCAGGGAGAAGACTGCGGCCACTGATGACATCAGGACGGTGCAGACATCCCTTTTCAGCCTGGTGAAGGATTTCTTCTGCAGGAGCTTCTCCGGGGAGGAGATGCAGAGCCTGCTGAACTACCTGGCAGGGGCACAGGATGAGCAGCAGGTGTGTCACCAGCCATGCCATGGTCCCCACACCCCTCAGCGAATCATGGGATGGGGAGAAGGCATTGAGATCCCAGTGGGACACTCGGAGGGCAGTGGACAACCATCCGGGTGTCCTGCAGGTGTGTGGGGCGCTGGAGGTGATCCACAGCCTGCTGAAGGGCTCCCCAGCCCAGGAGCAGCTCTTCGCCTTCCTCTTCGAGCCGGGCCACGTGGAGCTGCTCTTCTCCCTGCTGGTGCAGAAGAGGTTCTCGGATGAAGTGAGGGAAAGGGTCTTCAAGGTAGGGCAGGTCCCCAGCGCCCACCTCCTGCTGCCCCCAGCAGGGATGTCACAGCCAGGTGGCCTCCTGTCGCTGTGCCACCAGGTCCTCTACAAGATGCTGAAGTACGAGAAGGTCCCCGAGCGCAGCAAGAGCCGCCTGAAGCTGAAGGACATCGGCTACCACGGGCTCATCTCCTACCTCAGCGACATTCCCGGCTCCATGCTGCTCTTCCGCTGCCTCTCGGAGCAGGTCCTGGGGGCAGGTACCGTGTGCCAGAGAAACCAGGCCACCATCCCAGCCACGTGCCATGGCATCATCGCTGGTGGCTTCTCACGAGGCTCAGCTGGGCTGGGTCTCTGGTGGTTTTTGGGGACAGCAGGAAGTGTCCCACCACTGTGCTGACTCTCCTTGTCCACAGACCCTCCCAACTACAAGGACCTGGTGGCCGTGGTGTACCTGTCCCACCGGGCTGAGCTGAGCATCCGACTCGACATCTGCCGCAAGGTGAGCGGGGCAGGACACAGAGGGAGGTGACAGAGGTGTCACCCCGGGGCTGAGCTCCCTGGACACCCAGCTGTGCCCAAAAATGGTGGCTGTGGGGATGGTGGACACAGATCAGCCAGCATGGAAATGGTGCAGCTCCAGCACTCCATGATGGTTTTGGAGGATCTGGGGTGCTCCTGTTCCTCAGAGAGGAAGAGCTGGGACAGCAGCATCCAGTGTCCTTCATTTTCCATCTCCTTTTCCTTCTCCTGCAGCTCTTCCACCTGATCTATGCGCAGCAGGACCTGGTGAAGCAGCTGGCCAGGCTGGCTGGCTGGCAGGACACGCTCACCAAGCTCTACGTGAAGGAGTCGTACGAGTGCCGCCAGCCCAGCCTGAGCCCCGCGGGCTGCCCGGAGCTGCTGCGCCTCTCCGAGCCCTCGGGGACGAGCCCGCCGCCCGCCGAGCTCCAGGAGCTCGATGTCTTCCTCCCGCTGGGGTACGAGGCCTCGGACCAGGAGCTCTCCGAGGGCTTCTCCGACCTCTCCATCTCCCCGAGCGGCCGCACCAAGTCCTTCCACTCCTACAACTTCAAGTCCTTCGACTCCTCGGACCGGGCCAGCCGCTCGTCCTCCAACCCCGGCGACGGTCCCGCCTTCGACGGCGTCTACCACCCGCTGTCCCCCTTCTCCACGTCGCCCTTCGACCTGGGGCTGGACCTGGCCAGCACCAGCTCCATGGCCACGGCCGAGAGCGGCACCCAGACCCCGGCCAGCGGCCCCGGCACCCCCTCACCCCTGGAGAGCTTCAAGCCCTTCCCGGGAATGCGAGCGCGCAAGAGCTCCAGCCTGTCCAACGTCCTGGACGAGAGCAGCTACCAGGACGTGCTGCCCAGCGACAACGTCTCCAACACCAGCAACCCCCAGGTGAGCCCCAAACCTTCATCCCCGCCATCCCGGGGCGCTGCGGGCGCCTCTCACCTCGCTCTCCGCTGGCAGCAAACCCCCGAGGAGGAGCTGTGCAACCTCCTGACCAACATCATCTTCTCGGTGACGTGGCGCGGGGTGGAGGGCTGGGACGAGGCGGCCTGGAGGGAGCGGGGCCAGGTCTTCTCCGTGCTCACCAAGCTGGGCACGGCCTGCGAGCTGGTGCGGCCCCCGGACGAGATCAAGCGCAGGTGAGGCCCGCCCGCGTCCCAGGTGGATCCCGAGGGAAGGGCACCTTCTGGAGCTGCTGCTGCTGTCCCACAGCCTGCTGGAGATGATGCTGGAGTCGGCGCTGACCGACCTGAAGGAGTCGGGCCCGGCCGCGCTGCCCGGGCTCACCCACAACGCCCTGAAGCTGCTGCGGCTGCTCCAGGATTTCCTCTTCTCCGAGGGACACAACAACCAGGCCCTGTGGAGCGAGAAGGTGGATGGGAGTGAGCAGGGATTCCTCTGCTAATCCCCAATGTCAGCCCTGGCCCTAAAACCAGCCCCACCTGCAGAACTTGAACATAACCTGTCCTGGTTTAGGGACAGGCTTATTCCTAAATTGAAATCAAAGCTTAATCCTGACCTTGGGAAATAGCCTCAGCCTCAATATAATTGATTTAATTCAAAACCTAATCCTAATTTTAGGAAATAACCTCTGCCTTATTTGTAATCGTAAATTGAACCCCAATCCTAATCCTTAAACCTTAATCCTAACCCCTAATTCTAAATTTAACTGTTCCTCCTAAATCATGATCCTAAACCTTAACTCCACATCTTTGTCGTAAAGTCCAACCCTTAATCCTAATCTTAACCCTAACTCTTTCTGTAAACCTAAACCCTAACCTTAACTCATGGCCTGTAATCTCACTATGCTTCCTACATGCTAATCCTAAACCTTACTGCTATACCTTTGTCCTAAAGCTGAATCCTAACTCCAACCCTATACCCCTAAATCTGACCCCTGACCATAAATCCTGAGCCCCAACCTCATTTCAAACCCAGTTTGTCACGAGTTGTGTTCTACCCTAATCCTGAACCCAAACCCGAATCCGAGCAGGGCTGGGTGGTGGCGCTGCTGGCTCGGCAGGGCTGGGGTTCCTGCCCGGGCTGGGGGCTCACGGTGTCCCCCCAGATCTACGAGGGGGTCAGCAGCCTGCTGGACAAGCTGGGCGTGTGGCACCACCTGGCCAACGGCACCTCGGACCTGAAGGAGATGGCGCAGACGGGGCTGCGGGTGCTCGTGGGGTTCATCCTGCTGCAGGACCCCCAGGTGGGTCACCCTCCCTGGGCACCCCTCTCTGCTGCATTGAACACCCCATGAAGTCCATTTGCTGCTCGTTTTAAATGCAGATTTAATGGAGTGATAGATTTGATCTAAACGTGGTTCTAATTACCTGCGTAGTTTGTCATAATAAATTGGGTTAGTTTTCATCATGTTACTTGAGAGGCACAAAACAAATGAATATATAAACTGGCATAACGTGCAGTACACTTAAAACACTTTACTAACTCTTACATGTTACCGAGAATGAATGAGGAAGTGGAACAAATCTTCCCTTAGGACAACAATTTACCCCTAATTATGGCTTCAACTCTTAAGACCTCCCTTCTTTTAAGAAATTTGCTTCTAGTGGAAAGAAGCAAAGGGTGGCCCCACCTGACGTGCCCTGTCCCCCTGTCCCCCCAGCTGCACTCCCTGGCCTACGTGAAGCTGCACAGCCTCCTGCAGACCACGTCGGCCCCGCGCAGGGACGAGGCCTGTTACCTGCTGGGCAAGCTGGAGACGCCCCTGCGGCGCTCCCTGGACTCCAGGTCGGAGGCCTTCTCCTGGCTGGTGCCCATCATCCGCACGCTGATGGATCAGTGCTACGAGACCCTGCAGCTGCAGCAGTTCCTGCCCTCGCTGCCCCCCACCAACGGCAGCCCCACCTTCTACGAGGACTTCCAGCTCTTCTGCACCACCCCGGAGTGGAGGGGCTTCATCGAGAAGCACGTGGGTGCCGTGGGGCGGGTTGGTTGTTGTGGGGTTGCCTGTTGTTGTGCCAAGCCCTGGGAATGCCTCTCTGCCCGTGCAGGTGCAGCCCACCATGGCCCAGTTTGAGATGGACACGTTTGCCAGGAGCCACGACCTGATGTCCAATTTCTGGAACGCCTGTTACGATGCCATGATGAGCAGCTCGCAGCGCCGGGAGCAGGAGAAGGCGGCCAGCCGCAAGTTGTTCCAGGTGCTGCCACCTCCTTGTCCCCAGGATGTCACCCTGGGGTGTGCTCTTTATCATGGGGACATTCTGCTCACCCCTGGGGTGTCACTCTGGGTGCTCCTCAGCCTAGGGACATGCTCCTCACTTCAAGGATGTCATCCAGGGGATGTGCTCCTTATGCTGGGGATAGGCTCCTCATTCCAAGGATGTCTTTCTGGGTTCTCCTTAGCCTGGAGACAGGCTCCTCACCCCAAGGATGTCACTCTGGGTTCTTCTCAGCCTGGGGCCATTCTCCTCACCCTAGGGATGTCATCCAGGGATGTGCTCCTCACTCCGGAGACACGCTTCTCACCCCAGGGATGTCACTTTGGGTTCTCCTCAGCCTGGGGACATGCTCCTCACTTCTAGGATGTCATCCAGGGGACGTGCTCCTCAGCCTGGGGCCATTCTCCTCACCCTAGGGATGTCATCCAGGGGATGTGCTCCTTATCCTGGGGACAGGCTCCTCACCCCAAGGATGTCACTCTGGGTTCTCCTCATCTTGGGGACATGCTCCTCACCCCAAGGGTGTCATCCAGGGGATATGCTCCTCACCCCAAGGATGTCATGCAGGGAATGTGCCCCTCACCCCGGGGATGTCATTCTAGGAATGTGCTCCTCTCCCTGGGGTATTAATCCTGGGGTTGAGCTCTTCACCCCATGGGGCCATTGCCTTCAGGAAGTGCTCCTCCTCCTGGGGACACTGTCCTGGGGATGTGCTCCTTGTTCCAGGCACATTATCCCTGGGCTGTGCTCCTCATCCTGGGGATCTCATCCCAGGGACACACACCTCATCCCAACCACATCATCCTGGCGATGTTCTCCTTACCTTGAGGACGTCACCCTATGGATGTCCCCAATCCCCAGCCCTGTTGTCACCTCCCTCTGGTGCCCCCCCGGCAGGAGCTGGTGCTGGAGCCGGCGGCCAAGCGCTGCAAGGCGGAGAACGCGCGGCACGCCAACGTCCTCAAGCAGGCCAACAACCAGCACAGCACCGTGCTCAAGCAGTGGCGCTCCCTGTGCCGTCTGCTCACCTCGCCCCGCTCCGCCTGGGCCGACCGGTGAGTCCCCACCCTGTCCCAGGGAGGGGGGGCACAGCCAGGGGGTCCCCAGGGTGCCTCACCCCCAGCTGTTCCCCAGGAACCCACCCGAGGTTCGCTGGAAACTGTCG
Organism: Melozone crissalis; assembly: GCF_028551555.1. Taxonomy (NCBI): domain Eukaryota; kingdom Metazoa; phylum Chordata; class Aves; order Passeriformes; family Passerellidae; genus Melozone; species Melozone crissalis. The sequence continues at coordinate 1,308,302 of NW_026535794.1, read as the reverse complement.
AGTGCCGAGACCTACTCCAGGATGAGGCTGAAGCTGGTGCCCAACCTCAATTTCGACCAACACTTGGAGGCCAGTGCCCTACGGGACAATCTGGGTGAGGTGGTGGCACTGGGGCACCCGTGGGTCCTCCCGTGCCACGGGCAAGGATGTCACTGGTGGGGTTGGGCTGGGAGATGGCATGGACAGTGCTGAATTTGGGAGCACTTCACAGAAGTTGTCCCCAGCTCAGGGTCCTGCTGACCCCCTCCTCATTTCAGGAGCTGACCACCTCCAGAACCCTGCCGAGCCTCTCCCACTCGCCATGGCCAAGGAGGCCAAGGTGAGCGAGCTGGAGGATGACCAGCTGGCCGAGGAGGACCTCCCTGTCCTGGACAACCAGTGAGTGACCCCACCCCTGCCGCAGCACGGGCTGACCCGGGCTGGCTGGGGGTGTCACCAGAGTGTCCTCACCCCGCTGTGCCATCAGGGCCGAGCCCAAGGAGCAGAACCAGCGGGAGAAGCTGGTGGTGTCGGAGGACTGCGAGCTCATCACGACGGTGGCCGTGGTCCCTGGGCGCCTGGAGGTGACAACCCAGCACGTTTATTTCTACGACGGCAGCAGCGAGAAGGAGGAGACGGAGGGAGGTAACGGCAGGAGCTCCTTGAGGGGTGTGAGGAACCCCCACCCAGCCCCATCCCTGCCTCGGGAATGGCGGGATGGTGACCCCTGGGGGGCTCTGCGTGCCCCCACCCTCGGCAGGGATCGGCTACGACTTCAAGCGCCCCTTGTCCCACCTGCGCGAGGTCCACCTGCGCCGCTACAACCTGCGCCGCTCCGCCCTCGAGCTCTTCTTCATCGACCAGGCCAACTACTTCCTCAACTTCAGAAAGAAGGTGGGGACCCCCTCATCCCCTCCCAGCTCCCTCCCCGGGCCTCGGCTCTGCCCGAGCTCCAGCAGCTCCTTCTGTCCCCTCCAGGTGAGGAACAAGGTGTATTCCAGCATCCTTGGCCTGCGGCCCCCCAACCAGACCTACTTCGGCAGCCGGTCCCCCCAGGAGCTGCTCAAAGCCTCGGGACTCACACAGGTACCGGCCCCACCACACCTGTCCATGTTCTGTGTGTCCCCTTCCCAGGTGGAAAAGGGAGGGTGACAAGGTGGCAATACCCATGGGACCAGGGATGGCCATGGACAGGGGATCGGGGATGGCTGTGGATCTGGGAGTGGCCATGGGACCAGGGATGGCGATGGACATGGCCATGGACTTGGACGGAGGATGAAGGATGGCTGTTGGGAGTGGCCATGGGACCTGGGTTGGCAATGGGGTGAGGACAGTCATGGAACAAAGTACAACTGTGGCACATGGGATGGTCTGAGAGCAGGGATGGCCATGGAACAGGGGATGGCTGTGGGATGGGGGTGTCCTTTGGACCAGAGGTGACTGTAGAACCAGGGATGGCCACAGGGTGGACATGGCCACAGTTCTGGAGGCAACTGCTGGACTAGTGGTGGCTATAAGACTGGGGACAACTTTGGAACCAAGGATGGCCAAGGGACAGGCACTGCCATGTGGTGGGGGGTGTCTGCCCTGCCTCCTCTCCCCCCAAGCCCCATCTCCTCCCTCTCCCTTCTCTCCAGAAATGGGTCCTGCGGGAGATCTCCAACTTCGAGTACCTCATGCAGCTGAACACCATTGCGGGCCGCACCTACAACGACCTGTCCCAGTACCCCGTGGTGAGCCCCTGTGTCCCCCCCTGTCCTCACCCTGACCCGGTGCCCCCACACCTCACCCACCTCCCGCCCCCACCCAGTTCCCCTGGATCCTGCGGGATTATGTCTCGGAGACCCTGGACCTCACCAACCCGGCCGTGTTCCGGGACCTGTCCAAGCCCATCGGCGTGGCCAACGAGCGGCACGCCCGCGACGTCAAGGAGAAGTGAGTACCCCACAAACCACGGGCAGGGGGTGCAGGGAGCACCTGGCCAGCTCCTGGTGGACCCCACCCCACCTGGCCTGCAGGTACGAGAGCTTCGAGGACCCCACGGGCACGGTGGACAAGTTCCACTACGGCACCCACTACTCCAACGCCGCCGGGGTCATGCACTACCTGATCCGCACCGAGCCCTTCACCACGCTCCACATCCAGCTGCAGAGCGGCAGGTGGGCGCCCGGCAGGTGGGTCCTGCAGAGGGGACGTCATCGTGGGGACAGCCAGGCTGCAGCCAGGTGTGCTGTGCCTCCAGGTTTGACTGCTCGGACCGGCAGTTCCACTCGGTGCCGGCGGCGTGGCAAGCCCGCATGGAGAACCCGGTGGATGTCAAGGAGCTCATCCCGGAGTTCTTCTACTTCCCGGAGTTCCTGGAGAACCAGAACGGTAAGGGACACCATTGTCACCACCCGGGGAGCACAGCGGGTCTGTGTCCCTGTCTGTGTCCCTCATCATCCTCATCCTGCCCGCAGGCTTTGACCTGGGCTGCCTCCAGCTCTCCAATGAGAAGGTTGGGGACGTGGTGCTGCCGCGGTGGGCACGCTCCCGCGAGGACTTCATCCAGCAGCACCGCAAAGCCCTGGTGAGATGGGGAGCCCCTCCAGCCCTGGGGGTGTCCGGGGCCATTCCCACCCCATCCTGACCCCCCATCCTTGGACAGGAGTCGGAATATGTCTCCGCCCACCTCCACGAGTGGATCGACCTCATTTTTGGGTACAAGCAGCGCGGCCCGGCCGCCGTGGAGGCCCTCAACGTCTTCTACTACTGCACCTACGAGGGTGAGCTGTGGGGCAGAGGCAGGGGGACACTGCCAGGGGTGTGTCCCCATGACCATGACCAACCCCACCCACAGGGGCCGTGGACCTGGATGCCATCACCGACGAGACGCAGCGCAAGGCTCTGGAGGGCATCATCAGCAACTTTGGGCAGACGCCTTGCCAGCTGCTCAAGGTAGCTCAGACCCGCACCCCCCAAAACCAGCCCCTTTTGGGGGGGTCTCCCCACTTCTGACGGGTGCCCTGTGCCCCCAGGAGCCACACCCCGCCCGGCTGTCGGCAGAGAGCGCCGCCCACAGGCTGGCCACCCTCGAGACCCGCTCCCCCAACGTCTTCGAGAACCTGGGCCAGCTCAAGTCCTTCTTTGTGGAGGTGAGGACACCCCCTGGGCAGCCCTGGGAGAGGTGGGGTGGCCAGCAGGGTGCCCAGCAGCTGCTGTGTCCCCACAGGGCATCAGCGATGGGGTGGCCCTGGTGCAGGCCGTGGTGCCCAAGAACCAGGCGCATTCCTTCATCACTCAGGGATCCCCCGACATCCTGGTGAGTGTGGGGAAACTGAGGCATGGGGACGTTTTGCTGGTCCAGTGGGGGCCCAGCACCAAACCAGAGAGAATCCTGGCGGTGAGAATGATGTCACCTCCCCTGCCCCTCTGCCCAGGTCACCGTGAGTGCCAACGGCTTGTTGGGGACCCATAACTGGCTGCCCTACGACAAGAACATCTCCAACTACTTCAGCTTCACCAAAGACCCCACTGTCACCAACGCCAAGTGAGTCACTGGGGCACGGGGTCCCCAGGGATGGTCCCTGGAGGTGCCGCCAATCCACCACCACCATCCCACGTCCTCCCCACAGGACCCAGCGGTTCCTGCAGGGCCCCTTCGCCCCCGGGGCCGACCTGAGCTCGCGCACGCTGGCCGTGTCCCCCGACGGGAAGCTGCTCTTCAGCGGGGGACACTGGGACAACAGCCTCCGTGTCACCTCGCTGGCCAAAGGCAAGGTGGTGGGGCACATCACCCGGCACATAGGTACGTCCTCCTCCCATGGTGATGATGATGATGATGATGCCCTGATGGGGTTGTAGGGCCATGGTGTGAGGCAGGTGACACCATGAGGGGCATTTCCCAGTGTCTCCATCTCCTGGAAACAGTCCAGGTTCCAACCACAGAGCTGGAGCGGGGTGAGGAGCAGCAGCATCCACACCCCAAAATGCATCTTGGAATGGGATTGGCAGCAATTCCACATCCAAAAACCCATCGTGGTGCCATCCCATGGAGTCAGGGGGCGGAGCATGGTGGGAGGGGACAGGCACCTCATGGTGTCCCTCTGGCTGTCACAGATGTTGTCACCTGCCTGTCGCTTGACCTGTGTGGCATCTACCTCATTTCTGGCTCACGGGACACCACCTGCATGGTGTGGCAGGTCCTACAGCAGGTAAGGGCTCGAGGAGCAGGGGGAGCTCGTGGTGGGCGCTGCCAGCAGGTCACTGATGTCCCCGTGTCCCCACCACCAGGGTGGCTTTTCCAGCGGCTTGGCTCCCAAACCCGTGCAGGTGCTGTACGGCCACGATGCCGAGGTGACGTGTGTGGCCATCAGCACCGAGCTGGACATGGCCGTGTCCGGCTCCAAGGTGAGCTGGTGACACCACAGGGTGGGCGTGGGATGGGCAGTGCCACCACCACCATTGTCACCCTGTGTCCTCTTCCTCCCCCAGGACGGCACCATCATCACCCACACCGTGCGCCGGGGTCTCTTCATCCGCTCCCTGCGGCCGCCCGGCGAGAGCTGTCCCCCTGCTGTCCTGTCCCACCTGGCCGTGGGGCCCGAGGGGCAGGTGGTGGCCCAAACCTCCGTGGGGCAGCCCTCCTGCTCCAAGGTACGTCCAGGTGTCCCCATGGTCCCCTCCCGGCCACCAGCACCGCCCCATGGTCCCCGTGTGCTCCTTGCAGGAGAGGTTCGCACTGCACCTGTACTCGGTGAACGGGAAGCTCCTGTCCTCCGTCCCGCTGGACCGGGAGGTGACAGCCATGTGCCTGACCGAGGACTTCGTGGTGCTGGGGACCTCGGAGTGCGGCCTGGAGATCCGTGAGCTCCAGAGGTGAGCGATGGCTGTGCCCTGTCCTGTCCCCAACACACCCTCAGAGTGTCCCATGCCATGGTTTGTGTCCCGTGCCATGGTGTCCCATGCCATGGCTTGTGTTATGTGCCATGGCTTGTGTCATGTGCCATGGTGTCCCATGCCATGGCTTGTGTCCTGTGCCATGTCTTGTGTCATGTGCCATGGTTTGTGTCCCATGCCATGATATCCATGCTGTGGTGTCCCATGCCATGGTTTGTGTCCCATTCTGTGGTGTCCTATGCCGTGGTGTCCCATGCCATGGTTTGTGTCCCGTGCCATGGTTTGTGTCCCATACCGTGCTGTCCCATGCCATGGTGTCAATGCCATGGTGTCCCATGCCATGCCTCATGTCCCACACCATGGCTCATGTCCCGTGCCATGGCTCGTGTCCCACGACATGGTTTGTGTCCCATGCCGTGCCTCGCGTCCCACACCATGGCTTGTGTCCCGTGCCATGGTTTGTGTCCCACGCCATGGCTCGTGTCCCCAGCCTGAGGGCGGCCGTGCCCCCCGTGCCCATGCGGGTGCCCGTGCACAGCGTGTCCGTCACCAAGGAGAAGAGCCACATCCTGGTGGGGCTGGAGGATGGAAAACTCATCGTGGTGGGCGCTGGGCAGCCCGCGGAGGTGAGCGGGACCCCCAGCCAGGGCTGGGTGGGACAGGGACGTGGCTCAGTGTCCCCTGGGTGTCCCCTGGGTGTTCTGATCGTGGGGATATCTGTGTGTCCCCTCCAGAGCTGAGGGGGACCAGGGTGGGATGGGGATGGGGATGGGGATGGGGATGGGGATGAGAGTCTGGAAGGAGATGGTGAGAGAGAAGGGGATGAAGATGGGGTTGGATAAAGAGTTTTGGGAAGGGGATTGGGATGGAGAAGGGGATGAGGATCTGGAAGGGGATGAGGATGGAAATGGGGAAGGAGAAGAGGATGGGATGGAGAAGATGAGTATCTGGGAAGGAATGGGGAGGAAGAATGGGATGAGAAACTGCAAGGAGATGGGGATGGAGAAGGGGATGAGGACCTTGGAATGGGATGGGGATGGAGAAGAGGGTGAGGATCTTGGGATGGGATGGGGATGAAAAAGGGGATGAGGATATTGGGATGAGAATGGGGATGGAGAAAGGGATGAGGGTGTTGGGTTGGGATGGGATGGATGGGATGGGGAAGGGGATGAGGATCTTGGAATGGGATGGGGATGGAGAAGGGGATGGGATGGGGATGGAGAAAGGGATGAGGACCTTGGAATGGGATGGGGACAGACAAGGGCATGAGGACCTTGGGCTGGGATGGAATGGGAATGGAGAAGGCGATGAAGACCCTGGAATGGCATGGGGATGGAGAAGGGGGTGAGGACCATGGGATGGGGATGGAGAAGGGAGTGAGAATCTTGGAATGGGATGGGGATAGACAAGGGGATGAGGATCCTGGGATGGGATGGGATGGGATGGGATGGGATGGGAATGGGATGGGATGGGCATGGAGGAGGGGATGAGGACGATGGGATGAGATGGGATGGGATGGGATGGAGAAGGCGATGAAGACCTTGGGATGGCATGGGGATGTGGAAGGGGATGGATGAAGGATGTGGGGATGGGAACGGCGCTCCCCCCGTCCCCAGGTGCGGCCGGGCCAGTTCCACCGGCGGCTGTGGCGCTCCACGCGGCGAATCTCCCAGGTGTCGGCCGGAGAGACGGAATACAACCCCGCCGAGGGCAGGGCCTAGGCTGGCACCCACCACCCACCCATCACCCACCTTCGGGGGGCCCCGTGCCCCCCACACGGACTGGGGGACCCCCGGGCACCGAGGGGGGCCCGGAGAGCCCCGTCCTGACCAACATCCGTGGCCTTATCCAGCCCCGCTGGGGTGTCCAGCCCCCCTGGATTTTGGGGGGACGCCTCCCCCGTTGTCACAGGGGGTGGGGACAGCAGGAGCTGGGGACCCCTCGCTGGCAAGGGGGGTGGCACAGACCCCCCCCCACACCATGCCTGCTGGCCAGGAGCCAGCAGCCTGTGGGTGTCCCCCCCACCCCCCTTATTTTTTATTTCTATCCATTTTTAGAAGTTTTACAGAAAAAGAATTGTTATTATTAATAATAATAATTAATAATAATAATATATCTGTGGGAAATCAAGGTGTGAGGCCCGTGGCTGCCCCAAGGTGGGGACACAACCTCTCCTGTGTGTGTCCCCCAGTGTCCCCCCACTCTGGTGTTCTGCACAGGCTGTGGGACATGGGGACACTCGTGTCACCAGTGGGGCAGCACTCAGCAGCTCTGTGCCCACCTGTTGTGGGCAGGGGGGCTCAGCAGCTGCACACACGCGGGTCACGAGTGTGGGGAGGGGTCTCAGCAACCCTGGAATCCATGTCATGAGTCTGGGGGGGGGTCTCAGGTGTTCTCTATCCAGGTGTGACAAGCGGGGGGTCTCAGCCCCTGTGAACCTCCATGTCAGGAGTTGGGAGAAGTCTCAGCAGTTCTGTACCCGCCTTCCGTGAGTTTGTGAGGTCTCAGCAGCCCTGTACCCACCTGCCACAATTTTAGGGGGGGTCTCAGTAGCTCCACACACACGTGTGACAAATTTGGGGGATCTCAGTGGCTGTACCGACACCTGTCACGAGTGTGGGGGTCCTCAGCAGCAGCTGTACTTGAGTGTGACAAGTTGGGGGGGTCTCAGCAGCTCTAAACCCCCATGTCACAAGTATAGGGATCTCAGCAAGTCCCAACACGTGTCATGAGTTTAAGGGGTCTCAGCAGCTCCCCACACACGTGTCATGAGTTTAGGGGGGGGGGGTCTCAGCAGGTCCCCACACGTGTCATGAGTTTGGGGGGGTCTCAGCAGGTCCCCACACGTGTGTCACGAGTTTAGAGGGTCTCAGCAGGTTCCCACACACGTCATGAGTTTAGGGGGGGAGGTCTCAGCAGGTCCCCACATGTGTCATGAGTTTAGGGGGGGGTCTCATGAGGTCCCCACACGTGTCACAAGTTTAGGGGGTCTCAGCATCTCCCCGTATGTGTGTCATGAGTGTGGATGGGTCTCAGCAGTTGTGCAGCCCCATGTTACAGGTTTGGGGGGGTCTCAGCAGGTCCCCACATGTGTGTCACAAGTTTAGAGGGTCTCAGCAGGTCCTCACACATGTCACGAGTTTAGGGGGGTCTCAGCAGCTCCCCATATGTGTCACTAGTTTAGGGCTCTCAGCAGCACCAGCCGTGTCCCCCGTGGCCCAGGCAGGGCAGTGGGTCCCCAGCAGCCCCTCACCCGTGTCAGGAGCCGAGTGTCCCCAGCCCCCTGTCCCGTGTCCCAGCCCGGGGGGTCCCGGCCGCCCCCGCCCCGCTCCGCCTTTGTGTCCCGCGGTCGCTCCGCATCCGGAGCTGGCAGCGCGGCCGGGGCTGGCCGCGGCTCCGAGCGTGTCCTGCGCTGGCCCTGCCACCCCCGCGAGGCCCCTCGGCTGGCAGTGACCCTTGTCCCCGCTCCGCCGGCGGTGCCACCGCGTCACGTGGGGCCGAGGGCACCCGCGGGGACACCGCGGAGCAGCCGGGACAGAGGGACAGCGGGACGGAGCCATGGACGGACACACGGACAGGTGGGCAGGGCCCGGCCGGGAGGGGACACACGCGGGGGGCAGGTGACACCGCGGTGGAGGGGACACTCTGCTGGAGGGTGTTCCCGTCCCGATGGAGGTGGGACTGGTGTCCCCGATCCCCGATTTTGGCTCCATCCCGGGTGACCCAGCTCCGGGCATCCTGTCCCAAGGAGCGCCCCCAAAGTGTCCCTTTTCCCGGGTGTCTCAGTCCCAAGTGTCCCTCTGCCCTGTGTCCCCATCCCAGGCCACCCATTCCCAGATGTCCCAGTCCCAGGTGTCCCAATCCCAACTTTCCCATTCCCAGGTGTCCCAGTCCCAGGTGTCCCAGTCCAAAGTGTCCCTTTTCCTGGGTGTCTCAGCCCCAGGTGTCCCTCTGCCCCGTGTCCCCATTCCAGACCACCCAGTCCCAGGTGTCCCAGTCCCATATTTCCCAATCCCAGCTTTCCCAGTCCCATATTTTCCATTCCCAGGTGTCCCAGTCCCATATTTCCCCATCCCAGCTTTCCCAGTCCCATATATCCCAATCCCAGGTGTCCCAGTCCCACAATTCCCAGTCCCAAGTGTCCCAGTCCCCGGTGTCCCTCCCTGTTCCATAGATCCCAGTCCCAGGTATCCCTGCTTCCAGTATCTCTCTCCAAGGTGACCCGGGTGTCCTCGTCCCAGGTGTCCCAGGTGTCCCAGGTGTCCCAGGTGTCCCAGGTGTTCCCACTGCTCCATTTCCCACTCTCCCAAGCCCCAGTCCCAGCATCCACCTGACTCCAGGAAACCCCTGGACTGTGCCCAAGGTGGAAGGGACACCCTGGAGCTGCTCCAGCACCATCCCCACCCAAAATCCCTGCAGGGCCACATCCCTGGGGGATCCCAGTGCCCCCACCTGGGGACAGGGACCCCCAGCACCCTCCCCTGGGGATGCAGGGTGGTGTAAAGCAGGTGTAAGGTGGGCACAGGGGTTTCTCAGGGTGCGGGGTGGGTTCAGGTTGGAATGGGGGTCCACAGCAGGTCCTCCCGCCCCTCCCCACATCCCCACATTCCCAGCTCGTGGCTGGGAGCCCCCCTGGAGCAGTTGCCCACCCCGGCGCTGACCCTGGACCTGGCCACGCTGCGCGGGAACGCCGAGAGGATGCGGGAGCGCTGCCGGGCGCTGGGGCTGCGCCTGCGGCCGCACGTCAAAACACACAAAACCCTGTGAGTGACACCCAGAGCCCCCCACAACACTCTGTGCCACCCCAGAGCCCCCCAACACCCTGTGAGTGCCACCCCAGAGCCCCAAAACCCTGTGAGTGCCACCCCAGAGCCCCCCAACACCCTGTGAGTGCCACCCCAGAGCCCCCCAACACCCTGAGAGTGACACCCCAGAGCCCCAAAACCCTGTGAGTGCCACCCCAGAGCCCCAAAACCCTGTGAGTGCCACTCCGGAGCCCCCCAGGGTCTCCCCTGAATCCCTCCCATCCCTCTGGGTCCCCTCAGTACCCCTCCGCCTTCACAGTTTTCCCCCCAGCATCTCCCCACCCTCCCCATCATCCCAGTATCTCCCACTGTCCCCATCACCATCCCATCCCAGTATCCCCCAGTTTGTCCAGCATCCTCCCAGCATCCGTCCCAGTGTCTCCCCATCTTCCCCTCAGGACACCCCACCTTCCCACCCAGCACCTCCCAGTCATGCCCCAGTTTTCCTCAGCATTCCCCAGCTTCACCCCCAGCCTCTCCCCAGCATCCTCCCCGCTTTCCCCCACAGAATCCTTCCAGCATTTTTCCAGAATCCCTCCAGCATTCCCCAAATCCCCCCTCAGCATTCCTCAACATCCCCCTCCCCAGTATCTTCCATTATTCCTACAGACCCCTCCCAGTGTCCCCCTTAGCACCCCTCAGCTTCCCTCAGGCACCTCCCCAGAATCCCCCCCTGCACCCCGTCCTCAGCCCCACCTTCCCCCGGTATTTCCCCATCCTCCCTCCCAGTATCCCCCCACCATCCTCCCAGTATCCCCCATCCTCTTCCTTGCACCCAGCTTCTCCCCCAGCATCCCTCCAGCATTTTCCCAGTATCCCTCCAGGAGCCTCCTCATCCTCCCTCTCATCATCCCCATCCTCCCAGTATCCCCCCACCCTTCCTCCCAATGTCCCCTCATCCTGTCTCCCAGTATCCCCCCCTCCTCACCCCCAGTGTCTCACTATCCTCCCTCCCAGTATCCCATCCTCACTCCCAATATCCCCCCATCCCCCATCCCCATTCCCAGTATCCCCCCCATCCTAATTCCCAGTATCTCACTATTCTCATTCCCAGTATCCCCCCATCCCCACTCCCAGTATCCCCTCATTCCCCCACCCAGTATCCCCCATCCTCACTCCCAATATCCCCCCATCCTCACTCCCACTATCCCCCCATCCTCCCAGTATCCCCTCACCCTAACTCCCAGTATGTGACTATCTTCACTCCCAGTATCCTCCCATCCTCCCTCCCAGTATCTCGCTATCCTCCCTCCCAATATCACCCCATCTTCACTCCCAGTATCCCCTCATCCTCCCAGTATCCCCTCACCCTAACTCCCAGTACCTCACTATCCTCACTCCCAGTATCCCCCATCCTCCCAGTATCCCCTCACCCTAACTCCCAGTACCTCACTATCCTCACTCCCAGTATCCCCCATCCTCATTCCCAGTATCTCCTCATGCCCCCTCCCAGTATCCTCTTATCCATTCCCAGTATCCCCCCATCTTCACTCCCAGTGTCCACCATCCTCATTCCCAGTATCCATCCTCCCTCCCAGTATCCCCTTAACCTCCCTCCCAGTATCCCCTCATCCTCCCAGCATCCCCCCATGCTCACTCCCAGTATCCCCCAACTTCACTCCCAGTATCCCCCATCGTCATCCCCAGCATTTCCCCATCCTCCCTCCCACTATCCCCCCATCCTCCCTCCCAGCATCCCCTCATCTTCACTCCCAGTATCCCCCCATCCACACTCCCAGTATCCCCCAAATCTCCCTTATCACCCAACATCCCCCCAGCACCCCCTGCCATTTCCTCCTCCTCCTCCTCCTCCTCCTCACTCCCTGCTTGGCAGGGAGGGCGCGGAGCTGGCGACGGGCGGCTCTCGCCGTGGCATCGTGGTGTCCACGCTGGCCGAGGCGCGTTTCTTCGCGGCCGGGGGCTTCGATGACATCCTGTACGCGTTCCCGGTGCCGCGCTGGCGCCTGGCCGAGTGCTCGGCGCTGGCCCAGCGCCTGCAGCAGTTCCAGGTGCTCCTGGACAGCCCCCAGGGCCTGGAGATGCTGCTGCAGAACCCCCTGCCCGGCGGGAAGCGCTGGCTGGTCTGGCTCAAGCTGGACTGCGGCAATGCCCGGGGTAGGTGAGCCCCAAATCCCATCCGGGGTGCAGGGAGGGGACATCGTGTGCTGGCCCCTGGGGTGGGGTGCTCTGAGCGCCCCCAGATCCGGCATCTCAGCCAGGATGGGGCGTTGAAGCCCCCTAAAAGTCATTGATCAAGGGTGTTCCTTGGGGGAGGATGTCCTGTGTCACTCCAAGCCATGATGGAGCATCTAAACCCGCCAAAAATCATTATTTAAGGGCGTTCTATAGGGAGGGATCTTCATGTCCTTCCAAGCCCCCAAATCCTCCATCCCAACCATGATGGAGAATCTCAGCCCCCCCAAAATCCTTATTTAAGGGTGCTCCATAGGGAGGGATCCCCATGTCCCTCCAAGCCCCCCAAATCCTCCATCCCAACCACAATGGAGCATCTAAACCCCCTGAAAATCATTATTTAAGGGTGTTCCATGGGAAGGAATCTCCATGTCCCTCCAAGCCCCCAGATCCTCCCTCAAAACCATGATGAAACATCTCAGCCTCCCCAAAATTGCTATTTAAGGGTGTTCCATAGGAAGGGATCCCCATGTCCCTACAAACCTGCAGATCCTCCATCAAAACCATGATGGAGCATCTAAACCCTCCCAAAATCGTTATTTAAGGATGTTCCATGAGAAGGAATCCCCATGTTCCTCCAAGCCCCCAGATCCTCCATCAAAACCTCTAAAGGCCTCCAAAATTGTTATTTGAGGATGTTCCATGGGAAGGAATCTTCATGTCCTTCCAAACCCCCCAAATCCTCCTTCCCAACCACGATGGTGCATCTCAGCCTCCCCAAAATCCTTATTTAAGGGTGCTCCACAGGGAGGGGTCCCCATGTCCTTCCAAACCCCCAAATTCTCCATCCCAGCCCCAATGGAGCATCTAACCCCCCCCAAAATCCTTACTTAAGGATGTCCATGGGAAGGAATCGTCATGTCCCTCAAAGCCCCCAAAATCCTCCATCCCAAACACAATAGAACATCCAACCCTCCCCTCCAAAATCATTATCTAAGGGTGTTCCATAGTGAGGGATCCCCATGTCCCTCCAAGTCCCCAGATCCTCCATCCCAACCACGACGGAGCATCTCAGCCCTCCAAAGTCATTTTTCCCAGCCACGCCTGGAAAATGCAGCAGAAACGGCCTCAAAGCCCCACCAAGGCTCTTTCAGACCCCATTCCCACATTCCCACTGCCGGGACGCTCCATGGGGGCGATGTCCCTGTGTCCCCTCACCCATGTCCCCAACCCCCCTGTCGCACCGTGTCCCCTCCCAGCCGGGATCCGCCCCACGGATCCCGAGGCGCTGTCGCTGGCCCGGGCCATCGCCCAGGGCTCCCCGGAGCTGGTGACACTCGTGGGGGTCTACGCGCACTGCGGGAACACCTACGGCTGTCGCGACATCGCGGCCATCCAGGCCATCGCCAGGGACACCACGGCCGCCGTGCTGGAATTCGTCACCGCGTGAGTGGCCGGGACGAGCGGGGATTTGGGCATTTGGGCATTTGGGCATTTGGGGATTTGGGGACAGGAAGGGTCAAGGCGGCCGCTGTCCCCTTGCCAAGGCGCGGCTGTCGGCTGTAAATGCCGATCGCCCCCATAAAGGGGCCCTCAAAGCCCGCCCGGGGGGCACCGGGGGGTGGTGGCGGCGCCGCTGCCCTTTGATGTGGCTGTGACCTGGGGCATTGTCCCCTCCCTCCCGCCTGCCGCCCTTTCATCCCGGCGGGGGCCGCATCCTGCGGGAACTGCGGCCGGATGGGCCCTGCTGGGAAAAGGGGGAGGAACCTCCACCCCCGCCACGCCGGGGACAGCGATGTGCCCACCTGGGGACGCGTCCCGGGGGCCACCGGCCCGGGGTGGCACCTGGTGGTGGCGGGGAAAGCCCGGATCCCACCCCCTCCCCAAAATCTGGGCACATCTGGAGCTGGTTCCAACACATCTGGGGGTCCAGAAATATCTGGGAGGGGTCCCAGGCACCACTGGGGGTGTCCTGGCACATCTGGGGGGCACTTCTGGCACATCTGGGAACGGCCTGGCACAGCTGAGGGGGTCCCAGGCACATCTGGGGGCTCCCAGAACCACCTGGAGGGGATCCCAGGCACATCTGGGGGCTCCCAGAACCACCTGGAGGGGTCTCCAGCACATCTGGGGTTCTCAGACACATCTGTGAGAACTTTAAAACATCTGGGGGGTTGTCCAGCTCATACGGGTGGATCTCTGGCACATCTGGGCATGGCTGGGCACATCTGGAGGGTGCTCTGCCACATCTGGGGGGATCTGGAGGGACGCCCACCAGCCCTGAGTCTTTGAGAGGGCTCTCGGGCACATCTGGCTGGCACCTGGGCACATCTGGATGTGTCCTGGTCGCATCTTGAGTTCTTCCTGGCACGCTGGGGGGAGGCTCTGCCACATCTGGATGGCTCCCTTGAGTGTTTGGGGCACCCAGAGGTGCAGGACCCACCTCTGCTTCTATTCCCTGTGGTGCCTGGGGGGGACAGACCCACCTCTGGTGACCCGGGGGTGACATCCCGCACCCCGATCACCCAGAGGGTGCCCCCCGCGTGTCCCCCAGGCTGCGGCAGGCGGGGATCCCGTGTCCCCAGGCCACCATCGGCTCCACCCCGTCCTGCAGCCACCCGGTGCCGGAGATGTCGCAGCTCACCGAGGTGCACCCGGGCAATTACCTCTTCTATGGTGAGCAGGGGGGACCGGGAGGGACCCCCGCGGGTGGGACACGGCCGGGCTGAGCCCGTGTCCCCCCGCAGACCTGCAGCAGACGCAGCTGGGCTCGTGCCGGCCCGAGGAGGTGGCGATCCGTGTGCTCAGCAGGGTCACCGGGCACTACCGGCACCGCGGGCAGCTGCTGCTGGACTGCGGCTGGGCCGCCCTGAGCCTGCACGGCCGCGAGCAGGGCCCCGCGGGCTGCGCGGCCATCGAGGGCCACCCCCAGCTCAGGTGACACCCGCGGGGAGCGGGGGGACAGCGGGGCCGGGGGGGACACCCGTGACAGCCTCGCGTCCCCGCAGGCTGGTGGGGCTGACCCAGGAGCACGGGCTGGTGGAGGCCGCGGATGGGCGGCTGGATTTCGAGCGATTCCCGCTGGGGAGCACCTTGGCGCTCATCCCGTTCCACGTGAGTGTCACTCCCGCGTGTCCCCTCTGTGCCAGCGCCGCGTCACATCACAGCTCGGCGTCCCCTCTGTCGCAGGCCTGTGCCACGGCCGCCATGCACCCCGTGTACTTCGTGCACGCTGCCGGCAAGGTGGTGCAGCTCTGGCGCCCCGTGCGCGGCTGGTGAGAGGAGAGAGAGGAGATGGCGGGGGGATGCACCAGCACCCAGACCCTGCACCCACCCTGGACCGAGGCTGTGCACCCACAGAGAGACCCTGCACCCGCTCCGAGTCACTCTGTGCGCCACGCTGGGGCAAACAACTCCAACAGGGTCCTGCACCCACATGGGGTGCTGCACCCAGTCCTACATCCTGTACCCACTCCTACACCCTGCACCCATTCCCACCCTGCACCTTATCCCAGACCCTGCACCCACTCCCACGCTGCACCCATTCCCATACACTGCACCTAATCCCACACCCTGCACCCATTCCCACCGTACTACCATTTCTACCCTACACCCATTCCCACAGCCTGCACCCACTCCCTCTGCACCCATTCCCACTCTGCACCCATTCCCACACCCTGCACCCATTCCCACACTCTGCACCCATTCCCACCCTGCACCCACTCCACGTTCCTCCACCCACTCCAGGATGCTGCACCCACACCGGGGCTCAATAAATCAGCTTCTCCCGCTTCCAGGCGCTTATTCCCGCGGGGAAGAGCCGTGGGGAGGTGGCGGGAGGAGTGGGTGGCGCCGTCCCTCCGGTGCCGTCCATCCCAGTTCGGACCGGTCCGGTCCAAGTTGGATCCGTCCCGATGGGCGGGACTCGAACCCGGGATCCCCGGAGCTGCGAGGGGCGGGGCTCCACGCCTGGCCACGCCCCTCAAGCGACGAACGGCCAATGGGAGCGCGCCCCGCCCGGCCCTGCCCGGGGGAGCCACGCCCAGCCCGGCCCGGCCCAGGCGCGACGGGGCGGCCGAGAGGAGCCGAGCGGGGCCGAACGGAGCCGAACCGGGAGCGAAGGGAACCGAACCGAGCCCGAACGGGGCCGAGCCGGAACCCAGCGGGGCCGAACGGAGCCGAACCGGGACCGAACGGGGCTGAGCCGGGACTCAGCGGAGCTGAACGGAGCCGAACCGGGACCCAGCGGAGCCGAACGGGACCGAACGAGACAGAAGAGGGACGGAGCGGGGCCGAAGCGAGGCCGAGCGGTGCCGGACGGGGCCGAAGCGGTTCGGAGCAGTTCGGCCCCGGTTCGGGCCGGCCCGGAGCGGGTCCCGGGCCGGTGCCCGCGATGCGGCCGCTCCCGGTGCCGCTGCTGCTGCTGCTGCTGAGCCCGGTGCGGGCGGGGAACGGGACCGGGATGGGAGCGGGATGGGACGGGCCGGGTCTCCCGCTGCCCCGGGGCGCTCCGGGTCACTTCGCTCCCTGGCTTTTGTTGAAGTTTTTTGGGGTTGGTTCGGTTAAATTTGGGTCATTTCGGTTCAGTTCCTTTTCTTTCATTTTATCCCATTTTGCTCCTTTTTTTCCTTTATTTTCTTTTATTTTCCTGTTTAGCTTTCTTTTTATTTTCCTTTTTATAATTTTATTTTTATCATACTTTTTCATTTTTTCTTTAATTTTTTTTAAATTTTCCTCTTTTATTTCATTCTCTTGTTTTGAATCTCATTTTGTTTTCCTCTTTTATTTTTTATTTTCCTTTTTAATTTTCCCTGGTTTGATTCATCTTATCCTATTTTCCTTTCCTTATTTTCTTACTTTATTATTTTACTTTACTTATCCTATTTTCCTTTATTTTCCTTTACTTTCCTGTATTTTCCTTTCCTTTCCTTTCCTTTCCTTTCCTTTCCTTTCCTTTCCTTTACTTTACTTTCCTTTACTTATTTTCTTATATTTTCCTTTGTTTTCCTTTATTTTCCTTTATTTTTCTTTTTTTCTTTACTTTTCCTTTATTTTCCTTCATTTCACGTTCTTTTCCTTCCTTCCTTCCACTTTAATTTAGTTCAGCTTTCCCCTTCCTTTCTCCTCCTTTTATTTCGCTGATTTCCCTTCATTCCTTTCCATTCCAATGCCTTTTATCTCACTTTTATTTACTATTTATTTCCTTTTTTACTCTTCCCGTTTGATTCCCCGCTTTTATTCCTCTCCCTTCCTCATTATTTATTTTTGCTGCTCTCAATCCCCCCCTCCAAACCCTTTTCCCATGGCTGGGGGGGTCCCAATGGGAGTCGGACTGAGGGGAAACTGAGGCAGGACCGCTGTGCCCGCAGGTGCCGGGGGGGGCCGGGGGGTGTCCCCCGTGTCCCCGCGGTGTCCCCGAGCCCTGCGACAGCCGCTGCCCACCCTGCGCCCGCAGTGAGTACCCCAAAACCACCCCGAACCCACAAAAACCCCCAAAAAAAGACCCCAAAAACCCCAAAATGCTCCAACCCCGCAGCGCGGAGCCCCGCGGAGGAGGAGCCGGAGGAGCCCTGCCCGCCCTGCAGCCGTGAGTGGCACCGGGACCGGGGGGCACCGGGAGGGCTGGCCAGGGTCCCCCTGTGTGCCTCAGTTTCCCTTGTGTGCCTCAGTTTCCCCATGTTGTTCCCTAATTTCCCCTTTTGTGCCTCAGTTTCCCCACATTTCTCCCTAATTTTCCCTTTTGTGCCTCAGCTTCCCCATGTTGCTCCCTCATTTCACCTTTTCCTGCCTCAGTTTCCCTTTTTGTGCCTCAGTTTCCCATTTGCGCCTCAGTTTCACCTTTTTTGTGCCTCAGTTTCCCCTTTGTGCCTCAATTTCCCCTTGTTGCTCTTCATTTTCCCCTTTTCGTGTCTCAGTTTCCCCTTTGTGCCTTAGTTTCCCCATGTTACTCGCTATTTCCCCTTCTGTGCCTCAGTTTCCCCTTGTGGCTCTTCAATTTCCCCTTTTTGTGCTTCAGTTTCCCTATGTTGCTCGCTAATTTCACCATTTCGTACATCAGTTTCCCTTTCATGCCTCAGTTTCCCCATGTTGCTTGCTAGTTTCCCCTTTTTGTGCCTCAGTTTCCCCATGTTGCTCACTAATTTCTCTTTTTGTGCCTCGATTTCCCCTTGTGGTTCCTCAATTTCCCCTTTTCGTGCCTCAGTTTCCCCTTGTGGTTCCTTCATTTCCCCATGTCCTACTTTAGTTTCCTCATTTTGTGCCTCAGTTTCCCTTTTTTTACCTCATTCCCTTTTTCTGCCTCAGTTTCCCCCATTTTACCTCATTCCCTTGTGCCTCAGTTTCCCCTTTTGTTCCTCATTTCCCCTTTTTGTGCTCAGTTTCCCCCATTTTATCCCGTTCCTTCTTTTGTGCCTCAGTATCCCCTTTTGTCCCTCATGTCCCTTTTTGTGCCTCAGTTTCCCTTTTTCACCTCATCCCTTTTTTGTGCCTCAGTTTCTCCTTTCCCCCTTCACTGTGCCTCAGTTGCCCCCTCATCCCCCCTCACTGTGCCTCAGTTTCCCATTTTCCCTCATTCCCCCTCACCGTGCCTCAGTTTCCCCCTCACTCCCCCTCACCGTGCCTCAGTTTCCCTTTTTTCCCCCTCACCGTGCCCCAGTTGTCTCCATACCCGCTCTCTCCTCGCTCGCCTCCCCCACCCCTCTCCAGGGGAAACTGAGGCAGGGCCGCCATGTCCTCACTCCCTTCCCACAGACGAGGCCACGGCGCCGCTCGCTGAGGGGACCCCCCCGGTGCCGGGGACCCCCCGAGTGACGCCGCCGGTGTCGGGGGCCCCTCCCGAGCCCCCCGGGGACATCATCCCGCTGTACTGCGCCCTCCTGGCCGGCCTCGTCGTGGGGCTCGTGGCCTACGTGGCATTCAAGTGGTGAGTGAGGGGTGCCGAGGGGCCTGGGGGGTTTGGGGGCCCCCGGTGAGCCCCGGTGTCCCCCGCTGTCCCCGCAGCTGGGACACGTGCAGGAAGAAGCGGCAGCTGGACAAGGCGCGGGACGCGGGGGACGCGGCGGTGGCGGCGGACGCGGAGAAGCTGCGGGGGGACAGCGGAGCCTGCCCGGAGAGCGCCGGCCTGGAGCCGCCTCAGCCCCGTGAGCGCCCCGGGCCCGCGGGTGTGGGGGGACACCCAGATCTGGGGGGATTTGGGGGAGATCCGAGGGTGTGGGGACGCCCAGATCTGGGGGGTTGTGGGGACATCCAGGCCTGAGGGATTGAGGGGACACCCGCAGGTTTGGGGACACCCAGATCTAAGGGGGTATGGGGACACCCAGGCCTGAGGGAATCTGGGGATACCCAGCCCTGAAGGTGTTTGGGGGCACATCCGAGGGTGTGGGGACACTCAGCCCTGGGAGGGATTGGGGGGGACACCCGGCCCTGGGGGCATTTAGGGACACCCAGCCCCAGGGGGGTTTGGGGACATTTGCGGGTTTGGGGACACCTAGATCTGGGGGTTGTGTTCAGGAGGGACCCGCGGGCTTGGGGACGCCCAGCCCTATGGAAGGTGAGGGTTTGGGGAGACACAGAACCCTGGGGAGGGTCAGGCTTTGGGGGCACCTGAGAATTTTGGGGTGGATGGGATGGGATCACCGAGCACCTGGATGAGGTCGGGGAGCCCCTAAATGGGATTGGGGAGCACCTGGAAGGGGTCGGGGAGCGCGGGGTGGGGCTGGGGAGCATCCAAAGGGGTCGGGAAGCCCTTAAATGGGATTAGGGAGCATTTGGATAGGTCGGGGGTCCCCCTCACTTCCCAAGGCGGGTCGGGAGCCGCCCCCGCCCGTCGGTCCGTCTGTCCCGGGGTGATTCCGGGGCGCTGACCCCGTCCCTGCCCGCAGCGCCCCCCGAGGGTCCCTCCCCGCTCCCGGGGTCCCCGCGGCGCCGGGAGGAGCCGGGAGAGCTGGAGCGGCTGCTGGAGCTGGGAGCGCCCGGCAGCGACCGGCGCGGCCCCGGCCCCGCGGGGACACCGGGGGACATCACCTCCGCCGTGTGACACCGGGGGACACCGGGGGACATCCCCTCCGCCGTGTGACACCCGCCCTTGCGGAGACACCGGCTGCTCCCGGCGGTGCTCCCGCTTCCCGATGGATTCCTGGGGAATTTTTTTACGTGGGTTTTGTACTTTTGTAGGGATTCTGGTGGGTGGGATGGGGACTTTCGGTGGCTGGTGCCTGGGTGGGGGCATTAAACGTGTCACTGGGTGCCACCAGGGTTTGTGTCCTCAGGTGTCTGTGTGTCCGTGCATGTTCCAGGGATGTGTCCTGAGTGTCACAAGGTGCCTGCTTGTCCCCAGGTGTCCATGTGTCCCTGGGATGTGTCCCTTCAGGTGTTGAAGCATTCCCAGGTGTCCCTTCAGGTGTCCGTTTATCCCCAGAATGTGTCACTTTGGGTATCCCCAGTGTCCATGGGATGTGTCCCTTCAGGTGTCTGTTTGTCCCTGGAATGTGTCCCCTGGGGTCTCCCAAGTGTCCCCAGCTGTCCATGAGTCCCCTCGGGTGTTCGTGTGTCCCTAGGATGTACCCCAAGTGTCCCCAGGTGTCCCCTATGTCCCCAGGGCCATGTCCCAAGGATGGGACCCCTCAGGTGTCCGTGTGTCCTTGGGCACCCACGTGTGTCACCAAGACGTGTCCCAGGGTGTCCGTGTGTCCCACACCCATCCAGACCAGCCCGAGGAGGAGGAGGGGACACCCCAAACACCCCAAGGCAGGTGGCACTGGGGACAGAAAAAGCCACTTCTAACCCCAAAATGCTCCCAGGTCACCCCAAACTTCCCTTCCCAGGGGGTCCAGATTCCCGGGAATGCTGAGGGTGACAGGAGGTCCCCAAGGGAGAGGGGACATCCCAAGCCAGGTCCCCCTTGTGGCCCTGCCCAGCGTCGATTTTGGGGTTTGTTTTTTTGGTGCTTTTGTTTTTGTTTTTGTTTTTTTTTTCTTTTGATTTTTTATTTTTTTCTCTTTTTTTGCCCTTTTTTTTTTTACATAAAAAGTTCCGTAAAAATTGGATAAAGTAAAATGCTCGAAGCAGTAAAATCAATCTTATCAACATGGCCAGAAATCCGCAGTATTTACAGGGAAATGGAGGAAACCTCGCAGAACCAAAAGGAAAAACCAAGGAAACAACAAAAAAAAAAAAAAAAAAAATTAAAAATCTGGGAATAACCCCCCAAAGTCTCCTGCCAAACATTCCCGTGGGATTGGGATGTTTGGGGCTGAAAGCAACGGGGAAAAAAGCAAATTATTATCAATATATTCACATATACGTTAAAATATAATACAGAGCTTGGGAGCAGCGCCGCCAGAGCCGGGCTTGGCAAAGCCTGCATCAGCAAAAGCAGGCTTGGGAAAGCCCAGCTCGTCCTCAGCGACGGGAACCAAGTTTGTTTTCCTTAAAAAACCAAAAATCCGTCGTCATAATAATAATAATAATAATATTATAATAATAATAAATTCACAGGTTGGTGGCTCGGGAGGGCGAAGCCCAGCGGGATCGGGGCCCCCGAGGGCCGGGGGTTATTCCAGGGGCTATTCCAGCTCCGTGTCCTCTTTGGGCTTGTAGAGGATCCCGAATTTCTGCATGTACTTCTTGATGTACTCCTTGGTTTTGTGTTTGACGTTCTCGTTGCACTCCAGGTCCTCGGGGTTCTTGCAGTACTTGAGCTCCTTGTTCATCACCCCGTGGGTCAGCTGGGGGAATGCTGGAGTCAGCCTGGAACTCCCACCCAGCCCAGGCCTGGCCACTCCCCAGGGCACTTCCAAATACTCCCTCTTATTCCCAAATATTCCCTGAGCCACTGTCATACTATTCCCCAAATATTCCCTGAGACACTGTCATACTATTCCCCAAATATTCCCTGAATATTTGGAACTGTTCCCTCAATATCTGCTGTTAAGCATTTCCAAGCTATTTTCCTATTATTCCACAAATATTCCCCCTCTTATTTCCAGATGCTGCCCAAGCTATTGCTATATTGTTCCCCAAATGTTCCCCAATATTCCCTAATACTCCCCAAATATCTCCCAAATATTTTCCAAATATTCCCCAAATATTCTGCAAATATTTGGGATTGTTCCCTCAATATCTGCTGTTATTTTCCAAACATTCCCAAGCTATTTCCTATCATTCCCCAAATATTCCCTGTTATTTCCAGATATTGCCCAAGCCATTGTTATATTATTCCCCAAATATTCCTCAAATATTCCCTAAATATTCCTGAAATATCTGGTAGTGTTCCCCAAATATCTGCTTTATTTCCCAAACATTCCCCAAGCTATTTTCCTATTATTCCTCAAATATTCCGTTACTTCCAGATATTGCCCAAGCCATTGTTATAATATTCCCCAAATATTCCCAAAATATTCCCAAAATATTCCCAAAATATTATTGCCCAAATCTTTCTCTTATTCCCCAAATATTCCTCAAATATTCCTGAAATATTCCCCAAATATTCCCTAAATATTTATTATTGTTCTCCCAATATCTGCTGTTCTTTCCAAGCTATTTTCCTATTACTCTCCAAATATTTCCTGTTCTTCCCCAAATACTTCCTATTACTCCGTAAATTATTTTTATATTACTTCCCAAATATTCCCCAAATAATTCCTAACATTCAATTTGCTATTATTCCCCAAATATTCCCTAAATATTTCCTATTATTCCTCCATATTATTTATCCAGTATTCCTCAATTATTCCCTATTATTCCCCAATTATTCCCTGTTATACACCAAATATTCCCTCAGCTGCTGTCATGTTATTTCCCAAACCTCTCCTGTTATTCCCCAAATATTCCCTAAATATTTCCTACTGTTCTCCCAATATCCCCCACCCCATTTCTCCTTCCCTTCCCTCATCCTCCAAGGAGCTGGAGGCAGTTGGAATGACACAATCCCATTTCCTGGGGCCATCCCCTGGTCCCCATGTCCCCATACCCCATTGTCCCTGTACTCCCATGTCCTCATGTCCCATATCCCTGTGTCCCTGTAGCCACCATATCCCTGTGTCCCCAAATCCCTGTGTCCTGTACTTCCCATGTTCCTGCACAGTGTTCCCACATCCCTGTGTCCCAGTGTCCCCATGTTCCTTTATCCCTGTGTCCCCATGTTCCTGTACCCTCCATGTTCCCATGTCCCACATCCTCCTTGTCCCTATATTCCCAAGTTCCCATATCCCTCATGTTCCCAACTCTTTAAACCCCATGTCCCTGTGTCCCCATATCCCTCTATCCTCCACGTCCCCATGGACCCACATCTTCGTGTCCCTGTCCTCCATGTCCCTGTGTCTTCATGTTTCAGCATCCCTATGCTCCCATGTCCCACATTCCTCCCATGTCCCCATACCCACTGTCCCTATGTCCCCACATTCCTGTGTCTCTGTGTCCTCATGTTCCTGTATCCATGTTCCCATGTCCCAGATCCCTATGTCCCTGTACCCACTGTCCCTATGTCCCCACATTCCTGTGTCCATATTCCCAAGTCCCCCATCCCCATGTCCCTGTACCCATTGTTCCTCTGTCTCCACATTCCTGTCCCCACATTCCTGTGTCCATGTTCCCAAGTCCCCCATCCCCATGTTCCCTGTACCCATTGTCCCTTTGTCTCCACATTCCTGTCCCCATGTTCCTGTGTCCATGTTCCCAAGTCCCCCATCCCCATGTTCCCTGTACCCATTGTCCCTTTGTCTCCACATTCCTGTCCCCATGTTCCTGTGTCCACGCTCCCATGTCCCACATCCCAGTATCTCCACATCCTTTGTCCCCGTGCTCTGTGTGTGACCAGCTCCCTGTGTCTCCGTATCCATGTCCCCATGTTCCCGTACTCCTCGTGTTCCCAAGTCCTTGTGTCCCATGTCCCTGTACCCTCCATGTCCCCCCACATTCCCACATTCCCACCTTGCGTGCCAGGTGTTTGAAGTCCTCAGTGGTGGTGATCCGGCCCACCTTGCAGTCGGGTTTTCTGTAGGGATTCAGGCACTGCACGATGAACTGGGACATCTGTGGGACACACACAGAGCGCTGGATCCACTCCCTGCTGCCACCACCCCATCCCATCCCATCCCATCCCATCCCATTATCCCATCCCATTATCCCATCCCATCCCATCCCACCCCATCCCATCCCATCCCATCCCACCCCATCCCATCCCATCCCATTATCCCATCCCATCCCATCCCATCCCATTATCCCATCCCATCCCATCCCACCCCATCCCATCCCATCCCATCCCACCCCATCCCATTATCCCATCCCATCCCATCCCATTATCCCATCCCATCCCATCCCATCCCATCCCATCCCATTATCCCATCCCATCCCATCCCACCCCATCCCATCCCATTATCCCATCCCACCCCATCCCATCCCATCCCATCCCATCCCATCCCATTATCCCATCCCATTATCCCATCCCATCCCATCCCATCCCATCCCTCACCTCTTTCCTGAACACCTCCTTGCTCTTCTTGGCCAGCTCGCTGGACGTGTCGGCCTCGGCCGTCTTGGGCTTCTTGGAAGACTGGAGAGGAACACAGGGATGGAAATGATTGCCTGGTCCTGCCTTGGGGACAGCGCTCCTGTCCCACAGCCGGGTGGGCAGGACAATTTCCTGCCCATTCCCAGGGACATTCCCAGGGATATTTCTGGCCCATTCCCAGGGACATTCCCAGCCCATTCCCATCCCACTCCCAGGGACATTCCCAGCCCAATGCCAGCACTCTCCCCAGTCCAATCCAGATCTTCCCAGCCTGATCCCAACGAGCTGCTCAGCCCAGTTCTGAGGAGCTTCCAGGCCCATTCCAGTGCTCTCCTCAGCCCATTCCCAACATCCTTCCCAGCACGTTTCCCAGGCTGATCCAGGTACAATTCCCAGAAAAATGCCAGCACGCTCCCACCCCAAACCAGGGATTTCCCTGCCCTCTCCTGGTGCTCTTCCCAGCCTTATCCCAGCAAACTTCCCCACTCAGCCCTGGTGCATTCCCCACTTTAATCTTGGTGAACTTTCAGGTGACTTTCCCAGTTCATCCCAGCGAACTTCCCAGCCCAATCCCAGTCTGATCCAGGCACACTTCCCAGCTGATTCCTGGTGAGTTTCCCAGCCCAGTCCCAGCACGTTCCACACCCCAAGGCAGGCATTCCCAGCCCAATCCCAGTGAGCTCCCCATCCCAATGCCAGCAGGCTCCTCGCCCCAGTCCAGGCACAATTCCCAGTCTGATCCCAGCACAGTTCCCAGCCCCGTCCCAGCATTTCCCAGCCCAGCTCCTGCCACTCCCCAGCTCGGTCCCAACACATTTCCCAGCCCAATCCTGGCACAATTCCCAGCACACTCCTGGGCTGGGAGGCACGGGGACCACTCCTTGTTCTTGTTTTCTTTGGGAAAAAAGCTGGAAAAAGAGCAGGAGTGGGTCCTGGGGAAATCAGGCTGGTCTATACTGGGAGTAAATTCTGTGGTGGTGGATTTTCCCTCAGGAATTCCCTGGGAGGGCTGGGGCCCCCCACAAGCATTCACACAGATTATCTTTAGCTACAGTCAAGATAAAGGGAATTTTCTAGGAATTTCTGGCTGCTTCCCTGAGTACTGATCCCTGATTTACTAATGGAGTAGAATCCACTCCAGCTGCATCCCAGAGCCCATCCCTTCACTCTGGATCCACACCCACCTCCCACACGCTCCCATCCCAAACTCTGCCATCTCCCTGGAGCCTGAGGAGGGAAAAGCAGCATCCCTGCACCAGCAGCATTTTCTGGGAGAGGTCTGGGATCCAGCTCATCCCAACTTGGATTGTAAGGACAGGGAGAACAAAAGGATTTGTTAAAGGTTTGGAAAGCTAGGGGAGGTTTCCCTTCTCCTTCTGCTCTTTGATGATGTCCCAGTATTTTTTTAAATTTAAAAAATCCCACTTTTTAAAAGTATTTGACACTGAAAAAAAGCAGGAAAAAATCCCTTTCAATCCCTAAAAAAGTGCCTGGCTGTGGGGCAGAGCTGCAAAACCCCGGGAGCACAGGGACAGGGTGTAAATCAGCCGTGCCAGGGAGGTTTTATGGCCGGGGCTTGGCCGGAGCAGGGACATCAAAGCTCCTGCTCCAGCCCCAGGCTCGGCTGCCACTTCAAAAGGCCGGGAATGGGGAGCAGATGGCCGGAATGGCTCCGGCACCGAGCCCTGCAGAGCTCCATCGGCAAAGCCACTCCCAAAGCCCTCCTCATTCCCAAACCTCTCCTAATTCACAAACCCCTCATTCCCAAAGCCCTCCTCATTCCCAAACCCCTCCTCATTCCCAAAGCCCTCCTCATTCCCAAACCCCTCCTCATTCCCAAACCCTCCTCATTCCCAAACCTCTCCTAATTCCCAAACCCTCCTCATTCCCAAACCCTCCTCATTCCCAAACCCCTCCTCATTCCCAAAGCCCTCCTCATTCCCAAACCTCTCCTAATTCACAAACCCCTCCTCATTCCCAAACCCTCCTCATTCCCAAACCTCTCCTAATTCCCAAACCCCTCCTCATTCCCAAACCTCTCCTAATTCACAAACCCCTCCTCATTCCCAAACCCCTCCTCATTCCCAAACCCTCCTCATTCCCAAACCCCTCCTCATTCCCAAACCCTCCTCATTCCCAAACCCCTCCTCATTCCCAAACCCTCCTCATTCCCAAACCCTCCTCATTCCCAAACCTCTCCTAATTCACAAACCCCTCCTCATTCCCAAACCCCTCCTCATTCCCAAACCCTCCTCATTCCCAAACCCCTCCTCATTCCCAAACCCTCCTCATTCCCAAACCCTCCTCATTCCCAAACCCCTCCTCATTCCCAAACCCTCCTCATTCCCAAACCCTCCTCATTCCCCACTCCCAAGCCCCTCCTCATTCCCAAACCCTGATCATTCCCAAAGCCCTCCTCATTCCCAAACCCCTCCTCATTCCCAAACCTCTCCTAATTCACAAACCCCTCCTCATTCCCAAACCCTCCTCATTCCCAAACCCTCCTCATTCCCAAACCTCTCCTAATTCACAAACCCCTCCTCATTCCCAAACCCTGATCACTCCCAAACCCCTCCTCATTCCCAAACCCTCCTCATTCCCAAACCCTCCTCATTCCCAAACCCCTCCTCATTCCCAAATCCTCCTCACTCCCAAACCCCTCCTCACTCCCAAACCCCTCCTCATTCCCAAACCGTCCTAATTCCCAAACCTTTCCTGAACTCCTCCTCATTCCCAAACCCTCCTCATTCCCAAACCCCTCCTCATTCCCAAACCCCTCCTCATTCCCGAGCCCTGCCATTCCCAAACCCTTTGTCATTCCCAAACCCCTGGTCATTTCCAAACCCTTTTCAAACTCTTCATCATTCCCAAACCCTTCCCAAATACCTCATTATTCCCAAACCCTTCCCAAACTCCTTGTCATTCCTAAACTCTTTCTCATTCCCAAACCCCTCCTCATTCCCGAGCCCCATCATTCCCAAACCCTTCCTGAACTCCTTGTGGCTCCCAAACCCTTCTGAAACCCTTCCCCATTCCCAAACCCCTCCTCATTCCCAAACCCTTCCCCATTCCTGAACCCCTCGTGATTTCCAAACCCTTCCCAAACCCCTCATGATTGCCAAACCCTTCTCAAACTCCTCGTCATTCTCAAACCCCTCCTGAACTCCTTGTCATTCCCAAACCCTTCCCAAACCCCTCGTCATTCTCAAACCCTTCCCAATTCCCAAACCCTTCATCATTCCCAAACCCCTTGTCATTCCTAAATCCTTTTTCATTCCCAGACTTTGTCATCCCCAAACCAAACTGCCCCAAATCCTTCTCCACTCCCAGATCCTTCTCTATCCCCAAACCTTTCCCCACCAAATCCTTCTCCATCCCCAAATTCCCTCTCCATTACCAATCCCTTTTCTATCATTAAATTCCTCTCAATCACTAAATTCTTCTCCATAACCAATCCCTTCTTCACCCCAAAATCCTTCTCCATCACCAAACCTTCTTCTACTCCAAATCCTTCTCCAGTCCCAGATCCTTCTACATGATGAATCCCTTCTCCATCAGCAATCCCTTCTTCATCCCCAAATCCTTCTCCACCAAATCCTTCTCCTCCACCCAAACCCTTCTCCGCCAATCCCTTCTGCACCCCAAAATCTTTCTCTTCCACCCAAAACTTCTCCACCAATCCCTTCTCCATCTCCAAACCCTTCTCTGCCCCCAAACCCTTCCCCATCCAACCCCTCTCCACGTGGGATGAGGGCAAAAATTGGTGTCAAAGTTGGCAGGGAAGAATGAGGAGGAGAAATGAAAACTCCGTTTCCAACCTCCTCCTTGTGCCAAGGTGCCAATTCCTCCTTGGGGAATTCTTCCTAATTTTAGGCTAAAACTCCATTTTAAATTTATTTTAATATCAAAACCTCCGTATCAAGGCCTTCCTCCCTCATCCCTCCAAAGTGAAATCCCATAACCCAAAGGCTGCCAGGAAAAATAACACAGGAAAATCCCCAGAATGGTGCTGTCCCTGTTTTCCAGCCTCTGGGGGAGATGGGAATGGAGAGGCCACAAAGATGGGGGAAAACCAGCCTGGGATGGGAGCAAGAAGCCAAACACTTGGGAAAACCTGGGATTCTCTTTTCCAGCAGCTGGGATCTGCTCCACTGACACCAACCTTCCCATGGGGACAGACAAACTCATCCCAAATCCAAACTTTTTCCATCTAAAAGGATGCAAAACCTTCAGCATCCAGCCTGGTGTCCCTGCCTGGCTTCCTGCAGGGCCACTCCCTCAGGAAAGCCATTTTCCAAGGGGAAACCAGGATTTCAAGTGTGCTTTGAAGGGAACAGTGATCCTGGCTCCTCACTCCTCTTGTGCCTTTCCATCAAAATCCTCCCCCACAGCCCAGGAACACCGGGAATAGCAGCAGCAGCTGTCAGACACGGTGCCAGTGGGCTTAATCCCTCCTGGGTGGGTTTAATCCATCTGGGAAAGGTGTGGGGTGGGGAGGAGGGTAAAAAATCCAAGGAATGTGGCTGTAATTTCAGGGTGGAAGCGTTGGAGGCAGGAGCCGCGACCATGGGGGTTCAGTGCCAGGAAAAACCCGACCTTCCGGCCACCCTGGCCCAGAATAAAGGAATTAAAGCTCTGGAGCGAGCAGGAACCACCCCAGCCCGAGGTCAGCCAGAGCCATGGCTCATTTAGGAATGAGGGATTCAGGGAAACTCAGGTTTGGAGTAAGCAACAAAACCTGAAGGAGCAGCTGGTCTGTGTCTGGCCTGAGGTGAAGCCCTTGGATGGTCACCTCAGCCCTTGGCTCCTCTTTATCCCAATTTCTGGGATAAAAGCCCACATCTATGGAAGCACCTTCCCCTGCTGCTCCCTCTGCTGTGCAGGCAGCACCGAGACCCTCAGAACTCCATGGGAGAACAACTCCCAAGCTGGAAAGCACCAGCACAGATCGATTTCCCTGCTCAGAAGAGCTCAATGTTCTCCTCAGCACCTCATTCCCACCCCAGGGATGCTCCCAAACACCTCCAAGCTGCTCTCCACCACTGAACTTCAGCTCATCCCTCCACAGGGATGCATTTCCCAGCTATTCCAGGTTCATATCTCCCTATGGAGCCTCCAATTAACATTTTCTTGCTCAATCCCAAAATCCTTTAACAATACTTGCAACCCCAAGATCCCGAAATATCGTGGGATAAATGTGACACTGATACAAGGATAAAAATCCTTGAAAAAGCTTCCCTGGATTCCCTGGAAGCAACAGCCCCTTGGCTGAGCAGGGAGTGCCAGCTCTGAGCTCATTTTCCAATTAACTTTTTTCCAGGGAGATAAATATTTGTAATTTCATCGGAGTGAACTCGCCAGGATTCCTGGCTGGGAATGGGATTAACCCTTGGCATCCTGGCAGCACATGGAGAGGCAACAGCAGCCACGTCCCTGGGGGCTGCAGGATGGACAACACCTCCAGGAAAACCCCGGGAATGTGGGAGCACCAAGCAGGAGAATTGACTCCTCTCTTTCCATGGATTTTCTCCAGCTTTTTAAGGAACCAGAAAGGGGTGGGAAAGGCTCCTGAGCTACACCCTCAGTTTGTCCTTTTTCAGTGTTACTCCCCCTCATTCCCACTTTTCCGGCCAGCTCCACACAGAGGTTGGAATCCAGGGTGGAACTTCAGGGAAGTCCAGTGTCCATTCAACACCAGAACAGCCAACCCTGAGTGTGGCCAACGGAGCCACTCCAAAGGATCGGGGTCACTTCTGTGCCCCTGGCACCTCCCAGCTCCACAGTGACCCTCCATCCCATGGTCCATCCCCAAGATTTGTGCCCCTCACCTTCATGGGGTTCTCGTCGTACGTGGGGGTGCCCAGGTCCATCTCGGCCTCGTGCTCCAGGCTGGCGTCGTCCCCGGGGCTGTCCCACGTTGGGGGATCCCACTGGGTTTGTCTGCAGGCAGGGAAACACACCAGTGTCACCTCCTGAGGGAAACTGGGACCTGCCCATGGATTGTCCCATCAGCTGGGACATCCAGATTCCATCAGAATTCCTGACACCTGGAATTCACGGCCCTGCTCTTGATTTGAAGGTTTCTAGGTTGGAGAAGATCAAAACCAAGCAGGAAGAACAGAAAAAAAGGGAATCTGCACCATTTGCTACCATGGTGACACTGTGGGATGGAGGATGTTCACCACCAGGATGGAATTCCCAGCATGGAAAGGTGGGAACATCCCAGCAGAGAGCCCAGGGAAGGTTCAGCCTCCTTGGGCCTCCTCATCTCATCCCAAACTTCCCAACAACACAATTCACCAATTCCTGCTCCACTGGTTTGAGTTCCAGGTGTTTGAAGGTCTCCTGCTCTGCTGGAGCAGGGAGGAATCCAAGAGGGAGCAGGAAAAGATTTATGGATGCAGGGAAATGTGTGCCAGGAGCAACAACTGACAGCAGGCAATGGATATGGAAGAAAATATTATCCCTTCAGAGGTGGATCCCCATCCACACCTCCCATGGAGTTGTAAATTTTAAAGGAGTTCTTTTTAGAAGCTTAACATTCATTTTAATTTCAGGTAAATTCATAAAGATTGATCAAAAACCTGGTCCTTTCCAAAACTGATGGGAAAGGTGTAGGAAAAACATTGGGAAAATTGTGTTTCTTCCCACGGAGGTGGGAGCTGGGCTCTTCTCCCAAAAAACAACCAACAGGACAAGAGGGAACGGCCTCAAGTTGTGCCAGGGGATGTTCAGGTTGGATATTGGGAAAGCTCCTTCAAGGAAAGGGCTGTCCTGGACAGGGTGCAGGGCCCACCCCAGAGGGACCTCCCAGCCCTGTGGATGTGGCACCTGGGGACAGCGGCCAGCGATGCCCACACCTGTGGCAGACACCTTGTCACTAAAAATCCTTTCTTGGGATTTTTTTCCTTCTGAGAAGCTGAGAGGCCTCAGGAACAAAATGTGAACATTGATTATCTGCTGCTGTGGGATGCACCAGGTGCATCTGTGATTGGCCCATCTTGGATGTTTATAATTAATGGCCAATCAAGGCCGAGCTATCTCGGACAGAGTCTGAGAGAGCTGCCTTTTGTTATCATTCCTTTCCATTCTGTTCTTAGCTAGCTTTCTGAGAGGAAACCTTTCCTTCTATTTAGTTAGTTATAATGTAATATATATATATATATCATAAAATAATAAATCAAGCCTTCTGAACATGGAGTCAACATTCTCGTCTCTTCCCTCACCTGAAGACCCCTGTGACCACTGTCACACACACCCACCTGGTGACCACGTGGTAGTAGTAGATCTTTCCCTCAGGATCCCGGGCTGTTTTCCAGTTGGGAGGGAGGACGATGGTTTTGGGTTTGGGAGGGGAAGGCGGAGGCAGATCCAGGAGGTTGTTGGTGACCACCAGCTCTGGCTGCAGACAGCATGGAAGGGAGGAAGTTAAAGTCGTGAGGGGCCACAAAAGGTGCCCTGGCAGCTCTTTGTCCCACAGGAAAACCCTCCCCATCCCTCTGGATGCTCACCTGCTGGATGGGCTGGGGCTGCCCGGCCGCCACGATGGTGGTGACGGCCGTGGGGGGCTGCACGATGACTCCCTGTGGGTGAGCCGTGTAGATCTGCTGGCCCTGGATGTACTGCAGACCTGGCTGGGCATAGCTCTGGAACAGGGAATCACAATCAGCCGCTGTTCCCAAAAAACCTTCACTGCAGGAGTGCAGCTTCCACCAGGCCAGGTGTCCCTGCCTGGCCTTGGACACCTCCAGGGATCCAGGGGCAGCCACAGCTGCTCTGGGAATTCCATCCCAGCCTCTTCCCACCCTCACAGCCAGGAATTCCTTCCCAATATTATCCTCAGATTTTTGTAATATCATTAATTCTGGTAGCTCCAACTCTGCTTCTAAAAGCCAGTGGAAGCTGAGCTCCCACATCCATGTTTTACTCATGGGCTCAACTTTTATCCACAAATCTTCCCTTCAACAGTCAAAAAACCAAAACACTCCTGCAAGCTGCAAATTCCTGACTGGGCCCAACAACTGTGGAATCATCACCCCTGGATGTGCTCAACATCCCCCATCCCTGGATGTTCTCAGTATTCCCAGTCCCTGGATGTGTTCAATATCCCCCCATCCTGGAATGTTCTCAGCATCTCCATCTCTGGATGTGTTCAATGTGCTCCATCCCTGGATGTTCTCAGCATCTCCCATCCCTTGGCATGTCCAAGGCCAGGCTGGACAGGGCTTGGAGCAATCTGGGATAACAGAAGGTGTCCCTGCCATGGCAGAGGGTGGCACTGGACACCCTTTAAGGTTCCTGCCAACCCTACCTATTCCAGGATTCCATAATTCTCTGATTTATGCCATTTGTAGATGGAGAATACCCTGGAATGTGCTTTCCTCCTACTCCTGGGTAGGAAGCTCCCTGGGAAGAGCTAAGAAGATGCTCCAAGAGAAGCACAGAAGTTACACTGAGTAACTTGCTGGGGAAGATGAAACAGGAAAGCCTTATAAATATGATTGCCTGGCAAAAGATTTTGAGAATATAGAAACTATAAGCGAGACTGAAATGAAAGCAAGGTTTGAGATCCCTCAGTTACTGAACAACTGGAAAACAATGGTGTGGCCAGCTGAAGGTGATCCCCTTTTGATGGAACAACACCCTCTGCTTGCAGACAGCTCCAAGGGGCAGAGCAGACCCTACAGCTTGGCAGAAGGGCCCAAAGAGGAGTTTTTAGGGTTTAAAATGTAACACAGTGTGGTAACGTAGTGATTCTTATAGGCTGTATGGAAATGCTGTAGGATCTGTGTATTGTACTAGATTGGTTAGTGAGAATCAGAATATTCAACACAGAAGAAGATTTATTGCATTGTAACGGGAACCTCGCTCTCTTGCCCTTTTACTCCCTTACTCTCTCACCCTCTCATCCTCTCTCCCCCTCTCTTCTCTCAGGCCTGCTCTGAGCTGTGGCTGCAGCTCCCAGCAGGGCCCTGCACCCAGGCCCTGTGCAATGAACCCCAATCCCAGCAGGGCCCTGCACCCAGGCCCTTTGCAATAAACCCCAAATCCCAGCAGGGCCCTGCACCCAGGCCCTGTGCAATAAACCCCAAATCCCAGCAGGGCCCTGCACCCAGGCCCTGTGCAATAAACCCCAAATGCCAGCAGGGCCCTGCACCCAGGCCCTTTGCAATAAACCCCAAATCCCAGCAGGGCCCTGCACCCAGGCCCTGTGCAATAAACCCCAAATGCCAGCAGGGCCCTGCACCCAGGCCCTTTGCAATAAACCCCAAATCCCAGCAGGGCCCTGCACCCAGGCCCTTTGCAATAAACCCCAAATCCCAGCAGGGCCCTGCACCCAGGTCCTTTGCAATAAACCCAAATCCCAGCCCTGGCTGCAGAGATCTCTTGTCTCCATCCATCCCACCATCCCACCCCCGACACTCCTACAGTAACTCCAGTGCTCCCCAGCTGGCTGCCCTGGTTCCGCGGGTGTTCCCAGCTGGAATTACCTGCACGATGGGCGGGGTGGTCTGCGAGTAGGGCGAGGTCACCCCGTACACGGTCTGGCAGGTCTGGCCCTGGTAGTAGATGGCAGGCTGGGACTGGGCCGGGGAGTAGGGCTGCTGCACGGCCACGGGGGGCTGCTGGCTGGAATCCCACACGGAGCCATAGCTCTGGCTCTGCACCGCCCCGGCCGCGGCCACCGGCAGCACGGCCACGTTGGGCTCCTGGTGCACCACGGCGGCGGCGGCGGCGGCGTCGCCCTGCGCCCCCACGTACTGCGGCGCCGTCACCTCCATGGCGGCGGCCACGTGCTGCACCACGGGCACCGGCTGCGCCGTGCTCAGCGCCGGCTCCACCGCGTGCCCCACCAGAGTCTGGGAGTGCTCGGGGTACCCCGCCGGGGAGCACATGGAGTCCATGCTGGGCGTGGGCAGCAGCACCTTGCCGGCGTTGGGGTTGCTGGGATCCACGTAGGCCTGCATGGGGTACCCCGGCGGGTACCCCATGAAGCTGTGGTGGGGGGTTCCGTAGCCCATGGAGTCGTAGGGAAGAGGAGAGGTCATTCCCAGGTTCTGGAGCTGCTGCTGCTGTTTCTGGGCTTCCCGTTGGGCCACCTCCTGCTCAAAGAGCTTCCGGCGCTCCTCCGTGGACAGCTTGTTGCGGTCCTTGGGCCGGACCTTCTTCTTGGAAGATGCTGGGGTGTCATACCTGGAGAGAGGGAGCAGGGAAAGCACCTGTGAGGCCTCAGGAAGCTGCAGGCCCGGGGCTCCAGCAGCAAAAGGGACAGTGGGAAACCTGGAATGCCCAACAACAGCATGAATTCCTAAAAACATTCCCTTTTTCCAGCTGTTTGACCAGCTCAAGAGGAACACCCGCCGATCCCAGCAGCAGAAGGGACAGTGGAACATGTGGAATGCCCAACAACAGTGTCAACTCCTAAAAACATTCCCTTTTTCCAGCTGTTTGACCAACTCAAGAGGAACACCTGCTCATCCCCAGGGAGCCAGGGCAGAGGATGGGCAATCCCAGTGGATTGGCCAACATCAGCCTGGTGCTGATGGAGATGCAAGGACGCCACAGAAGTTGTCTGGAGGAGCTGCTCTGGGATACCTGGAGAGGAAGGGAACATCTCCAAGAGAAGCCAAGGAAAGGTCACAATCTGTAGGGTATCCCAAGCAGGCCCTGCTGGCAACACTCGGCCAAATTTTCCCCAAGCAGGACAAACAAGGAATTTGGAAGAGGCTCCCAAACAGGAGCAACTCACAAGGCAGCACCTTCCCCCCCAAATTCCAGTGGGGTGGGAATTCCATCCTTCCAGTCCAGAACCCCCACATGGGAGCTGCAGACACGGCCAAGAACAAGGGAATCACAAGCAGCACATTCCTGTTTGGAATTCTGCTCGTTCCCAGACCGCAGCTTCAGCTTCAAAAAATAATGGTGTGGATGGGTTTTTTTAATTCCTTAAGAGTTTTCATCCCAAAACGTGCAGCAGCTGGAGGGATTTTTCCAGGGAATTAAAGGAGGAGGGAAAAAAAAAAAAAAGCCTAAGGACTTTGATCAAAGCCCAACCAAGGAAAATTTCAGATCAAAGGTGGATATTTCCAGACGTTATGAGTGTGGTAAAACAGGGATTACAAGGAAAAATGCTTTGCAGCCTTAATATAATGGATTCTACAAAGCATCCAGGATATTCTCCATATACTCTGTGTTCCTGGGATCCATTTACATATCAAAAGCACATTGCTACCAACAGATCTGCTGGAGCTGTTTCCAGGCATTCCCAGAGGAGCTGCAGGATCCCTTAATGGGAACCTCATTGCCGGGAGGAGTTTGATTTCCCTAATTAAAGTCTTTCCTGGCACTGCCTGGAGAGTCTGGAGGAGAAGCAGCTGCCATGGAGGGAGTGGGAAGAAGGAAACCGAGGGTTTAGCATTCCTTTCTCCATCTATTTGATTATTTTAAATCAAAATACTAAATCCCTTGAATAACAAAGAGGGATGCTCAGAGTGGGGAGAACATTCCCAGAGATGGAATTTGGTCCTTCACCGACACGGACACGGCACAGGGGGAAGAGCCAGAGCAGCAGCTGCTCACCCAAAAAACGCTGGTTCTGTTTAAAACAACCCCAAAAATCCAGGTTTTACTTCCTGGGGATGTTTCCAGTCTCGTTACAGAGGGATAGATTTACATCTGTACTTCTCATCCAGATGTTTCCAACTTTCCCAGCCCAGCTCAGCGCGAGGTTTCCTCGTCTGGCTGACTCGGCACCAATTGTTCCCTAATTATGGAGTGGCTTTGAGAGGGACAACAGAGAAGTGACTTCTCTAAAGGAAATTCCGTGGTATTTCTGCTGCCTTTAACACGATCTCCAGGCTCTCTGAACTGCAGGACATGGAATATTTTCCTTCTCCTCATTAGAATTTGCATGCTCAGCCGTGGCAGTGATGCCACCATTCCCAAGGAAAGGCAGGAGCCCTGGAACAGCCTGCTGGGATCAAACCCCCTGGACTGTTGTCCTTACAGGGATTTTTAGGGAATAACCACTCAGCCAAGGAAGTTTTGGAGTTAGAAACCCTGGTTTGGGCACTGCTCCCTCCTGTACAGGCAGAGATTCCTCCAGGTTCAGAACAATTCCCAGCAATTGGGAAGAGGTGGAGCAGGAGAAGGGAGTGGGTTTTGAAGGATCCAGGTTGCATTAGGAGGGCTGCATCCTGGAATTCCTGTATTCCCCATCCCTGGAAGTGTCCCAGGCCAGGCTGGACAGGGCTTGGAGCACCCTGGGACAGTGGAAGGTGTCCCCAAGCCATGGGGTGGGACTGGATGAGCTTTAAGGTCCTTCCAACTCAAACCATTCCATGATCCCTAATTTGTGGCACAGCTCCCCTCATTTCCCACCTCACTGCCAAACCACACCTGAGGATGGGGGTGCAGGTTATCCCAGAGAAGAAGCCACCAACACCAAGGACCCACCCAACTCCCACCAGGGCTGAACCTCACCCCCAGGATTCCTCCAGGAGCAAACCCCCATCCCCTTCCTGGGTGACTCCAAAGACCCCCAGGCCCGTTTTTCCCGGAGGTTTTACCCAGGAACGGGGCAGATCCCTGGAATGTGGCAGCTCCCTGCCAGCACTTGCCTGTCCTCTGGCCTCTTTGTGCCCCTCTCGTAGGCTGAGGACGGGGGGGACAGGGAATCTCGGCGCCTCTTCCTCTCCTTGCTCTGGCTCTGCCGCTCTGCATCGCGCTCGCGGCTCAGCGCGGGGTTCTTGGGAGTGGGGGTCTGATCCCGGAGCCCCCCCGGGTCTCTGCCACGGTCAGCTGCTGGGAAAAGAGGGAAAAAAGGGAGGGAAAATTTATAATTTGGGTGTTAAGAGCTCCCCTCTCTTAGAAACAGCCTCAAGTTGTGATGGAGACGTTCTCAGGTTGGATATTGGGAATATTTCTCATGGAAAAGGATGGCAAGGGTGGAGTCTTCAACCCTGAAGGGATTTAAAAGCCATGTGGAGGTGACACTTGGGGACACGGATCAGTGGTGGCCTTGGCAGTGCTGAAGGATGGCTGGACTCAATCTTGGAGGGCTTTTCCAAGCTCACCAATTCCATAATTATAATTCCAGGTTGCTCCATGTCACCCTCAGGGCCCCATCTCTCCCCACCCACTATTCAGATTTTCCTCCCCATTCCCAGGAGCTGCTTCCCAGGAGTTGGAGCTATGGAGGCAGAACATCCCCTGACATTCCCAGCTGGGAAAATGAAGCACTTTCATGGGAGCAGAGAAAAACATGGAAAAAGGTGAGGAACTTACCACTGCTTTCCTTTTCTGCTTGGCTCTTCTTCGGGATGCGATAGACCTCCTGTGGAAAAGCCACCAGCAGGGTCACGATTCCAGCTGCTCCCAAAACCACCCCAAACAGCCAAGAATCCCATAAATCCCATACATTTACAATAAACCACCAGAAAAGGGTCTCTTGAAGGAAAGTTCTGGGGATTTTGTGGTGCTTTCCACGTATTTCCTCTGCTCAGTGTTTGGTTTTTGATTGGTTTCAGTGGAATTTTGGGCAAAGAGCTGTAGGGCCCTACACCTTCCAAGGTGGCAGAAGAGTGTCCCAGCAGCAGCTCCTGCTGTCCCTGTCCTGGTCTCCAAGGCAGTTTGAGATGACCCAGCACGGAGCAGGAGCTGGGCCGGGTGGCCTGGAGACATTCCGTGGCTCTGTCATCCTGGCTCTGGTGGCCAAACTCTGCTCCCCCTGCTCAGGGACCACCCCCAGGCCTCTCGCAGCTCCCAACAGGGTCCCATGTCCATGGTGTTCCCAAGCTCTGATGTGGGAGCACCCCCAGGGGGATGAGCAGGAGCAGCTCTGAGTGACCCCTCTGAGCAAGGAGCTGCTGAAGCTGCTGAGATCAGACCCAGCACCCACCACACCTTCAGCAGCAGCAAACCCCAAACCCCAAACCCCAAACCCCAAACCTCTGCTCATCCAGCTCCTCCCTCAGCACAGGCAGACCTGGAGCTGCTGGAAACACCCAGAGGAGCCTCAGAGCTGCTGCAGGGCTGGAGCCAGGCTGGAGAGCTGGGAATGTTCATCTGGAGAGGAGAAGCTCCAGGCAGAGCTCAGAGCCCCTGGCAGGGCCTGGAGGGGCTCCAGGAGAGCTGGAGAGGGACTGGGGACAAGGATGGAGGGACAGGACACAGGGAATGGCTCCCAGTGCCACAGGGCAGGGATGGATGGGAGACTGGGAATTGGGAATTCCTGGCTGGGATGGAATTCCCAGAGCAGCTGTGGCTGCCCCTGGATCCCTGGCAGTGCCCAAGGCCAGGCTGGATCACCCTGGGACAGTGGAGGTGTCCCTGCCATGGCAGGGGTGGCACTGGATGATCCCAAAATCTTGACAACTCCAGGTGGAGATGGCACCATGGAAAAAGAGGGAAGAAGAGCTGGGAATGAGGAGCAGACCTTCCCTAAGTCCAGGTTTAGCACAATGTCTTTGCCTCTCCCATGTCACTGGAACCAACTGTGCATCCCTCCAAGCAAGAAATGAGGTTTATCAGCTCCTTTCCATGCTCCATTGTATTTTCAGTTGGAATATTCTGGCATTCCCAGTGTAAATCCCATTTTACCTCTGCGATGCTCATGATCCTACAGAGGTTTTACAGCATTCCTGACTGTCCAAGTGCTGGAAGCTTGGGGAAAAAAGCTCATTTTTGTTTAACTCCAGCTTCTATCAAGCCCTTGCTCTGTCATTCCCCTTCTCTGTCATTCAAGCTGCCAGTCATTCCTGAATTAACAGTTGGACTTGATGACCTTGGAGGTCTTTTCCACATTCCTTCCCTTCCTGAAGGAATACAGAATTCCCAAGAATT
The DNA here is from genome assembly GCF_028551555.1 of Melozone crissalis. NCBI lineage: Eukaryota > Metazoa > Chordata > Aves > Passeriformes > Passerellidae > Melozone > Melozone crissalis. The sequence goes on along the minus strand of NW_026535794.1, from coordinate 1,269,155 downwards.
CCCAGGCATTTCCAGCAGGATGTGATGAACCAGCTGGATTGTGCCTGATGGAGCATCCCTGCTGGAGCAGCAGCTGCATCCCCCAAAAAACCCATTAAATCATGAAGGAGATGCTCAGTTTAACACAAATAAATTGTTTTGGGGAGCTGGGCTGACATTCCAGCTTTCCCAGAGCACCTTCCCTAAAACATCCTTTCATTCAGGCCCTGGATGAGGCAGAGTGGGGAAAAAGATGGATGTGACATTTCCTGGGGGTGAAGGCTGCTCCAGCTGGGAATTTAAAGCTTCCACATGCTCAGAAATGTGGAGTTTACCTTGCCTTGACTCTCAGCTTTTACAGAATATCCTCTTTTATTTAAACTCCTTGAGTTTTTAAAGCTGTTTGGGAATTAATTAATGGCTCAGGGGGCTCATTAGCGACGTGCTCACCCCCAGCACTGGATGGGCTAAAAATGAGAATTTCCTTTAGCAAAAAAAAAAAGGGAAGGAGAAGAAACCCTGCTGTGGTTTGTCCACAAGGCAAAACCACTTCAAAAGTGCTGCTGCTGGCTAAAAAAAAAGGGATTTGGGCCAAGATTTTTAGGTTTTTAAAGAGATTTTTGCTTTTCTGTGGAGCTCAAACACACCACATGGAGTTTGAAGCATCTACAAAAAAGAGAGGCATTGAAATTCCCAAAAAATGCCCTTCAAATAAAGTTTTTAAAATTTATGTATGTGTTTGCTATAGGCTACAATACTCCAAATCCAGTTTTTTCAGAGTAAATGTAAAGAAACAGCAGCTCCATGTTTGGAGTGAGGAGGGATGCAGGATAAACCCATAATTACATAGGATTTATACATTTATAAATGATGTAATCCATATAATGGAATCATGGACTCATGGAATGGTTTGGGCTGGAAGGACCCTGGAGCTCATCCAATTCCAGCCCCCACCACGTGCAGGGAACCTCCAACCAGGCCAGGGTGCTCCAAGCCCCATCCAGCCATCATCTATGGATTTCATTTCATTTTCCTACAGAATTCCACAGCTATGGATGGCAGGGATGATTTTGCCTCTCCCTACCTCGTGTGGGATGGAGGTGACCACAGGGGCAGGTTCTGAAGCCCCAAAATCACCTGCCACCAATGGGTTTTGCCAGGATTTTTTTATTTCCCATGTTAAACTCCTAAAAATGTTCATTTTCTGTGTAGCATATCCAAAAAATCCCCCTAAATCTGGCTGTTCCCAGGGGGAATGAGGAGCCACCAAGGAATGGGATCAGGGATGAACACCATGGATGTCCAGAGGGGAATGAGGAGCCACCAAGGAATGGGATCATGGATGAAAATAATGGATGTCAAGGGGGAATAAGGAGCCACCAAGAAATGGGATCATGGATGAAAATAATGGATGTCAAGGAGGAATAAGGAGCCACCAAGAAATGGGATCATGGATGAACATCATGGATGTCCAGGGAGAAGGAGGAGCCACCAAGGAATGGGATCATGGATGAAAATCATGGATATCCAGAGGGGAATGAGGAACCACCAAGGAATGGGATCATGGATGATCATGGATGTCCAGAGGGAATGAGGAGCCACCAAGGAATGGGATCATGGATGAAAATCATGGATGTTCAGAAGGACAACGCAAATGTTGGGAAGAGCTAAACTACACCAAGTCCCCAGCTCCTAAAAAAGATCTCTCCCAGTTAAGAGCAGGATGAGGAATGGAAACCACTGAGAAAAGGCTCAGTGGGAAGAGAAGGAGGATAAGGAGCACCTGGAGTAAGGGGATAATCCTGGCATTGCCACACTGCCATGCCTTGCTCTAACTTCACCAGGACATTGGGATGCCCACTCCAGATCCAGCTCAACAACCTGGCCAGCCCTAAAGTCCAGGAAGCCCAAAATCCAAGGTGAGGATGAGCTGGGAGTGAGCTCCGTGCTGGTGGAGAGAAACTCCAGCCCCGCTCAACGGAGCCTCCAGCATCCATCCCGTGTGGGAAGATGGAGGCAGCAAAAGGCTTTGAACCAGGAACAAACGGAGGGATTTGTCCAAATTGCTCCATGAGAAGCAGATGGTGGTCAGAGCAGGCTGGGGAAACTCCCAAGAAAAGGCAGTTTTATTTTTGGAAACGGAAGCTGCTGGCTCGGAGCTGCAGGATTCCTCAATCGACGCGGCCGCCGCTAACGGGCTCCAAATGGCTCCCGAGCGCCCAGCACGGCTTTGAAGGCGCTGCACGCAAAATTAAAGGCAGGAGGAAAAGTGACACGAGTCTGTTCGACACAAAAGAGGGGGGAGAATGGGATTTAGGCTGTCCAGCCTCGGGCACAACCCAGCCTTGGCTTGGGAAAGGGAAGAGCTGCAGGATGGAGTCACGGCTCAAATGGTTCTGAGTGGGAAAGGAAGACTGGGTCTTGATGGAACCTTCTCCACAATTCTGTCCCTCAAACTGCCAGTCATTCCTGAATTAACAGCTGGACTTGATGACCTCGGAGGTCTTTTCCAGTCTTAATGATTCCATGAGTTTATCCTATGATTCTATGAACTTCTGTTGATTTGTTGAAGGAAGAACGCAACCAAGTCCATCTCCTACCAGGCTGGATCCTCTTCCCTCCCTTCCTCTCTCCTCTTAGTCCTGCTCTGTTTTGGACACTTGTTTTGGGTATCCAGACTGAGTTTCTCCTTAGGAACAGCTCTGTTCCCTTCCTCCCTCATGTACACAGAACAGCACAGAGAAAATGATAAAATATTAATAAAATGTGTGAAATTTCACAAAACTCCCCCAAAATGTTGGTTTAAGACCAAATTTGATCTGATGGTGTCATTTTATCCCAAGGATTTGTGTTTTCTTTGGACCAACACCATGAAATCCCTGCCTGAAGGCCAGAAGATCCCACAGCAAACCACGGCCTGGCCGCTCCCCAATCCTATTGTTTTCCCCAGCTATTCCTTGCTCTAAGTTATAACAAATTATAAAATTCCTGATTAAAGCACGGGATGTGCGTGCTGGAGCCAGAGCCAGGCACTCCAGGATGGCTTCACTGGGAAAGGGACAGGCCAGAGCAGCTTCAAGGGGCTTCACCAGGATAAACCAGAGGAGACTTGGAAAGATCATCCCAGGGGAAGATGGAAGCTCAGCTGCCTTTGGTCACCCAAGATGTCCCATTCAGGGTGAAATGGCCTCCAGGGGAGGATCAGGTGGGATATTGGGGAAATTCCTTATGGAAAGGGTTGTCCAGCAGTGAAGAGGCTGCCCAGGGCAGGGGGGAGTTGCCATCCATGGAGGGATTTAAATCCCTGTGGATGTGGCACTTGGGGACAGGGGCAGCGGTGGCCTCAGCAGTGCTGGGGGATGGTTGGACTCAATCATCTCTGAGGGCTTTTCCAACCTCTCCAATTCCCTGATTCCATGATTATTAAGTGCAAAAAAAATCCACTTTGGCCCAGGTCAGGGTGAGGACTCAGCCTTGAGCTCCAAGTCACCACAAGGCCAGAAGTATCCAAATAAAACCTTTCAAACCCAAGACTGGCTCTAACAAAAGATCTTTCCTAAAACCAAGACCTTCTCCAAGTCACAAGGGAAGGACCTGTGGATCCTCAGAGCCACAACCCTTTCCCAGAAGGTGAGGGCCTCCTCTGGGGTGGGGGAAGATTCCCAAAGCTCGGTCCCACATGAGGCAGAGTGGCACCAAAACATCCTCTCTGTCCCTCAGCTCAGCTATCAACCTCAGCCCTCAAGAGGACGTTGGGAAGAGCTTCCCAAGCTCGTCCCTACGGCATATTCCAGTGATTCCAAGAGTTCTGTTGGCCATCACACCACGTGTCACCTCCAGCATGGCCTCTCCACACGGATCGGCCCACTGAGCCTTACCTGAGCGCAATCCACCTGGGAGAACCACGTGGAAGCACCACACCTGTGCCTTGCTGGGTGCTGTGGCACTGGGAGGGAGTTTTCAGCCCGGGAGAAGCCATGCAGCGCTTCCTCGGAGAGCGGGAACGGCGCCCACGAGCCCGGGCTGAAAACTCATCCCGCACCGGGAATGTGAGTGAGTGTGTGTCGTGCCAGGGGCGCGGCCGTGGCCAGCACCCCTCAGGGAGCCCGGGAAGGACTCCCAAGTCCTGTGTGTAGAGGTAGAGAAAAAAATCAAGCTCACTTAATCCTTTCAGGCCAGGAGCTGGGATTTCCCCGGAGCGACGTCCATTGCCGGCAATGGACGCACCAAAATAACGTCGGCATCCCCGAGTTAACCACCTCTGTCCTCCTTTCACCTATCACACTGCTCATGCATCAGCCAGCTTCCCAACCATCTTCCCGGCTCTTGGCGCTATGTCCTCTCCCTTCTTCCGCACGGAGTTGGAGAAAAGGAGCCCCTTGGTCAGCTCTGGCTGCCCGGAGAAGCTGGATGGAAACGGTGGAAATTACAAGGGGGTCGTCAGCAAGGCTGGAGAGGACAGCGCTAAAGTCACCACGTTTCCGACCCTCCCGCCCCCCAGACAGTGCCAGGTGTTCCACCACGCCAAAATCCCGGCTTTTCCAGAGCTTGGATGTGCTGGGAAAGGCACCTGGGGGTGAGTTATCCATCCCCCTTCCAGCTTGGATTTGTCTTTTAGACATCCGGGGTGGGCTTTGGTGGCACCTAATGAGGTGAGAGTTGGACAGAGGCAGTTAACTCCTGGAGCCATGAAAAAGTCCAGGACAGGATAAATTCCCAGCTCCCAGTTTCCCTACAATTGTTATGTGGGAGAGAAATGAATTGTCACAGCCCCGTGTCACGATCCTGCTTTTTTGGGGTGGATTTATGGGATTACTCCAAGCTCATGAGATCCAACCCCATCCCTACAACCAGAGCACAATCTGAGGATCATTAATAAATACACAGAGAGGATGAGAATCCACATCTAAAATATGGGAATGTGTCAGGACTCCATGGTCCCACCACAACTTCAACAAAACTCTGCAGATTCCCAAGCTGAGCTTCTCCAAGCTCCAAAGAAAACACAAATCCTGGGGATAAAACGACACCATCAGATCAAATTTGGTCTTAAACCAACGTTTTGGGGGAGTTTTGTGAAATTTCACACATTTTATTAATATTTTATCATTTTCTCTGTGCTGTTCTGTGTACATGAGTGTGGAAGGGAACACAGCTGTTCCAAAGGAGAAACTCAGTCTGGATACCCAAAACAAGGCTCCAAAGCAGAGCAGGACTAAGGCCTGACTTAACTTTTAGTTTAAAACAGGTTGGACTTGATCTTGGAGGTGTTTTCCAACCTTAACAATTCTCTTGGCAATGATGGAAAAGGACTTTTCCCCAGTGAACCATAAATTCAACCTGACAGTGTCACTTTGAGAGGAAAACCACACCAAGAGTCTGCAAAATCTGGTAAATTATCAGATCCACTTGGAAAAAAGGAAGAAAAGCACCAAACCACAATCCAATCGCTCTACAGAAATGTGTCTTACCCCACTCCTTCCCCCCTAAGATTTCTGTCACAAATGATTGTGCCCAAAATCTGGGCAAGTTCAGGAGTATCTGATCCTCCTGAAAAATTCAGACTGAGGTAAAAATGTCCCTGAATTCTCCTGGGAAATCTCTGCATTTCTAAATCCTGGTGTTTGCAGCTCCAGAAATGGCACAAACAAAGCTTAAGGTGAGGTCTCCTGCACCCGTGCTGGTTCCGCTGCACAATTAACACCCATTATTTTAATTAACCTCTTGCAATCATTACTCATTATCAAAGTCAATGGGTAAATAAACTCCTTAGCTCCATGATGCATCAGAAAACATGGATTTGCTTCAAATTACTTCCAGTAATTAAAGCAGGGCTGGGGGTTGATTAAAAGAAAGGCAGAAGAGCCTCCAGGTCCCACCAAGCCCACAAGAAGCTGGAACTGTGGCAGTGCCTTCAATTCCTGCTGGATCCTCAGAAATCTCTGGATTTGGGCTTACTAAAGAGGCTCCCAGCCCTCCTGGCCTTGAATGTAAGGAATATGAAATAACACATGGAATGCAATCCTGCAGGAGCAGCGGATCCGTGAGGAGCTTCCAAAGATCTAAAGAAACCCAAGGAATGGCTGAAGTGTTGAGTGGGGAGTGAGATCCACAGAGCCACGGAATGGTTTGGATGGGGAGGGACCTTAAAGGACATCCAGTGCCACCCATGCCACGGGCAGGGACACCTCCCACTGTCCCAGGCTGCTCCAAGCTCCAGCCTTGGGCACTGCCAGGGATCCCGGGGCAGCCACAGCTGCTCTGGGCACCCTGTGCCAGGGCCTGCCCACCCTCACAGGAGGAATTAATTCTTTCTTAACCATTAATCTAAATCTTTTTTCTTTTAGTTTAGAACCATTGCTGGAATGTCATCCTAATCCCACCAACAAGCTGGTGGTGGCTGCAGATCCCATTGGCCACCTATGGGACAGGGACACAACTCCAGAGGACAGAGGGAGCCACCAAGCCCTGCTCTTGAAGAGGTTTTCTGCTCCAGAAGACCCTGGTGGGAGTGAAACCACTGAAGTCTCAAATAACACCCACATCTGGGCACTTCCAACTGTGAACACCCAGGGGCTGATCCAACACTGCCTTTGAGGGAACCTGGCAGGGCCAACAGAGCCTTCTCTGGAGGCTCCACATGGTGCAGATCAAAAGAGAGGTCGAAATGACAGGAAAAGCTGGGCATGTTGGGATAACTCAACTCAGAGAATCCCAGAATGGTAGGGTTGGGGGGACAGGAAAAGCTGGACATGTTGGGATAACTCAACTCAGAGAATCCCAGAATGGTAGGGTTGGGGGGAACCTTAAGGATCATCCAATTCCACCCCTGTCATGGGCAGGGACACCTTCCACTATCCCATGCTGCTCCAAGCCCTGTCCAACCTTGGACATTTCCAGGGATGGGCCATTTAGGAGTAACCTTGAACACCTCCAAGGATGGAATTCAGGAGCTGACAGTCCATCCATCTGTTTCCACACTGAGGGATGTGGGCCACTTCCACACAAAATGCTCATGGGAATCTCAATCCCTCAGAGCTGCCCTTTCCCTGGAAGTCTAAGGGGATGACCAAGGTGTCCTTGTGTGCCCAAACCCAACGAGCTGCTGGTGTCACCAACACCTGGACATCTCCCAGGGCAGCTGCCACCAGAGGATTTATACAGAAAGCACTTTTTGTGTGGAAAAAGCCACTCAGTTATCAAATATTGACCAAAAGACATCAAAGCAGCCCCATGTGCACCACACCACCACCAAATCCACGTTTTCCTTAGCTCCAGGTGCTGGAGCTGCACGGAGCTGCCTCTTACCTTGAGCTCCTTCCAGCTGTCGAGCAGCCTGGTGGCCAAGTCGCTCACATCCACGATTTTATCCGTCTGCTCCTGGCTCCTCTCGCTCTCCACGTCAGAAACTCCTTCCTCCTCATCCTGTGATGGTGTCTCCACGGCCATGGGCTCCTCCAGCTTCGCTCCATTGCTCTCCTTGACCTCTGCCTCGGGCTCGGCCTCCAGCTCTGCAGGCTGGGATTTGCTGCTCTCCACCGGCGCCTCCACAGCAGTTTTGATCTCCTGCTGCTGCTGCTGCGGCTGCTGCTGCTCCTCTGTCACCTCCATTGGAGCTGCCTCCAGCTGGTCCAGGTCCTCCTTGCCCTCCTTCCCCTCCAGCTCGCTGGTGGTGTCCGAGATGGCGCTGTCCATGCTGTTCTCGCTGATGATCTTCAGCCTGCGGAACACCAACTTCTTGGGGGTGTCCGTGTCGCCCTCGCCGCCCTGCTTGGCCGAGAGCTCGGGGGTGTTGAGGGGGGTGTGGGCCCGGGACGTGTTCTCGCTGGAGTATCCGTCGCCCTCGCTGAGCTGCGGCACGGCCGTCTTGGTCTGAGCCCAGCGCTGGATGATGGGCAGCACCTTGCTCTCCTCCAGCATGTTCTTGGTGGGGATGGGCAGCAGCTCCAGGGTCTTCATGATCTAAGGGCAAGGACAAGCAGGGTGTTAGAGCCAGCAGGATTTAAAGCTGTGTCCGAGCTGGAATAATTCACTTTTCGCAGGAAGAGTTAACTCTGGAATTATCAAGGTGATCGTAAAGTCCTGGTTTGGGTGGGAAGGGACCTTAAAGGTCATTCAGTTCTCCTTGCCGTGGGCAGGGACACCTTCCTCTATCCCAGGTTGCTCCAAGCCCTGTCCAAGCTGGCCTTGGTCACTTCCAGGGATGGGAAGTCCACAACTTCTCTGGGCAATCTGTGCCTGGACCTCACCACCCTCACAGGAGGAATTAATTCTTTCTTAACCACTGATCTAAATCTTTCCAAAAATTCCTTCCCAATATCCCAAAATACAAAATTTAAATATCTGATCTCCTCTATCTGATGACAGTCACGGGTGATAGATTTTGGGAAGTTTTTTCCATGGAAAGGGTTGTTAAACATTGGAATGGCTGCTCAGGGAGGTGGTGGAGCCCCATCCCTGGAGGTGTCCAAGGAACACCTGGAGGTGGCACTCAGTGCTCTGGGCTGGGGACAAGGTGGAGATTGGGCACAACTTGGACACAATAACCCTGAACTTCCAAAAGTCTTTGGGCATCCAATCCCAAATTGTTTATGGAAAACTGAAACATTCCAGCTCCACTTCAGACTGTCAGGATCTCAAATTCCCTGGGCTTCAGCATGGAATAAACAGCAACAACAACAACCTTTAAACTGGCTCATGGAATCTATGTCAGGAATCTATGGAAAACCACAGGAGCAAATTCCTTCCGTTTATTAAGGATCTGCCTGAGGGCAGAACTTTCAGGCCTGTAGTTCTGAGGCACCTGAGGTTGTTTTCCATCAACACTTGGCACAGATTTGTATTTGAAAAAAAAAGAAGGAAAAGAAAATCCTCGTGATCCCGAGCATTCAGCAAAGCTGCCAAAACCCTTTTCCCCAAAAAGGGCTGGCCAGCCCTGGCACAGGCTGGAGTCCCCATTCCTAGTGGGATTTGAGGGCCCTGTGGATGCGGCACTTGGGGACAAGGGCGAGTGGTGGCCTCAGCAGCGCTGGGGAAGGGTTGGACTCGATCTCAAAGGGCTTTTCCCACCTCGAGGATCCCGTGAGAGCTCCCAGTGCCAGGGAACCACTGACCTCCAGCTGCAGCTTCAGGTTGTTGGCCGTGCTCCCTCTGCCATCGCCCAGCTCCGTCATCCAGATCCAGAGCAGGGACAAGCCGTGACACTCCAGGAAGGACTTGAGGCAGGACTGCGAGTGCGTGTTCTGCAGAGCCAGAGGGGGGAACATCAGACACTTCCAGGCAAAACCATGGAAAACCGCTCCACTGGGATCATGCTCAAAGCCATGGCAGAGCCAGAACTCGGCACCTGAGCAGGCCCAAGTTTATCTGAGTGGCTGGAACTGCTGGGGTTGGAGCAGGGATCCAGCAGCAGGACCACTGCAACCACTACAGCTCGAAACTGAAGGGCAGTGGATCCTGGAGCTGCTCAGCTGAGCCGGGGATGCAGCAAAAAGGGCAGGACCTGCCTCCCACACTGCCCCTGCTCCTCTGAGGATGTCACTGGAACAGGACGTGGATCCCTCCCCTCCCAGGCCGCTCCTCCTCACCTGGATGAGCTTGAGGCAGGTGAGTTTCTGCTCCAGGGTTTCGATGCGCACCATGAGCCGCGACAGGCTCAGCACCTGGTTTTTATCAGAGAGCCCCTCCCCGTTCTCCAGCAGCGCCTCCAGCTCCCCATCCACCTGCAGAGCCACAGAAAACACCCTCAGCCTCAGCCCAGGCAATTCCCTGACTCCAAGCTCCCTTTTCCCTCATTTTCCATTTTTCCATTTCCCATTTTCCACCTTTCAACTCTGCTGGAAATTCCAGGTGGTTGCACCAAAACCCTCCCGGCCCTGAGTTTATCTTTTCATGCAGAAAACAAGCTAAGAAATTATCTTTAATTGCAGGTAAAACTTATTATTTATATTCTGAGTTGTATAAATTCTTTATACATTTGTAATGATTAATGGGTTATAAACTATAACAGCTTTATAATCCTTACAACCAGAGAGTCCCTCTCCACAAGGACACTGAAATATCATCCTCTCATTTAGGGACTAATTAGTGTTTTAAAACACCCTATAAATTATTTAGGGATTATTTCTTGGCTTACTCACTCTCTAGAAATGATTTAGGAATTATTTCTGGTCTCCTCACTCTCTGATACAGCACACTAAGATGAAACTGGCATTTTTAAACTTCCCAAAAGAATTAGGAATAAATATTCTCCATAGGAACAGAGGTTTGTCCCTTCAAGGATGGAATAATTACAATTTGTAGGAATTAAAGAAGAGCCTGTACAGGTTCTTGCAGAAGATTTCACCCAAAAAAAATTCCTCTTGCTCTGGATTCTCTGCACTTTTTCCACATGGCATGAACCCTTCCCTGCAATTCCATGTGCTGTCTCTAAAATTCCCAACCTGGAAATGGTGAAACTCTGCCCTTGGAGCTGCCAAATTTCAGGTGACGCCCTAAATGGCAAAGCCAATATTGTTCATCTACAAATCATGGAAAGCAACCCACATTTTTAAATCCAATTTATGGTGGGGTTTAGTTATGGATGAGTAAATACTGGACCTGGGAAAGTCACTCTCTGGTGACTTTAAATAATCAAGAGAAAGGAAACTGGATTTAACTGAAGATCCAAGAAAATAAATAAATCAATAAATCCCCTCAATAAATCCCCTCAATAAATCTTGAGGGACCTTGTGAAATAAAATCATTGGAGTTCTAAAAGACCCCCCAAGATCATCAATCCAACCTTTGATGATACTGAACCCTGAGGTCATCAGGAGTAAACATCTCCCAAAGGAACAGAGATGAGAGGAAACGGCCTCAAGCTATGTCAGAGGCAGCTCAGGTCGGATATTGGGGAAATCCCTCCATGGAAAGGGTTGGTGGTGGTGGAATCCCCATTCCTGGAGGGATTAAAGCCACGTGGATGTGGCACTTGGGGACACGGGTGGTTTTGGCAGTGCTCGGGAATGGCTGGGCTCAATGGCAGAGGCTCAACCTGGGAAAGTCAGTTTCTGGTTTGACTTTAAAAAACTAGGAGAAAGGAAATTGGATTTAACTGAAGATCCAAGAAAACACAAATCTTGAGGGACCTTGTGAAATAAAATCATTGGAGTTGGAAAAGACCTCCAAGATCATCAATCCAACCTTTGATGACACTGAAAACCTTGAGGTCATCAGGAGCAAACTCCTCCCAAAGGAACAGAGATGGGATGAGAGGAAACAGCCTCAAACTGTGCCAGAGGCAGCTCAGGTTGGATATTGGAGAAATTCCTTCATGGAAAGGACAGATGGTGGTGGAATGCCCATTCCTGGAGAGATTAAAGCCACGTGGATGTGGCACTTGGGATGAGAGGAAACAGCCTCAAACTGCACCAGAGGCGGCTCAGGTCGGATATTGGGGAAATCCCTCCATGGAAAGGGTTGGTGGTGGTGGAATCCTCATTCCTGGAGGGATTAAAGCCACGTGGATGTGGCACTTGGGGACACGGGTGGTTTTGGCAGTGCTGGGGAGTGGCTGTGCTCAATGGCAGAGGCTCAATCCCCAAACTCACCGAGTCCTTTTTGCGGGATCGCTCCTTCTTCATCTTCCCCCCGGCCGCGCGGATGCTGACCCTGTTCTCCCCTCCCAGGTACCCCCGGCAGTTGGAGGAGCCACAGAAACATTTCTGGGCCTCTTTGCTGTGGGGGGACACAAAGGGAGGTTCAACAACAGCCCAGCCCCAGCCACAGCCAGCTCTGCACCCACCAAAGCCAGGAATGGGAATGGCTCTGCATGGAAAAGCCACTGAAACCCAAATAAAGGCTTTATTCCCAACACAGCTGACATGATCCACAGCCTCACTTCCAGGCTCTCCACAGGCCAAGAACCAGGAATCAGAGAGGAAAAGGTGGAGCTGGTGGGGCTGACAACTTCTCATCCCACATTGCCATCAATATCCTAATTTTCCTAAGGAATTTAGCCTCAGGATTATACATCCATTAGGAAAAACTTGCATTTCATAGCATTTTATAGCTCATATATTGAATTTGAGAGCTCAAAACAGGAGAAAGAATGAGCTCAGGATTCATGGGAGCAGCAAAATCCACATGGAAAATTTATTTTGTATGTTCAGTCATGGATAATAAATACAATAAATGCAATAAATATAGTTCCCAAGGAATATTTCTACCAAGCCTCTGTATTTCCCACTTGACACACCATCCATTTTAAACTCCATTCCACAATTTCTTGGGAAAATGGTGGGGTTTTATTTTAAACATGTGGCACCCACTGGAAGAACGTGGCTCTGCAGTGGTAAGAAGCAGGGAAGCTCAATTCCAGGAATTTCTGGGAATGAGGAATTATCTTAAAATGCAACTAAAAACTCATTCCTGCTTACAGGAAGGGCCTGGAGAAGGATCCAGAAGGAAAATGAAGGGATTTCCTCAAGTTATACTTCACCAAAGAGTAATGGCGGTTTATCAAAGGGATCCCAGTTCCAGGCTGGAGCTTTCCCTGCAGCCCTGGATTAGGCCAGGAAGAGGGGATGAGTTTTCCAGGGGGTTTTACAGCTCCTCAAAGCTTGCCAAGCCATAAAACAGCAGTGGGAAGGGAAGAACAGGAATTCTGGAGGAATATCCCAAAGTCTAATCAATAACCAGACAGGAAGAAGCAGGGAGGGGAATTCTCTGGGAAAGGGATGGAGCAGGAGCAGTGGCAGTAGGAAGAGCAGGAATTCCTGGGCCAGGAAAGGGGACGTACCCATATCTCTGGAATTGGTAATCAAACGTCAGCTCCGAGCCCGACGGGACCAGCTTGGTGGTGAAAAACCCAACCCTCAGCTGCCCATTCACAGTCCACTGTGGAGAAAGGATGCCAGGAGTTATTCCAGCCTCACTCCAGGTCTGCATTCCCTGAACACCCCAATCCTTGGAGAAACAGCACTGGGGAGTTTAAAACCAGGCAAAGTGCCCGGTTGAAATCCAGGTGTTCTCATGTCACTGATACAACAGGAACAAAAACCCCCAAAATAAAGAAGGAAAATGTTTCACTGTGAGCTCCGCAGAGGGAGGAGCTGCGGGATTGGACCCAGCATTTTACCTTTTGGGTCTCACAGTTTGGCTCACAGCTGTGGTTCATGAAGCGCGAGCAGTTCCCTTTCTGGGTGGCATCGATGATCTGAAAAGGGACAAGAAATGCAGGGAAAGGTTCATTCCTTGGGATGGGAAAAAGCTGCAAACACAACCCATGTGGGAATCATCTCCTTTCCCACTCTTTATTTGATATTCTCCATCTTCATTGTAGAGATTGGGGTTTGCCAGGACATTAAATCCCCACAAAAAGAGCACTCAGGTACACAGCTCCTCATTTTCCAGAGTTCTCCAGCTGGGTGCAGATCCTGGATTTTGTTTCTGATACAGCCATGAGGGGTTGGGACAGCGAATTTTTCTCCCACACACCTCATACTCCAAGGGAAAATTCATCCCATAAATACAAACACCTTTTATGACTGGAAATGCTCCTTTGTGACACTTAAAATCACACAACAATCTCAAAAATCCTTTTTTCAGGAGGAAAAACACCGAGGAAAAACCACTCTGAGTATTTTTAGCTCTTTTTCTCTCAAGCTCCCCAGACCCAAAAAGTCCTGACAGGAGAGACAAGGAGAATAAGAGATGGAATTTCTATTTATCCCCCTTGTTTTCAGGCAGAGAGAACAGCTCCACATCCCTCGGAGCTGAAGCAGCCATAAATAATTAAGGATATCCCATTTATAAATATTCCAGTGGCAATCCTGCACAGAGGGACTCTGCCAGCTTTAAATATCCCAATTCCATGGAGTTTAATGTGAAAGGAAATGTGGATTTTTGGTGTATTTGGGCACTCAAAAAGAGTGAGTTTGGCTTGGAGCCTCTTCCCAAACTCCTCTCCCGTGGAACAATGAGCCATGCTCCATCTTCTCCTTTGGAAAGACACTTTCCCCTCCCTAAAAATGCTGGGATACGTTTAAGCTGCCAGAATTTGGTTGGAACTCAGCAATGGGTTAAAAATCCTGAGGCTTGAAGTTTCCTTTCCTCAGGAAAACATTCCCAGTGGATTCAGGACATTGTTCCATGGGTTCCCAAGGAGCTGGTGCTGTACACAGCTAAATCCAGCCTTTCCCAAAGCAATCCCACCCCAGCAACCCACTGCTCACCTCATCATTCTTCAGGGCCATGAAATAATAGTGGATGTTCTTGTTCCGGGCATATTCCTTCACCCGAGCCTTGAATTCCTTGTGATCCAGCACCTCCCCACAGTATTCCAGGACAAAAGTGTTGCTGCAAGAGGGAAAAACATCCATTTTCTTAGCAAAAAAACCCACACAAATAACACAAAATAATCCCTGTTCAGGTGGATTCTCTGAACACAACTCCCAGCCTGGCCATCCTGGTGGTGTAACAATAATAACGTGCTTTAATCTCAGGGAATTCTGATTAATTTGGGATTTTATGTTGTCACATGGGAAGGTGACAGAAGGATGAAGCTCCCCTTGGAGTAGGGTTTGTACTATAAATTCTATATATTCATAGAATTACAGGATGGCTTAGGTGGGAAGGGAACTTTGAGCTCATCCCATTCCAGCACCATTCCATGGGCAGGGACACCTGCAACTGTCCCAGAGTGCTCCCAAGCCCTGTCCAACCTGGCCTTGGACACTGCCAGGGATCCAGGGGCAGCCACAGCTGCTCTGGGCTGGAAAACACTTTTCCAGGAGGAAATTTTCCCAATATCCACCCTGAGGCTGCCCTGGCCCAGCCTGAGGCCGTTCCCTCTGCTCCTGTCCCTGTTCCCTGGGATAAGATCCCAAATCCCCCCGGCTGTGCCCTCCTGGCAGGAGCTGTGCAGAGCCACAAGGGCCCCTGAGCCTCCTTTGCTCCAGGCTGAGCCCCTGCCCAGCTCCTCAGGGATTCTGCAGCCCCTGCCCAGCTCCCTCAGGGATTCTGCAGCCCCTGCCCGGCTCCTCAGGGATTCTGCAGCCCCTGCCCAGCTCCTCAGGGATTCTGCAGCCCCTGCCCAGCTCCCTCAGGGATTCTGCAGCCCCTGCCCAGCTCCTCAGGGCTTCTGCAGCCCCTGCCCAGCTCCTCAGGGATTCTGCAGCCCCTGCCCAGCTCCTCAGGGATTCTGCAGCCCCTGCCCAGCTCCCTCAGGGATTCTGCAGCCCCTGCCCAGCTCCCTCAGGGATTCTGCAGCCCCTGCCCAGCTCCTCAGGGATTCTGCAGCCCCTGCCCAGCTCCCTCAGGGATTCTGCAGCCCCTGCCCAGCTCCTCAGGGATTCTCCAGCCCCTTCCCAGCCCTGTTCCCTGCCCTGGACACACTGCAGGTTGCTCCCTTCTCCCTCATCTTGGTCTCCCCCATCCTGATCCTCCCTTGTGCCTCAGGAGATTTCCATGTCCTCACTCCTCTCTTCTTTCACCTCACCTAACCCAGTTCTTGGAATTACAATCCTGAATTAACAATGGGAAGAAAGATCCTCTCTGGATCCTCTCATTGTCCAAAGCGGAGGAAGAGGAGGAGGACTCAGGAAGAGAAGTTTTGCAGAGATGGGAATAGAAGAATGGACACAACTGGAGTGGAATATGGACAGAGAAAGGGGAGGCAGATTCATCCCAAGAATAAGCCATGAAAAACCAGGAGGAGCAGAACCAGAGCGGGAGATCAAACAACAGAGGGGCAGATGCCAAAGAGGAAGAGGAACACCCATCAGGGACAAGGACGAGCAGGAAGAACCTCAGCCCATCTCCTGGCAGGGAAATCCAAACCCCACAGGCCCTTTTCCCTTCAGCAGGGAGTAAAGGGGTGGGAGCAGGCTGTGGGAAGAGGGAAGGCTTACGATGGCAGGTCCTTGGCAGCTCTGAGCCCCCAGCCCTTCTTCTCAGTCAGGATCACCTCCACATCCGCGTGCTGCTTCTTCTGGAAGCGCCGGTTGGAGCAGTAGTCACCGTTCGGACACCGGGAGGAGCTGAGGGAAGGGAAGGGAAGGGAAGGGAAGGGAGCAAATCAATTCCCAGCAGGAAAACAGCGCCAACAGGAAGGGCTCAGATGGGAAATAAACCCCAAATAATCACGAGAAATTCCGTGTGAAACCTCCAAATGTGGTTTGCTATAAAAAGCACAGCCACGTGACTGCCAGCGTGCAAATGCAGATCGTTTATTTCTGGAAAGATAAAAACATTTGGAATGCTGATCCCGCTGTATTTCTGTATCAGGGCATCCCAGTGGGGAGAATTGGGCTCTTCTCCCCTTGTTTTGGGGGGTTATTCCTTCAAGGTATTCCCTGCCCTACATCTGGCCTATGAGATAAGAGCAAAAATTGGGATTCTGCCAGGTAATCCCAATCCTTCCACAATGCTTGTGCCAGGGGGGAACCCCACCAAGCACCTGTCCCTGCCTCCAGCTCCCAAACCTCTTCAGAGGGAGAAGGAGACACCAGCCATAGGCTGGAGAGGCTCTGGAGAAAGGAGATCCAGGAGATTGTGAGGGCTGATCTCCTGCAGATCATCCAAAGATTTAAATCGTGGAATCATGGAATGGTTTGGGTGGGAAGGGACCCTGAGGATCACCTCATTCCACCCCCCTGCCATGAGCAGGGACACCTCCCACTGTCCCAGGCTGCTCCAAGCCCCATCCAAACCCTGAAACCTTCCAGGGATGGAGCAGCCACAGCTTCTGCTGGCAGCTCCCAAGGTCACTTCAGGCCAGCACAGACACTTCACTGCCACAGACACATTTTATGAAAAATCCTTTCCTTAGGATCTTTTCTCCTGAGAAGCTGAGAAGCCTCAGCAACGAAACATAAACAATAACTATCTGCTGCTGTGGAATGCAACAGGTGCATCTTTGATTGGTCCATGTTGGTTGTTTTTAATTAATGGCCAATCACAGTCAGCTGGCTCAGACTCTCTGATCAGTCAAAAGATTTTATTATCATTCCTTTCTTTTCCTTTCAAGCCTTCTGATGAAATCCTTTCTTCTGTTATTTTATTATATTTTTAATATAATATATATCATAAAATAATAAACCAGCCTTCTGAAACATGGAGTCAAGATTCTCGTCTCTTCCCTCGTGAACACCACCACACTTCACTGCCACCTCCCAGGAATTCCCAGGTTATCTGAGGGATTCCCAGGACACTTCCAGGCCAATCCATGGACCCCAGCTCACCACTCGATCATGAGCAGGCGATTGAGACAATCCTCCCCACAGGCCACCTCGCCCTGCGCCCGCTCCTCCTTGGACAGCGGGGGACACTCGCACAGCATCCGCTTGATGTCCCGGTGCGATTTGTTCTTCTTCCTGGCAAGCCAAGGCATGGAAATACAGGTGAGACAGCAGCCAGGTGGAGAAACTCCTCCTCTATCCTTATCAGTGGTTTTTGGAAAAAACGGAAAATAAATGTCTCAAGGTATGGATTGATAACACTGGGGACAGGAATACCCAAGGAAACTTGGCTTGGGGATGACTTTGTGATGGCAAAAGGTGATTTCTTAAAGAGAATTCCCAGGATATTCAGCTGTTTTTCCTTTCTCCTCCCTGTCTATGTTTATTTATACACCCATATTTTAATAAGGCAAATTGGAGAGTTTTGTTATTTCAGCCTCTGCTTTGCTGTCAAGTGAGAGGATGAGAAAGAGGAGAAAATTAGAGTTAGACAAAAAGCAGGGCATCCACTGATTCATATTTTAGCTTCCATGAAGGATTTGGGGAATGCACTGGAGTGTGGATCCCAACAAGACAAACTATAAGAAAAAAAAATCAAATTATGGCCATTAAATTTTACATAGCTCCTCTGAGATGATAAATGAAGACATGGAAGTAAGCAAAGTCTTTGGAAAAGTGCCTTGTTTGTCCAAAAGCTTTTCCACACCCACACAGAATTCCCTGTGCCAACAGCAAGGGAGCAAGCTGGCATTTGGAGACATTAAACAGGCAGGATCTGGTAAAGCTATAAAAAAGGGTACAAATAAATCAACTTTTCCCTGTGATCCTCCCATTTTCCAACTCTTCTCA
The DNA here is from genome assembly GCF_028551555.1 of Melozone crissalis. Taxonomy (NCBI): domain Eukaryota; kingdom Metazoa; phylum Chordata; class Aves; order Passeriformes; family Passerellidae; genus Melozone; species Melozone crissalis. The sequence goes on along the minus strand of NW_026535794.1, from coordinate 1,251,105 downwards.
GCACTTGGGACTGTCTGGGGCAAACTGGGCGATTCTCCTTAGGAGAAAAGAGCCTGGGGCGGCTTTGCCAAATGTGGGGAATGCAACATCCCTACCCCTCCCTCCAATTTGGGCCATAAAAACCCAACCATCCTGGAACCAAATGGAAGTTAAATCCCAATTCAAACAAGGATAGGGCAGCAGTTACCTCTCTGTCAAGTAGACGTTCTCCTCGATGAGGTCGAAGTAGCAGGGCATCTTCCCCTGCTTGGCGAACTCCTTCCAGCGCTGGGGGTCCCTGAAGTCATCCATGATGCACAACCTGCCCACCATGGAGGAATCCTGCGGCGCTGGCTCCACCTGCTCCCCCTCCAGCTTCCCCTTCCTCTTCTCCCCAGAGTCCCCATCGCTCTCCGAGTCGCTCTCCAGCTCCGGCCGCCTCTTTTTTGGTGGGCCTCGTTCCTTCACGTCGTTTTTCTCCAAAGCTTTCACCTCGTCCTTCTTCTCCCCGCCCGGCACCGGCTCCTTGGTGGAATTGCTGCTGATCTCATGCGCCTGCACCGAGCCCTTCTCCTTCTGCCCGGGCATCTGGGATTTTCCAGAGGGGCTGGGAAAGCGGGGCTTGCACTCCTCATCCCAACGCTCATCCTCCTCATACTCCTCGTGGTCTTCCGTGAGGGAATCGGGCACCTGCCCTTGGCCGCGTTCGTAGTTGACCACGGAGCCTCTGCCGGCTGCCCTCGCATCCCAGTAACCGTTGCCTTGCCAGTAGCTCTGGGAGCTGGGATAGGCTCCTGGTCCTGGCTGGTAAACGTAGCCTGAGTACATCCCAAAGCTGCTGTCTGGCTGCTGGTAGGTGCTGCTGGGCTTCTCTGTCTGGGAGAAGTCCCAGCCCGCAGCGCCCATCTCCTCCGGGGCACGGAAACCATCCAGCCTGGAGTAATCGAGGCCGGACTGGTTCAGCCCGCCCTGCCCTTGCCGACTGTCAGGCTTGGAAGAGCTCATCTGGCGCCGGGATGTGTCGGTGCTCTCCAAGCTCTCCGGGACACAGAAGGGCTGCTCCTCCGGCCGGCCCATGGGCCTCCCCATGGCCACCACGTCCGGCAGCGCCATCCTCTCCTCCGTGCCGGCTTTGCCGTGGCAATCGGCCGTCAGGTCCGCCTGGCTCGTGCTGTCCACGCCGTCGCTCTGGGCCTGGCACGGATCCGCCCGCAGCTCCTCCGGCTCCTTCCTGCTCAGCTCCGTGGAGGTTGCCAGACTCTTCTCCATCCCTCTGGGAGAACACCTGCTCTCCACCTGGGGACCACCTTTACTCCCCATATTTTCTGACCTCTCCTCATAGTAGGTCCTGCTGGGCTCAGGCCGCTCATCATCCCAGTGGTCGGAGAAGCGCCGGTTGCTCCGGGAGGAGCCCGCGCTGCTCTCCTCCATGGCTATGGTGGAGTTCTTGGGAACCACCACGACCGACTGGAGCTTCTTCCGCGGCGTCCCATCATCGGAATCAGAGTCCTCCGTGTCGCTGTCCTCGCTGCCCCCCTCGCTGTCACTGTCCCCCATGTCGGAATAATCGTCATGGCCAGCGGGAATGAATTCCGAGGCGTTGCCGCTGCTGTCGCACGTTGGGGCTTGGGTCACCATCTCCGCGTCCTCTGAGGTGACAATGACATCGGAGGAGGGATACAAAGCGTCTGGAAAAGCCAAGGCCACCAAGGGCTCGCTTCCCTCATCCCTCTCGGCCGACACGCTGGGACACTGAACCCTCAGCCCATCCAGCTCAGCTCCCTCGGTGGAAACAGCACTTTCTTCCACGACCTCTCTGCCGCGGTGCTCCAGCGGCACTTCTGAATAGTAGGAATGTTCATTCTGGAACGACGACTTGCCTTTTGCTGAGCCAAGATCAACGTGCTGAGCATCCAACTCCAGCATCTCTTCAGCTTCCGAATGCTGGAGCGGCTCCTGGCACACACCCGGCGGGGGCACATCCCATTTGGAAGAGACACATTCTTCTGGCATGGGATGATCCGACTGGAGCTTCTGGGAACAGCCATCCTGGGAGGAATCCCTGCTTGAGCTTTCCGCTGCCAGGCTGATTTTATGGGAAGGATGGCCGGGATCATCCTCCCCAGCAGACTTGGAATGGGAATCCTCCGTGCTCTCGTAATCGCACGTCACCGTCTGCGGCTCCACCTGCACGTCCAGGAAATTCTCGGACGTCACTTTCAAATCCGCAGGTTCCGCTTCGATTTCCACTTCCGAGTGGTACAAACCAGGGGTGGCATCGTCGGAAATGTAGCAAAAAACAGGTTCTTTGGTTTTGTCACACGGAGTCACCTCCTCGTCCAGCTTCTTAAGGACAGTGTTAGTGGCATCTACATTCACGGCAGGGAGAGGGGCGGCTTCCTCCGGCTGCTGCGGCTCCGGAGCCTCCGCCTCCTGGAACAGGCTGTTGCACTCGCTGGACTGCACCCGGGAATCATCCAGCTCTTGCTCTTGGGACACATCCGTGCTCTCAAACCCATTGGATGGCAATGGATATGACGGGCTGGTCTTGACGGCAGGCGATGCTTCTGACGGACCCGGGCCGTGCTCAGAGGATGCAGCGACATCCTCTGCTTTGCAGGCACTGGAGGTTGCCAGACCCTCGTCCTGACCCTCCGGGGAGCCGTTCACGTTCGATTCCGTGGGGAAACACGTTCTTAAGGGATCGTGCTTTGCCTTTAAGAACGTTTCTTGCTCCTTAACACTGTCGTGGCCTTCATTTGCTGCAAGTTCCTCGGATTTTGAGTTTGCCAAACCCGCCTTGGAGTCGTCGGCCTTCGGCAAAGCGGGAGAATCGTTGAATTGATTTAACGGAGAAACTGTCTTTTCCCTTTCCAACTTTTTCACACTGGACACCCTGATCTCATTGTTCTTTACACAAGAGGTCTCTAAATCTAGAGAATTAGACTTGGACTTGATTTCTTCAATCGATTCTGTACAACAGAAAGAACTCTTAAATTTATCAGGCTTTGGTGCGGGGGCCTTGGAAGGGGTGGATTTATAGCGGGAGGAATTCACATTACTGTCGGGCTTGGAATGGGACGTCCCCTTCCGATAGCCCAGTTCATCGAGGGGAGAGCACCTTTTGGATACTTCACTTTCAGAAGTCCTTTTGGAATCTCGATCCGCTTTCGAAGACGACCTCCCTCGCCTGTCCACGTCGGCGTGAGACGACTCCACTTTGCTGTCCCTGTCCGACTTGGAGTAAGAGGATCTCGAGTCTCTGTAGGAGGAGGAGGAATGGGAGGACGTACGCCGGGAGTCGCTGGACCTGGAATGTGTCCTCCTGTACTCATCCTCCGAGTCCGAGCTCTCCCGCGCCCGGCTGTCCGCGTACGACCGGGAGTAGCGCGACCGTTCCCGGTACGGGGAGCTCCGGTGGTACCGGCGGTCGGAGTCGTAGTAATGCGAGCGCTCCGACCTCGAGTAGGAGGAGCTGGTTCGGGAGCTGCGATCGGAGCGGGAACGGGAATGAGAGCGGCTTCGCCTCCTCTCTCTGTCCGAGCGGGAGCGGGAGGACGAGTACCGCGAGTCTCTCTCCGATTTGGAATAGCTCGAGTACTTCTCATCCCTGTCCGACCTGGAGCGCGACGAGGACTTGCCCAGGTCATCACCGCGGAGGGACGTGGAGCTCCGTCTGGAATCTCTCTCCTTTTCCGTGCTGGAGATCTTCTGCTCGTGCGACCGCTGGCTGGAGGAGGTCCTCACGGAATCCTCGTCGGACTCAGAGCCCTGCGGCGCGCCGTCCGACTGGGAGAACTTCCTCTTGGCCCCCTGCCTCCGGGAGCACACGGGAGCGCCCTTCGAGCTGTCAGAAACCTCATCCTCCTTCCCAATATGGGAATCCTCCTTCGGCGGGGTTATCTCCGTCTGCTCGGGCGCGGGTTGAGTCCCGCGTTCCTCCGAGCCGCGCGGCGCCGGATCCTGCTTGGCGTCCGGCCCCAAGGGCAGCGCCTGGCTCGGCTCCCTGGGCACGGGGGCCTCGGCCTCGCCGGGCGGCGACAGCAGCAGCGCCGGCATCGGCGTCACCGGCGGCGGCGGCGGGGCCGTGGCTCCGGGAACCGGCATCGGCGACGCCGGCGGCGGCGGCGGGGGCGGAGGAGGCGGCGGCGTGGGGGGGAAATCCACGGCCAAGGCCACCGGTTCCGTCACCGGTGCCGCCGGAGCCGGGGGTGGCTTTGCTGTGACATTCAGCAAATGTTTTTTAAAATGAATCTTCCCCAATTCTACCTTCGGTTTTGGAGGTGAAGATTCCTCGGCTGAGCTGGCGGTGTCCCCCAGGTCCAGTTTATTTTTGGGGCTGAAATCAGTCGGAAGGGGAACCGCCGGAGGGGTGGGAGTTTCATTTTGTTTCTCGTTTCCCAGAGCAGCCAGGAATCGATTGGGTAAAGTTTTCTTGGTTAAACTAAAGCTGAAAGACACTTTTTGTCTTCCCTGCTCCTCAAGGTTAACCTTGGTTTTGGTGCCTTTGGGCAAGAAGCGGCTCGAGGCGACACCTTTGAACACGGGGCCTTTGATAAAACCGGCTCTCGGCACCGTTTCAGGTTTGCCCTGTGGAAGACAAAGAAGATGAAGTTGGAGGAATTGGATTTTGGGGGGTTTGAACTCAGTTCTGCAGCATTTTCTTTCACCTGGTGAATTTTTCATGATGATAAAAGAGAAATGCATATCCTGGGTCTGTCTTTATTGCCTGGCTCTGTCCTGAAAAAATCAATTCCTCAGACTTCTCCAGCTTGAAACTAAGCCTCCTCTGAGGTTTGGGCTGAGGCTTTTTATCTGACTTATTAATGACCAAGCTCAAAGTCCTTTTATCATTTAATTCTTATTTTTTAAAAAATAGAGTTCAGCTTACAAAGTTAATTGAGGGCAAAAATCTGCTTTTTAATGCTGTTTCTGTGGTCCCAGGCTACAAAGGATCCTGGGTTTTAAGCTCAAAGTGCATTTATTTATGTAAATCCACCTGGATGCAGCCTTCCAGTACTGGAGAAGCTACAGGGAGAGCTCAGAGCCCCTGGCAGGGCCTGAAGGGGCTCCAGGAGAGCTGGAGAGGGACTGGGGACAAGGATGGAGGGACAGGACACAGGGAATGGCTCCCAGTGCCAGAGGGCAGGGATGGGTGGGAGATTGGGAATTGGGAATTCCTGGCTGGGATGGAATTCCCAGAGCAGCTGTGGCTGCCCCTGGATCCCTGGCAGTGCCCAAGGCCAGGCTGGACATTGGGGCTGGGGCAGCCTGGGACAATGGGAGGTGACCCCGCCATGGCAGGGGTGGCACTGGATGATCCTGAGGGTCCCTTCCCACCTAAACCATTCTGGGATTCTGGAATTTGGTCCTAGCATAAACCAGACCAACAAAAATTACAGCAGGAATTCAAACCCCATCCTTTCCCACCTCCCCCCAACAGCCTTCTCCTGGTTATCACTAATCCCTGCAAGTTCCCAGGCTCAGGCCTAGACCAGCATTAATTAACAACTCCCCAAGAATTCCCATCAGGAGCCAGTGGTGCACGATGACTCTGCCACCTCTGGATCAACCGACCATTCCAAGCTGCCTCCTGCCCAGGAGCTCACTCAGCACCTTCCAAGCCCAAACCCAAGAATTTTCAGAGCACACAGAACCCTATATTCACCCATTTTGGGCATTTCTCCCTCTGTTTTAAATCTTAGAGCTCATCTGTGTCCCAGAATTAAAATCCTGGAGAAGATAAAAGTGGGAAAAGGGCTTTGCTGTCGACAGCCCCTACCTCCAAAAATCCAAATTGCATCAGAATCATGGAATTCCAGAATGGTTTGGGTTGAAGGGACTCTCAGGATTATCCTGCTTCAATCCTGCCACGGCAGGGACACCTCCACTATCCCAGGTTGCTCCAAGCCCTGTCCAACCTGGCCGTGGACACTTCCAGGGATCCAAGGGCAGCCACAGCTGCTCTGGAAATTACATTTTTTTGTGCTAACCCTAATTCCAATGGAAAGAGTCGTTTCCAAATTGTCCAGAGCCGGGTTTTGCTGCTGTAGCTGTGCCATGAGCACATTTCTGGCAGGAGCAGCAGTTTCCTGCAGCCCTCTGTGAATTATTAAGGATTTTGTTATCCTTTAACTCATGGAACAACATGGAGCTGCCCTGGATCAAGGCACCACAGTAAATGATTAAATGAGACATTGGTGGGTTGGAAATCCTGTGTTTTCAGCACCCTGGGATATCACATATCCCAAAAATTCCTCTTTTTCAACACATTGGGGGTTTCATTGTGAGCACCTGTTAATGGTCTACCCATGACTCATCCTGGTGACCCAATCCAGCATCTGGATCTGGATCTGCAGCAGCAAATTCCCTTCACTCTGGGAAAACTGGAAGCAAAACCCAAAAGCATTCCCTTGAAATCCATGTTTTTTATGAGGGGTCATTTCAGGGACAATTTTAAAGGATTTTCATGGCTAAAAGGGAACCCAAAACATTGACTTTGGAAAAAAGGAGAATCTCCAGCTCTGGAATGGGCTCCTCTCACCACAACTCACAACCATCTCCACAAAGCCCTGCTGGAATTGAAATCCCTGTTTTCCAGAGAATCCACACATCACAAGGGTGGATTAATCCACATTAACTCATGGAAGAATGAAGGACAAAATGAACACTACTGAGATCACCCTCCTGTAGGAGTTCAGCCTCCTGAAGAGTGAGGGAACAGCATTTTGGGGGATTCCTGGATCAGTTGTTATCCTTACAACTAGAAATTCCCAATTTTTTTTACTCCAACCTGGGACAAGAGAAGGGAGCAGGTCCCTCTCCAACCATACCCTGAAAGATCTCCACAGGTCTGAACCCAAATTCTTATCAGAGATAGGAATTTTTAATCATATCAACTATAAATAATAAATCAAGAAATATATAGGTAAAAATACTGGAAATTCAGGGAATCAGCATTTCAGAGTTTTCCTTCTTGCTACAACTTTGGTGCCATTATTTTAAGTGTCAATGTTTTGATCAAAATCCTTCTAATTTCAAGCACAACAGCTCTGAAATAATGGGAATAAGGGGGTTTGGATAGATCCACCTTTTCCCAAATATGGGATCTGCAGGCAAAAAAGAGCTGCCACATTTCCATTCCTCCCCTTCCCACAGCAAATTCAGCAGAGCTGACACAATCCGGGATATTTCCCCTCATGAGTTCACCCTTCCAGGGATTTTTTTCCTTAAATAACAGCAACTTGAACAAAACACAATTCCCAGAATTTGAAACACACTCCACAGGTGACTTGGTAAATGTAATAGGTGGGAATTAATGAAAAGCTCTCCAGGAAAAGAGGAATTCTCCTTCCTCTCCTGTTTTACAGAAAGGGAACGTTACCCAAAATGGAAAAAAAAAAAAAAGCACATCCAAAATGATTAACAGCCTTCATTCCAAAGCCAGGAGATTAAAATATATCCCAGGCCTCCAAGTTTTCTCTTTTCCCAACAAATTCATTGAGTCACAGGCAGCAAAACTCATTACTTTTACAAATTAAGTCTTTAAATAATCAGCACCAACCCACACCAAGCTGTGCCATCACCTCCCGTGCGCTTGTGGCACAAGTGGTACTGGAATTATCGCCACTTTTTCCCAAATTCAATGGGAATTATTGTCCTTCCTTCCCAAATTTAATAGGAATTACTGCCCTTCCTTCCCAAATGTAGTGAGAATTACTGCCCCTCATTCCTAAATTTAATGGGAATTACTGCCCTTCCTTCCCAAATTAAATGGGAATTTTTGCCCCTCATTCCCAAATTTATTGAGAATTATTGCTCCTATTCCCAAATTAAATGAGAATTATTGCCCTTTCTTCCCAAACTGAACCAGAGGGATCCCAGAAAAGCACCCATTTGTTTTATCCAGCCCCTCAGTGGCTCTGGATTCATGGAATGCCTCAGTCAAACCAACCCAAGCTGGGCTCACAGGAGATCCAGGAATGTTGGAATTGGCTTTACTCACCTCATTTTCTTCTTCTCTATTGCAATCCAGCCGGGGAAACATGGAAAAAAAAAACAGGAAAAGAAGGTGTGAACAGCAGGTAGGAACAAGAAATGGAACACTGGACATCTGGATTTGGGATGGGAAGGACTTGGGACACAGAGTGAGGGAAACATCAATGGCACCTGGACACAAACCCGGCCATGGCACAGTTGGGAGGCTCCAAAATTCCCTGGAAAATCCCACATGGATCAGGACAGAGCAAACCTTTTTGGAGAGAACTGCTGGCTTGGTGCTGTCTCCCGTTATTCCAACAAGCTGCAGGAATAAAAGCCTCAAAAATGCCACTGAAAAAGGTGGATTTGGGATTCCTTCCATTTGAATACTTCCTTGAAATACTTCCCATAACTGAAAGTTTCTGCCTCTCATTAAAGATATTAACGAAGGTCTGACTGCTGTGCATCTGCCCTGGCTATTTGCATAATTAATCCTTATTTTGGCAGCTTGAAAATGAATTAATTAGAATCATTCTCCTCCATGCTGAGCCAACAGGAAAGTTGGGTTTTCCCAGCTTTCCACTCTTCCCAAATTCTCTGCTCTGATCCCACAGTGAAGTTGTTTTTCCTCAGGGAAGGAGAAGGAACAGGAACACATCTCCCTCTCCTTGCTTTGCTCAATTCCTTGGAGAGTGTCAGGGAATTTTTTGGCCCTACCAACACACCTCAGCCAAGACATCAACAGTTCCTCTGTCAAGGATCTACCAGAGATCCCAAAACTCCTCTCCAGTGCTCCGACACAGCCCAGAGCTGGAATTCTCCTACATTTTACCAGCTTTTACTCAGCACTGTTGTGGTGACAAAGCCAAAGATTTCCCACAGAAAAGTTCACAGATTCCACCTCAAGCATCAGCTCAATGAGAAATACCCAATTCTGGAAGAAAAAGTCAAAATTTTCATTTCGGAGCAACGCGGACGCGGTGACGGCACAAGAACCACCCAGGTTCTCCCTGAAACCATCCCCAGCTGGGAACTGGGAGCAAATGGAAGTGCTGGGAAGAACTTTCCCCTCAGGAATATCCTCCTGCCCCTCCAAAAGCTCCTGTCCAACTGACCTAGCTCGTTAAAAGACCATAATTAATCCCAGAGCAGCACCAATGGGGTTTGATTCCATCAAGGAAACCCAAGGAAGGAGTTCTGATTCAATGGGATCAGGCAAGGCAGGAATTCCAAACCCCACAGGTTCAGGAGCTCTCCAGAGCGCCACTTCCCCTGGAATTAAGGCTCAAAAGGAGCTTTCAGTTTCAGGATCACCAAAAGAAGAGTTTGGGACTTTCAGGAAGCACCACGTGGTTTGGTTTGAGGTTTTGTGGGGTTTGGTGATTGCATTTGGTGATTGAAGGGTCTTTCCCAACCTTGGTGATTCCAGGGAGATTTTCCAGATATCCCAAACAGATGCAGCAGAGATTATGACCACCAAGTGGAAGTTGAGGGTTCTAAGGCAAAAATATCTCTTTTTATACACAAAAATCCATCTTAAATCAGCTGTATATCAGTAGAGAGGTAACTAAATTTTGAATTTATAGTTCATAACAAGGATAAATTAATGATAAGGAGAAAAGAGATCCTGGATCCTTCAAATCCCAGAAAAATCCCACAGGAAGAAGAGAGGAAACAGGTGATCCCCATCCATGGAAGTGTCCAAGGTTGGACAGGGTTTGGAGCACCCTGGGATAGTGGAAGGTGTCCCTGGGTGGGACAGGGTGATCCCATTCCAACCCAAACCATTTGGGATTCTGAGGTTCCATCAGCTAAAATAAAAGGTGCTGACCTTCCTAAAAGCAGGGTTATGAACCCCATTTCCTTCCCAGCCCCTTCCTTCTCCCCAAATAAAAAATAAACATAAAAATAGAATTCCAAACTTAGGGAAGGCGCTGCCGCTCCCTCAGGAACCTTGTGCCAAATTCCTCCCACGCTGGGATGAGGTTCCATAAAATCCCCTTGCTCCAAGCTTGGGATCCATCCCAACACATCACCCAGGGCTTCTCCAGCACCTTCCCAGCTCCGCAGGGTTGGAAGGATTCCCTCAGCTGCACCTTGCTCCCTGCAGGCACCAAAACCACAACTGGGATCAAAGTGAACACGGAATTCCTGCACTTTTGTGGCTCCTTCCTGGGAAAGTCAGGAGGAAAGAGTTGGTAAAACCCAAAATAAAACTGAACACCCTGAGAAGTGCTGAATAAATTTTAAAAATAACCTAAAGAACCACAAAATCAAGCAAAGAACAAAAAAATAATCCCACCAGCATGAAGCTTCACCACCTTTGATCTGTTTCCAGCAGCTTGATGCACTAATTTTGTTAAAAAACAAAAATTAAGCACCAATTAAATCCCAGGAAAAGCTTTTCTAAGGCTACAGAACCACATTTATACCAAAATTCTTTACATGAGTCACATTTCTATCAATTTTTTTTTATATGGACCCACATTTCAACCCAAATTATTTATCTGAGGCCACATTTCCACCAAAATTCCTTACATGGAATTTTCCTTACATGTATTTTGACCTTCCATCTATTTTGACCAAAACTTTTTATATTTAAACTTTATCAGCTCCTCTCCTGATGGAAACATCCCAGTTTTGTCACAGGAATGGTGATAAAAAGTAAAATTTTATTTAAATTCCAGAGTTCAGCAGCTCCAGCACTTCTTGGTGCTTCAACAGGTTGAGCTGAAAAGTTTTCTCTTTTTTAAGTGCAACCCACACAATAACTGGAATTTTATCCTGGTTTTCCTTATGCAAAAGGAGCAAAAAAAATGCCCTCAGGCTTCTAAAGTCTAAAAGACAAAACTTTAGGAGCCTCATCTCCCCTAAATCCTGAGGTTTTATTCTTTTCTCCCCTTTAAAAGAGGAAAATCTGGAAGCTTGGGGCTTTTCTTATCTGAGTATCAGCAGCCAGACAGCCCAGGGAGCTGAAAAGGCCCATTCCCAGCAGGAGTTCAGCTCAGGAATTCACAGAGATCCATCTGAAAGCCACCACAATGTCCAAAGAAAGGGAAGCTCAGCTCAGGAAATTGGGATTTAACCTGTTTTGTTCAAGCTGGGTTAGGCAGGAATATCCTGGATGCAGCTGCAATTCCATGGATCATCACCCTCACCCTCAGCAGGGCTAAGGGAACTGCGAGGCAACAACACCAAAGCAAATTTCAGGTGGAGATTTGGGATTCCAACAGGATCCTGGAGCCCAAAAGGAATTTTTTAATCATTTTTCCTGGCTGCTGATGGAGAGCTGCACCCATGGGAATGCAATTCCCTGGAAGTTGGGGAGGAAATTCCCTCTCTGCTGCTCTCATGAACAGAATCCCAGAATTCCAGCCCTAAAGCTCATCCCAGGAGCTCCCTGCACTAGCCCAGGCTGTTCCCAGCCCTTGGACACCTCCAGGGACGGAACATCCAGAGTTTCTCTGGGAAAACTGCTCCGGTGCCTCGCTCCCCCCACAGCCAGGAATTCCTCCCACACCTTTATTCCCATTTTCCCCTCCATTTCCATCCTCCAGACCGAAGGATTTGCTGGAACACTCCCAGGCCTGAAGTGCTTCTGCTCCGTTGTTTATGAATCCCTAAGGTGGGATAAAAACCAAGGACAGAAGTGCAGCTGTCCCTGTGTTTAATGGAAAATTGGGAGGAATTCCTGGGAAGGTTTTTGTGCAGAGCACTGGGATTTTAATATCCCAAAAACACCACGCTGCAAATGGAGAAGGGACAGCAGGAAAAGAAGTTGAGGAGGTAAAATGCAATCCTGCTCCTTCCCCAAAAAAACATGGAAAATGGAAAGGCAGAAGCACTCACGTGAGGAGGGAAAATCCCTGAAAAAAATCTTATTTATTTAAAGGAGGTGGAATCCAAGCTGAGGTCAAGGTACCTCCAAAAATCCCCAAATTCAGCTGTCCTGCTTCCCAAAATCCCCATTTCCTGGTTTAGACATTCCCAGTGAGGGTTTGGACCTGGAAGTTTGGAGCAAGGGAAGTGACACTGTTTGTCCTGTGCTGGAACAGGAAAGAACAGGGAGGATTGGATATTCCAGGGAAAGAGGAGACAAATATACTGAAAATAGGGATTTATCCCTTCATTTATAAAAATGAGGAGGGGCTGAGTGACTTCATTTATTAATTATGCCATAATTTATCTAGGATTTATTCCATAATGGAATTATGGAATAATTCTAGGATTTTAGAGGAGTCAAGATGTGCTCCAGGAAAAAAAAATCCAATAAAGAAAAAAAATCCAGTTTCTCTGCTCCTTCTCCCAAATGCCTGAAAATTCCAAAATTCCCCTCAAATCCTGCTTTTCCCTTTCTGCTCAGGGCGCACCTAAGGAAGAAATTCCACTTGAAATCCTGTCAGGAATCAGGAAAAACAAAGCTGCTCCCATGGAGGATGGGAAAGGGATTCACCTGGCACAGGGAGGGAGAGGAGGAGGATGGAAGGGTGAGGATGAGGATGGGGGTGGAAGTGGGACGGGACTGAAATAGAGGCACAAATAAATCCCCACTGGAATTCAAAGCACGGCTCTTGGAAAAGTTTCCCCTCCTCCTCTGGGAGATTCCAGCAGCAGCTTTGGGAGTCAGCAGCACCTTCCCATAAATCTCATGGCCATGGGGTGAATTCCCAGGCAATCCCTGCCCCAAATCCCCCCCCCGGGGCACAAAGAGCAGTCCAAGGAAAAATCCCACAAAAAGGGAAAAGGGAGATGGAAGTGCATTGTCCCAATTTAAATCCCAAAATCTGAGCACGTCCCTGAGTCCATCCAGGGTGCCTGGATCCACACACAAATAAAGCAGCTCAGCTCCTCCAGGGTGGCTTCGCATGGATCTCTCCCTGTGGGAGGGATGGACAGACAGGAACTGCACCAGGAACCCCCAAATCCACATTAAAACCCAGCTGTACAAAGAACCCCAAATCCACATTAAAACCCAGCTGCACCAAGAACCCCAAAATCCACATTAAAACCCAGCTGTACAAAGAACCCCAAATTCACATTAAAACCCAGCTGTAAAAAACCCCTAAAATCCACATTAAAACCCAGCTGCACCAAGAACCCCAAAATCCACATTAAAACCCAGCTGTAAAAAAACCCTAAAATTCACATTAAAACCCAACTGTACAAAGAACCCCAAAATTCACATTAAAACCCAGCTGTAAAAAACCCCTAAAATCCACATTAAAACCCAGCTGCACCAAGAACCCCAAAATCCACATTAAAACCCAGCTGTACAAAGAACCCCCAAATCCACATTACATCCAAAATTCCTTGGAAATTTCGGACACAGGTGTGGGGCACTCCTGGGACCAGAGCAGCCAAGGGCATAATTTCATTCCAGATTTTCTCCCCTTATTAACAATTCCTAATTCAAATTAAAACTGTCCTAAAGCCAAAATTAGGCCAGATTTAAAGCTCAGTTCCACCACCAAAACATTTCCCACTACCAGCACAAAGCCAGGACTGGAAATGCAGGAATTAGTGGGAATAGTAGGGGAAAAACCCCCAATTTTTATCGTTTTGCTCAAATCCCAAAATTATCTGTGCCCAGATAAAGTTCCAACGTTTAAGTTGCTTTTTTTAAGCTGCTCTTTGTAAATTCCTCAATTTAAGTTAAAACAGGTTTGAGCAGGAGAAAGATTTCAGGAGGGAGTCCTGGAACCTGAAAACTTGAGGAATTTCAGGATTTTAAAATAAAATAAATAATCAGGGAAAAAATCCCAGTTTACTTACAATTGTTGTGTTCCCAGCACCTGGACATGCAGAGGTGCTGAGGCTCCACCTGAGCTGAGCGAAGAATTTGGGATTAGTGCTAAAAATCAGGGAGAGAAGTGGTGGAGCAGCAGAGCAAGCACCTCCCTCAGAGGGGGAGGATTCAGGAATGGCCCCCAGCACCCAGCACTTGCTGCTTTTCTGGGAAATCCAGGGAAATCCAGGGAAATCCAGGATTTCCAGCCCTCCCTGACCTATCAGGTATCCCCCAGCCCAGCGGGATTTTCCCTGAATGGGGCAGCAAATTCCAATTGGGATTTTATGGAGCCTGAATGACATCACCCCCCCCAGGCACTGCACGGCACCTTTGTCTCCCAAAATGCCTGGAAAACAAGGAATTCTCTCTCTGGGACACAGATGGATGCTGGCACCCATTCCCAACATCCCCAAAAACAGAAGCCATCCTGTCCCCTCAACCCGAGATTCACACTGAGGCAAAAACATTAAATTTTAGTGTCAACACCTCCTATTTCACACAACGCCAAATATTCCCAAAATTCACCAGATCAAAGCCCCAAATATCCTGTTCTGAGCCCAAACTCATCCCAAATTTAATAGGAAGGCAATTCCCAATCATGAGGTGACCCTAAAATCCTGAGGAAAACCATGAAATTTTAGTGTCACGAACTCCTACTTCACACAACACCAAATATTCCCAAAATTCACCAGATCAAAGCCCCAAATATCCCGTTCTGAGCCCAAACTCATCCCAAATTTAACAGGATATTCCCAAAATCCACCAGATCAAAGGCCCAAATATCCTATTCTGAGCCCAAACTCATCCCAAATTTAACAGGATATTCCCAAAATCCAGCACATCAAAGGCCAAATATCCCGTTCTGAGCCCAAACTCATCCCAAGTTTAACAGGGAGGCAATTCCCAATCATGAGGTGACCCTAAAATCCTGAGGAAAACCATGAAATTTTAGTGCCACCAACTCCTACTTCACACAACACCAAATATTCCCAAAATTCACCAGATCAAAGGCCCAAATATCCCATTCTGAGCCCAAACTCACCCCAAATTTAACAGGATATTCCCAAAATTCACTAGATCAAAGGCCCAAATATCCCGTTCTGAGCCCAAACTCATCCCAAATTTAACAGGATATTCCCAAAATTCACCACATCAAAGGCTCAAATATCCCATTCTGAGCCCAAACTCATCCCAAATTTAACAGGGAGGCAATTCCCAATCACGAGGTGACCCTAAAATCCCATTCCAAAAGGGAGCAGCTGCAACCTGCAACCCAAAAAATATAAAACAGAACGTTGCAAGGCCCTGGCTGAGCTCAGAGTCACTCTTTGATGGAAATAAATAGAAGTAAATAGAAATAAATAGAAATAAATAGAAATAAATAGAAATTCTCAGAGGATTTATTTCTTACCTAATTATAGCTGAAATTTAATGTCCTGGGATTTTGCCCAGCAGGAGCAAGGACATCTTGGGAATTGCTCTCAATTCCACAGGAGAGAATAAATCCCTTTCATGCTCCCTTACACCAGAAATTTGCCATAAAATTCCAAACTGGGAATGGGTTGTGCAGGCAAACACCAAGCACCAGGCTCTGGAGATTTTCCCTGGTGGATTTCCAGCTGCAAAAAGCTGGAAATTGTAATTATTTCCTGCTACCTGAGAATGACACACTTTGGATTTCCAGCTGGAAAACTTCCACTGGTGCATTTCAAACAGGAAGGGAAAAACCGAATTACAAAGATGCTGGGGAAGCTGTAAAATCTTGGAGGAATCCAGAGGGAATCCACTGGAAATGAGGCTCCACAAGAAGCTCCAGCTCCTTCCTGATCCAGCCCCTTCCTCACATCAATATTTTGGGATCAAATTTTGACTCCTGGCTCATATTCTCCTGAATTTTAGGTCCAGCTCCACATCATTCCCAGGGATTGCAGCCTCTGGGGTGGATCCCAAAAAGCTGAAGCTCACAGGAGAGGTGAGGCTGCAGGGAGGAAGCATTTTTAGGGAAGTTTACCTCCAAAAAATGGGAAAAAAAATCAAGGAGAAAGAAAATAACCTGTTCTACCAACACTCCATCAACCAGAGCCACACTTGGATGTCCTCAAGACTTTTCCTGGAGTTCTAAAATTCTGGAAGGAAAAATGCCCATTAAAAACAGGTGTGGATAAATCTTCTCTTCCCTTCTAAATACCCAAACAAATCATATTTAAAATTCCCAGATCAGCAGATCTGAGAACAGGCTGCCCCAAGAAGCTCCAGCTGCCCCATTCCTGGAAATGTCCCAGGCCAGGATCCCAAATTCCCCATTCAGACTCCCAAAGCCAAACACGTAAAGTGAATTTTCCTTAAATAATCCAACTTTCCAGACACATTATAGCTGGAAAATCCATGGGTACGCTCAGGAAACGAGAGTCAAGTTTCTCCCTTTCCTCATCCCACAGCCCCTGGAATCATCATTAACCTCCACAACAAAGGGGAGGAGCATTCCAAGGGAAATGCAGGTGGAAAATTCAGCCTTTCCCTCCCCTCAGCATCTCCCATTGGATTGGAACGTGCTCCAGGATCCAAATGTGGGTGTTTAACCACAGCACATTCACCAGGAGCTTGTGCTGAGGGAACCAACCTCGTGGATGGTTTTCCTTAGGGAAAGGCAGAAAACAGAATCCAGATTCCCAGAAAATACCATCCCAAAGTGACACCAACATGGAACAGCCTGGCAGATTCTACAGCTCCAATGAACATCAAAAACAAATCCTTGGGAACAGCCACAACCAAAAACCTGGAGCTCCAGACTGTCTGAATGCACATGGGGTCACGTTAACAAAACCAAGCGAATATTCCATACCCTGATCCTAAATCCCAACCCTCCAAAGCACCCAGCAAGCCCCACCAGGATCACCAGGATGGCTGGAAAAGCTTCTTGCCACAAAAGGGAGCTGAATTCCTGCTGGGGAGGCCTCCAGAAGCAGATGGATAAATGGAGTTTCCATGATGACAGAAGGAACACAAATCCTCGGAATCCTTGACAGTCTGAATTCCTGACAGTCTGAATTCCTCTGACAATGTTGTCATGGAGGTGTCACTGGTCCAAGAGGTTCCTGCACCTTCAGGATGGGGAGGATCTTGGAATCTTCTTCCAGGAAACAGCAGCACCAAGAGTTGAAGTGGCTGCTGCTCACAGCAGGACACAAACATCCATCCATGCCCGTCAGGAACAGATCGTCCAGAGAAGTTTAGGCTGTCCCTGGATCCCTGGAAGTGTCCCAGGCCAGGCTGGACAGGGCTTGGAGCACCCTGGGACAGTGGGAGGCGTCACTGCCATGGCAGGGGTGGCACTGGATGGGCTTTGAGGTCCCTCCCAACCCAAACCAGTCTGGGATTCTAAGCAGGTCCACGCTGGCATGGGCAGCTCCACGGGGAAGCTCCATGTGGAATGTGGTGGCAGCTCTGAGCTCTGGGAATTGGGCTGTTCCAAATTTAAGCATCCAAAGAGTCCAGGAGACCTGGCTCTTTCTGCAGGACACTGAAGCTCCCAGGAATGCAAGCTCTGGTTGACAAGTGGACACGGAGAGCGACCCGTGAGGTAAAAGTGAGCCAGAGTTCCTTTCCACAGGGAAATTCCAGTCAAAGCCATCGACATGGACGCGCCATCGTCCAGCTCCCAGCTCAGCATCCACCTTCTCCAGCCAGCATGGAGCTCCAGCTCAGCAGCATCCCTGGAAGTGTCCAAGGCCAGGCTTGGAGCACCCTGGGACAGTGAAGTTGTCCCTGCCACGGCAAGGGTGGAATGAGATGATCCTTAGGGCCCCTTCCCACCCAAACCATCCAGTGAATAATTCCCAGGAAAAGTAAGGCTGAGCCTGAGGATTCACGGGGCTCTGATCAAACCTCTCCAAGCAGCACAATCCCAACGTTCTGAGGTACAAAAACAACTCATCCCAAAAAACCAACCCTGCACGTCCCTCCTGATCCCACCCCGCGGCGCGTACGGGATGGGGGAAGCCACAAACACCCCACAGCCAGCACGGCTCTGTTTGAATTCCACTCTTCCCAAACCCCAACAGATCCTCAGATGTTCCTAAAAACCTCCAGCCAATTATCCCAAACGATCCTTTTCTCCGGGGAAAAGCTCTGTGCTGGGAAAGCACATCCCAATTAAGGCGCGCCACCAACGAACGCGGCTCGGACGCAGAGGGAACGCCGGGATTTGAGGTGGGGATGGGGAAACGACAACCCTGAAAACACCAGGACACCTCCCAAAAACTTCCTGAGTCCCAACACGCAACACTCACCCCAAGGAAACCCCAAAATCAGGCCAATTAATCCATAATTCCACTAAAAAGTCGTTAGAGGAGCCGCTCCAGCTCCTTTCAACAGCCCAGGTTGGTGCCACTGGGTATTTTCAGATAACAAACAGCGACCTGAGACAACTTGGACACTTTTGGACACCAAATTGCAAGTGCCAGATCAATCCCGGGCACGAGGGTCCCTCCACAGGCTCCAAACAACAAAGGTAAAACACCTGAATTAGCCTAAAAGTTTTGGGATGAACAAGAGTCCTTTGGACCCAGAGGGTCTCCCGGGAAGGGATCATCCCACCAGAGTTGAGCTGAAGAAAACCAGGATTTACTTCCATCCTGGGAGCCACATCTGACAAAACACAACCTGCACTCCAAAGGAAATCCTCCATTCCTCACTAATTTTAGAAGGCTCAGCCACCAGCACCGTTTCAGCTGCAACAAGGGGAAGCTGTTCCTCAGCTGCTCCAGGTGGGCACAGGCAGAACTCACTCAAAAAAGGTTTGCTCTGTTGTCCCTGCTCAAAAAAACCACCATGTTTAGCTGTGCCTCCAATCCGGCCGTCGCTTGGGGGGTGCTCCGTGCCAGATGTCTCCTCCTTCCACCCCAGAGCTGGCAAAGTTTATGGAGCCCCTGAATCCTTCGCCAAGGAAGTCTAAAAATGTAAAAATAGCGTTGAGAACCAGCGGGAAACGGGTGTGGGGGAAGAAACCCAGCAGGGACGGAGTGACTTCTCAGGAGAGGCGATAAAGCCGGAGGCCCTGGCGGGACCAGGGGAGTGGGTTGGTGAAATTCCCCATCCAAAGGAGAACCAGAGTTCCCGGCCATTAGGCTGCTCCCCCTTGCCTGGCTCCTTCCTCCTGGCAGAAAATGGGGTCAGGGCAAGGGCCGCCCGAGGGGAGAGAATTTCAGGGGTAAAAGCAAGAGGAGGCTCGGTAACTAGGAAAAACGGCATTAATAACAATAATAATAATAAAGAAGGTACAGAAAAATGGCCCCGCGGGGAGGCCGGGACACGTCCGCACGCTCCGCCCGGCTCCCCCCGCGCACCCCAGGCAGGGACGGGACAGGGAAAGGGACACGGCCAGGGACAAGGGGGACACGGCCCCCGAGCCCACCCGCCACCCCCGGCGCGGCCGCTGCCGCCGCTCCCGCCGCCCGCTCTCCGCCCTCCCCGCGCTCCCTGCCCGCCCTCCCCGCGCCCGCCCCGGCCGCGGCCATCACGCAAGGCCGGGGATGCGCGGCCTACCCCGGACCGGCGCGAGGACGGCGGGAAGGGGAAGGGCGGCGGGACGGGGAAAGGGCAGGGGCAAAAGAACGGCAATGGGAAGGGGAACGGGAAGAAGGGGAAGGGGCAGCGGCCCGGCTGCCGGCGGTCGCGCGGTGCCGGCGGGCCCGAGGCCGCGGAGGGCCCGCGCTTACTCCGGCGTGGGGTGCTCCGGGTCGTAGAAATCCCCCATGGTGGGTGGGCGGGCGCGGGGCTCCGCAAGTGCCCCCTGGCCGGGGAGGCCCCGCTCGCCCCGTCGGGGCTCCTCACATGGTCCGGCGGGGCCCCCCCGCCACCCGCGCCCAGCCCGGCCCGGCCCCGCCGCGATCCGCCCCGGCCGCCGGCTCCTCCTCCCGCGGCACCGCGCAGCGCCCGGAGCCCTCCGGGAGCGGCCGCCGAGCCCCGGGACTCGCCGGCATCGGGCCCGGCATGGGGCCGCGAGCAGCCGCGGCACAGCGGGAATCTGCTCGGCACACAGCGGGATCGCCCCCGAGACCGCCGGGGCCACAGCGGGCACCGGCACCGGCATCGGCCGCGGTGCCACCGGGATCCCACCGGGATCGGCCGCAGCACCGCCGGGACGTTCTTGGGACCGTGTTGGGATCATGGCAGGGATGGCCGGGGGCACGCCAGAATCGGCCTGGGTGTCACTGGGATCCCACCGGGATCCAGGAAGGGTCAGCGGGGCACACCGGGATCAGCCGCGGGACTGCCGGCATCTCCTCCAGGTCAGCCCTGCACCTCCAGGATCTCCTCCAGGTCAGGACTACACCAAGAGGATCCCCTCCAGGTCAGCCCTGCACCTCCAGGATCTCCTCCAGGTGAGGACTGCACCCCCAGGATCTCCTCCATGTCAGCCCTGCACCTCCAGGTCAGCCCTGCATCTCCAGGTCATCCCTGCACCACCACCAGGATCTCCTCCAGGTCAGTCCTGCCCTACCAGGATCTCCTCCAGGTCAGCCCTGCACCTCCAGGTCAGCCCTGCACCACCACCAGGAACTCATGGTCAGCCTTTCCACCTCCAGGATCTCCTCCAGGTCAGGACTGCACCTCCAGGATCTCCTCCAGGTCAGGACTGCACCACCAGGATCTCCTTCAGGTCAGCCCTGCACCACCAGGATCTCCTCCAGGTCAGCCCTGCACCCCCAGGACCTCCTCCAGGTCAGCCCTGCACCACCAGGATCTCCTCCAGGTCAGCCCCGCACCTCCAGGATCGCCTCAGGATCATGCCTGGGTCACTCCCAGGATCGCCAGGATCAGCCATGGGATCACTAAATCTCCCCAGGATCACCAGGACCATACCAGGCTGACCCTTGGGATCACCAGGGCCACTCCAGGTTCAGCCACGCTATTCCCAGGATCTCAGCGGGATTCCTCTGGGTCCCACACCAGGATTAGCTGCAGGATCTCCTTGGGATCACCCCTGGGATCCTCAGGATCTCACCAGGAGCAGATGGGAGATCACCAGGGCCACACCTGGGTGAGCTATAGGACTGCCAGGATCAGCAGGGCTACACCTGGATCACTCATGGGACAGGCAGGAACTTCCCAGGATCTCTCAGCATCACACTGGGATCACCCCTAGGATCACCCCAGGATCAGCAGCACCCCCAGGATCACCCCCTGAGATCACACCTGGACACCAGCACCCCTTGGCACCAGATCCCTGGGGCTCTTCCAGGCCCCATTTGCCCTAAAAATCACTAAAACTCCTTTTTTTTTCCTTTCACAGGTCATTTCCCATCTTCCCAGTCCCTGGGAGAGCTCCTCCATGGAATGGTGCTGGAGCACTTCAGGAGACCCAGCATGGAATCCTCCAAACCACATTTACAGATTCCAATATTCAGATTTTGGGGATTTTTCCAGATTTGGGGGCATGGTGTGGGCAGGAGGGATGAGGTGGGAAGCAGAGGAGGGGTGGATATGGGGAAGGACAAAGGAAGGTTTAGTTCCAGTCGTGTGGAAGCGTTTTCCTGGGAAATCCAGCCTGGCCTGAATTCCCAGCAGCTTTTGGAACCTCTGGAATTGGATCATGACAAGGAAAAGGTGATTTCTGGCATGTTCTCCAGTGCCCTTCCAGGGGCCAGGTGCTGTTGTGGGGACAGAAGGAAGCTCCAACAAATTCAAACAAACCGAGCCCATGGATCCGTTCCCTTTCCCAGTTCTCCATGGAGCTGGGGCTGTCCTGGGGAAAATCTGGGGTGCCTGAATTGGGGATGCTCCCACCATCCGTGGCTGCTGCTGGTTTTGGCAGCAGGATGTTCTGACAGCTGGGGGTGCTGACTTTGGGGCTTTCGGCATTCTCCTGCCAGATCCCAAATCCTTCTGAGGGAGCTGGAGGGGCTGATCCTGGAGAAGAGGAGGCTCAGGGGGCACCTTCTGGCTCCTGCAGTTCCCTGGAAGGAGGGAGGTTGGAGCCAGGAGGGGTCGGGCTCTGCTCCCAGGGAACAGGACCAGAGGGAATGGCCTCAAGGGCAGGTTCAGGTGGGATATTGGGAATGTTCCTCATGGAAAGGGCTCTCCAAGAGAGAGATCTCAAACTCTGCAAAGCTGCCCAGGGCAGGGGTGGAGTGCCCATCCCTGCAGGGATTGAAAAGCCCTGTGGATGTGGCACTTGGGGCATGGTCAGGGGTGGCATTGGCAGTGCTGAGGAATGGTTGGACTTGATCTTGGAGGGCTTTTCCAACCAAAACCATTCCGTGGTTCCCCAGAAATGAATCTTTGTTTCATTCCCTTCTCCAGGCAGATCCAACAGGCCAAGCCATGACTTGTTGCTCCAATGGGAGCAAGCCCAGGAGAGCTGCAGCTCCAGCACCAGGAGAGAGGGAATCAGGAGCAGCCTGGGTTACCCACAGCAGCCTCTGTGCTGTGATCCTGCCTTTTCCAGAGGCTCAGGAACACCAGAGGTGCTGTTGGATCTGCCTGGCTCCTGTCCTGTCCAAACAGCGCCATCGATCCCCAGTAACTCCCTGCCTGCCCAAAGGTTGTGTGGGTCGCTTCTCCTGCTGTTTATTTTTATAAATCGATGGTGGACGCGAGCAGGGGGCACTTCCTGAGGTGCCATTCCTTGGGCAATGCTGGGATGCAGGCTATGAGATGGACAGGAAGGTCAGGGCTTTCTTCTTGTCAGCATCCGGGAGCAGTCCGGGTTTCCTGTGCATGCTCTGGAGGGAATCCAGGGAGCTGCTGAAGGTTTGCTGGGAACAGGGAACACAAAGGGGTCACTGAGCTCAGCTCGGCTCTCAGAGCACAGTTCTCACCTGTAAAAAACCTTTTTTTTCCTGAAAAAATAAAACCAAATTCCTTCTCAGACTTTCCAAGGGGTGCTGGAAAGAGCTGGGAGAATCCCCATCACACAGCATTGCTCTGCTGAGAGCAGATCCCAGCAGGCTCCAAGGAGGGAACAGGAATCCCCATCACACAGCATTGCTCTGCTGAGAGCAGATCCCAGCAGGCTCCAAGGAGAGGACAGGAATCCCTAGGAAATTCTCCAGAGCACTGAAAAGATGTCTGAGATGTTTTCATGGAATCCCAGGATTATTTCAGTTGGAAAGAACCTTAAGGCTTATCTCAACCCACCCCATTCCATGGACAGAGACACCTTCCACTATTCCAGACTGCTCCAAACCAAATCCAGCCTGGCCTTGGGCACTGCCAGGGATCCAGGGGCACCCACAGCTGCTCTGGGAATTCCATCCCAGTCTCTCCCCACCCTCCCAGCCAGGAATTCCCAATTCCCAATCTCCCGTCCATCCCTGCCCTCTGGCAGTGGGAATCATTCCCTGTGTCCTGTCCCTCCATCCCTTGTGCCTCTCCAGCTCCTCAGGGCCTGGAAGGGCTCTGAGGTGTCTCTGGAGCCTTCTCCAGGTGAACATTCCCAGCTCTCTCTGGGTGAATTTGTTCTGGCCAGGCTGGATGGGGCCTGGAGCACCCTGGGATAGTGGGAGGTGTCTCTGCCCGTGGCAGGGGCTGGGACTGGATGATCCTGAAGGTCCCTTCCATCCCAATCCATGCTGGGGCTCTCCCTGGGGTTACCTTTTGATCTGTCCTCATCCTGGCCCTGTAGAAGGACACGGAGCCCGGGCAGTCTGGCAGCATCTTCTCCTGCACCTGCTCAAACTTGTCCTGCTCATCTTCATCCTGCCAGGGAAAAGCATTCCCCATTCCATGTGCAAAACACACACCTGGGACAACCATCCCTTTTGTGGCACCAAGCACCAACTCAGCCAGGAAAACGCTGCAGGTGAGAGGTTCCCTTTCCACACCTTGGAGGAGCAGCTTTGGGTAAAAACCTGCAAGGGTTGGGATTTTCCCACAGGAAAAAGGAGCATTCCCAGCTCTCCCAGCCTGGCTTCAGCCCTGCAGCAGCTCCAGGTCCTTGTGCTGCTGGCCCTGGGGCTGGGGCAGCTCTGCAGGTGGGGTCTCACCTCAGAGGTGCACAATTCCCCCTTCTGGTCACACTGTTTTAGATGCAAGAATTCTGGGGAATGGGGAGCTGAACAGAAATGTGCTTTTCAGGATGAGAAAAGAGCCAGGTCCCCACATGGCTCCCACCACAGGACTGGTACCGACCAGTTTGGCTGCAAAGCTGGGATCCCACAGGCTGGGAATCCAAACCCTGCACCCCCAGGCACTTTGCCCAGTCCCTGGTGTCCCACAGATGCCCAGGTGCCTCAGTCACTGCCCTGATTTAGCATAAACAGTGAAGGGAATGTGACAGCAGGATGTGGCTGCAGATATCCCCTTTGTGCCTCATTCCTTCTCCTCCTCCTCCTTCTCCTCCTCCTCCTTCCACAGGCTCCCTCATTCCCTCACACCCCACTCGTGGCTCCTGAGGAGAACCAGCAGAACTCTGGGGTAACTCACCAGGGACATGACTCTGTTGATGGGAATCATCCCAGGTCTGATGTTCCCACCAGGCTCCAGAGCTTCCTTCACATCCTTAGGGATTCGATAATTTTCGTTGTACCAGATCTCAAACTCTGCAAAGCCAAGAGGGCCAATTCATGGCTGTAATTCATCACCCAAAAACCAGCATGGATTGCTTGTCCCTGTGGATCAGCCAGCATCTCAGTGCTCCTAAACCCTCAGACAGGAGCTCAGAACTCCAGGATTTGGAGTTTAAACCATTGGAAAAGTGAATTTAAGGAGGCTTTGGCTGTCCCCAGAATCCCTTTGGAATGAGCAGCATGGCTGGGGCTCGGATTTCAATCCCACACAGCCATTTGCCATCCCATAATAGGCAGTGAGAACACACAGCAGGTGGGAATTGTGTCCTTATCAATCCTGGGCATTTCCCAGGGCTCTCCACTCCTCATCTGGGTGAGTCCTGCACGTTTGAACAAACAGCAAACATCTGGAGCACCCAAAAATGCCAAAGCCAGATCCAGCAGGAAGCAGTGGCACAGCTGTGATTGGGTCCTGCTCATCCCTGGAATATTATGGGAATGATTATCCCTGGAATGATGGGAATGACTGTCCATGGAATGATTATTCCATTTCTTCCTGCGTGGGATGCTCTGATGGATCCAAGCTGTCCCCTGGCAAATGCTGCATCCAAATGTTTGGGGCTCTGGAATTCCTACAGGGACTGGCTTCCCTCAGAGGGGCAGATCCAGGGGTGCAGCAGGGCCAGTTGGAACCCACAGATTTCAAGGTGGAACCCAGCAGGAATTTGTAGGGAAATGAAAATGAAATCATGTTGCAGGGGGCAACTCCTGCACAGAAGAGTATTTTAGACCTTTTCCATGACTCCCTAAATTTGCCTGAACCTCTGCGGCTTTAGCAAGATGCTGCAATTTAGAAAGTTATTCAATGATTGCACGTGCACAAACCTTCATTTTCCTCCCCTGTACTCATGCATTATGATGAAGCCTTTAATTTTTAGTGCACATATATTATTATTTTTACAGGTTTCACAACTCAATGCACAGAGAGAATGAGGGATGCTGGGCAAAGCTCTGAATAGATTTCCTCCTTTCTGCACCCTGTATCTGCACTGGGTATAACCTTGCTGCATACTTCAAAACCCTGATGGAAATAAGACCATTGGTTTCCTCACTCCCAGCTTGGCAGAGCTGTGGCCAAGCTCCCTTTCCTGATAGAGCTGCAGCTCTGGAAGCTGGAAATCACAGAGGGACAAAGGAAATATTGGCAATCCAGAGGCAAAGCCCTATCCCAGGGCAATTCCTTAACCACCACCTCTATTAAATCAAATCAAGGATGAGATTGGGGTCAGCAGTGTAAGATTCCTTGTGGGAGGCTTTTCCCCTATGTAGGGGTGGGACCAAGGAGTAGAGGGGCATTATCTGGGAGAGAGGATCTGCAGAAATTCAAGGTAAGGTCAGAAAACCCCTTCTGATTATGGACAAAATCCAGCCTGGAAGGCAACAGGACAAAGGACAACAGAGAATGGTAATTTGACAAGGGGATGGAGGGACAGGACCCAGGGAATGGCTCCCAGGGCCAGAGGGCAGGGGTGGATGGGAGATTGGGAAGGAATTTCTGACTGGGAGAGTAGGGATGTTCTGGCACAGGGTGCCCAGAGCAGCTGTGTGTCCCCTGAAGTGTCCAGGGCCACTGGGATAGTGGGAGGGGATTGGAACTGGATGATCTTTAAGGTCCCTTCCAACCCAAACCATTGTGGGATCCCACGATGTTTGGGGGTGCTCCAGTCTGGATTTATCCCAGCTGAGCCCTGGTGCTCTGTACCTGAGATGAGCCTTTTCCTGCTCTTATCCACGAGCTGCTGGCAGTACTGGATCTCTGCCTTCAGGTCCTTCAGCTCAGAAAAGCCAGCCCTGTGCTCCTCCTTCAGCTCCTTCAGCCTCACAATGAGGGAGAACTCGTTCTCATCGATGATCACCTGTCCTTTCTCATCCGTGTAATCTCCTGGAGGGGGAGAAAAGGAAGGGAAGGTTCTGCTGAGGGTGGAGAGCAGGGACAGGGCTCTGCAGATGTCACACCTGATCTGATGGAGGGTCTGACTTGGCTCCCAGGGGAAAAAAATCAATGGGAATGCTTAGATGGGATATTGGGAAGGAATTGCTGGCTGGGAGGGTTGGGAGGCACAGGGTGCCCAGGGAAGCTGTGGCTGCTCCTGGATCCCTGGCAGTGTCCAAAGCCAGCTTGGATTTGGTTTGGAGCAAGCTGGGACAGTGGAAAGTGTCCCTGTCCATGGCAGGGGTGGAGTGGGATGATCCTTAACATCCCTTCCAACCCAACCCATTCTGGAATTCTGTGACCACCCAAAACTGCTCTGGAACCTGGGAATCACATAGGGACAGAGGAAATATTGGGAATCCAGAGGCAAAGCCCTATCCCAGGGCAATTTCCTCTATTAAATTAAATTAAATTAAATCAAACAAGGATGAGATCTGGATCAGATCATGAGAGCTCCATCCCCTGTCCTGAGCTCCCTCCTCACCCTCCTGCCTCCGCTTCTTCTTCTGAGCCTCCAGAGCCTCCTTGGTTGTCTCCACCTCCTCCTTGAGGCTGTTGAGCCTCTGGGCCACAGAATGGCTTGCCTTCTTCTTGGCAATGAGGATTCTCTTGTTGTCCCTGAAGATCCTGTGGATCTCCTGCCCAGTCTCCTTCTTGAACACCTCAAAGGCCTGCTGCTTGGACAGAAGGGGCCTGAAAGCAGACACAGACACAGGAGCTCACTCTGTGCTGCCCTGCAGCGTGCAGGGAATGATTCAGGTTGGAAAAGCTCTCCAAGATTGAGCCCAAGCATCCCCCAGCACTGCCAAGGCCACCCCTGAGCCATGTCCCCAAGTGCCACATCCATGTGGATGTCACATCCCTGCAGGGATGGGCAGCAGATGTGCCAGGGTTAGAGAGCCCCTTTTCAGGAGGAACATTCCCAATTTCCATCCTGAGCTGCCCTGGCCCAGCCTGAGGCCCTTCCCTCTCCTCCTGTCCCTGTCCCCTTGTGCAGAGCCACAAGGGCCCCCCTGAGCCCCCTTTTCTCCAGGCTGAGCCCCTTCCCAGCTCCCTCAGGGATTCTGCAGCCCCTGCCCAGCTCCCTCAGGGATTCTGCAGCCCCTGCCCAGCTCCTCAGGGATTCTGCAGCCCCTTCCCAGCTCCCTCAGGAATTCTCCAGCCCCTTCCCAGCTCCCTCAGGGATTCTGCAGCCCCTGCCCAGCTCCTCAGGGATTCTGCAGCCCCTTCCCAGCTCCCTCAGGAATTCTCCAGCCCCTTCCCAGCTCCCTCAGCCTCTCCTGGGGCTCCAGCTGCATTCCCTGGACACACTCCAGCCCCTCAGTGTGGTGAGGGGCCCAGAACTCCTCTCAGGATTTGAGGTGTGGCCTCCCCAGTCCTTGGGATTTCTGTGGGTTCCTTTGGGGTCCCTGGCACTGCTCCCATGCCAACCCCAACACCCACAGACACCATATTCCTCAGGAGATGCCTCAGAACTGAGTATTCCCTGGAAAGCCAGCCTTTCATGGGCTGAATTTTCACCAAAATAATGGATATTGTTCCTCCCTATTGTTAAACAAACTCCTGTGCTCAGCCCATGCTGCATTCCCAGCAGGATCAGCCCCCTCTGGAGCCAAACCCACAGCTCCAAGCTCTGGCCAGCTCCTCAGCACTGCTGCCAGGCCTTGGAAGTGCTGCCTGTTTCCCAAGTCAGAATTCCAAGAGCCATTCCTGACTTTTCTGTGAAGTGGCTTTGATGCCAGCGTGTCCCAGGGGACACCTGGTGCTGCTCCAGTATGAGGCACCCCAGGCAGAAAAAGGAGAATGTGAGAATGTCACAGTGCACAGATGCTGCTCTGTGCTGGTGACACTCCTGGAGAGCAGGATGGCTTTGGGAGCAGAACAGACAGAAAATCATGGAATTATTTGGGTGGGAGGGAACTTTAAAGCTCATTTTGTTCCAAGGCAGGTGCCCAGAGGGCTCCACATTCCAATCTGCAGCTCCTGCCTCTCATCAGTGCCCTCTTAAGGGCATTTTCCAGCTCCTGCAGGGCTGTGAGAGCTGGCACAGGGCTGTAAACAACACCCCTGGGCAGAGTGCCACAGCTCCAGCTGCCAGCTGCTGCGAGGGCTCTGGATGTGCCTCCTGCAGCTGCAGCAGCTTCTCCTGCCAGCCCTGGGAGCCCCAGAGGGACACAAACCCCGTGGGGAGGGCACAGAGGGGATGGGGACACGGTGAGGAGCTCCAGGAGGGAATTCTGCAACAGCTTCACTGCCCTGCTGCAAGCCAGAATCCACATCCTGGGCTGATCCCAGCCTGGGCACCAGGGAATGGGGATTCTGTCCCTCAGGTGAGACCCCAGAGCAGGGCTGCCACAGATCCACCAGCACAGGGAGCTGGAGCCAGGCTGGAGAGCTGGGAATGTTCCCCTGGAGAGGAGAAGCTCCAGGGAGAGCTCAGAGCCTCTGGCAGGGCCTGGAGGGGCTCCAGGAGAGCTGGAGAGGGACTGGGGACAAGGATGGAGGGACAGGACACAGGGAATGGCTCCCAGTGCCAGAGGGCAGGGATGGATGGGAGATTGGGAATTGGGAATTCCTGGCTGGGATGGAATTGCCAGAGCAGCTGTGGCTGCCCCTGATCCCTGGCAGTGCCCAAGGCCAGGCTGGACACTGGGGTTTGGATCACCCTGGGACAGTGGGAGGTGTCCCTGCCATGGCAGGGGTGGAATGGGATGATCCCTAAATTCCCTTCCAACCCAAGCCAGCCTGGAATTCCAGGATTCTTTAGCTCCATTTCCATAACTGTGGGGATTTCTGGCTGCACATGAAGTCTCCCTGCAGTTTTCCCACTCACCAAAGGGATGCTGCAGTTTTCAGAGATTAAAGAACTAAACTAATTTAAATAAAATAAAATTAAAGAAATTAAATTAATTGAAGGTTTTAAATATTCAAGAGCAAGTGGCAAGGGCAGAGCTGGAAGCACAGAGGTGACCCCACCACCACCATGTGGGGCTCCCATCACCTCTCCTGTCCTGTATTCCTGCAGATCCCCAAATCTCTCCCCTTGGCCTTGGAGCTGCACTCAGGGAACACAACCCAGTGCAAAGCACCCTCTGGAAAATGGGGATTTACTCCTTCCCAGGGAAAACCTACCTGAGGTTCTGGGCATCCTGGCCATCCTCAGAAGACTGGATTGAGCACTCTTCATCACTGTCCTCATCATCTCCTTCCTCTTCCTCTTCCTCTTCCTGATCTTCTTCTTCTTCTTCTTCTTCTTCTTCTTCTTCTTCTTCTTCTTCTTCCTTCTCTTTCTCTTTCTCTTCATCTTCCTCTTCCTCTTCCAGATCCTTGGTGGGACTTTTGGTTGATGAGGTTTCATCCTGACCTGCCTCAGGAGAAGGGCTCCCAATTTTTTCCTTCCTGCCAGGGGGAAAAAGACAAACCAGATTCATTCATTGCTTCACCAGAGGGATCTGGAACCAAAACTCGCTGCAGGTTTGGCTTTGCTGAGCTCAAAACTGATCTGAGGTAGCTTCCACCAAAGTTTCTAGGGAAATATTCCCCGACAAGGAATGAAATCAGCCTTGTGCCCACAAGTCCTCATCCTCAGAGTGCCCTGGTTACTGTGGGACACAGGCCAGGCTGGAGGAGCTCTCATGAGAAGGATCCCCAGGAGAGCAGTCCCACCCTGCCCAGCCTTGGGCACACCTGGACCAAGGTTAACCCTCCCCAAAAGGAATCCCCAGGGATTTGATCCAAGCCCAGAGTTAAACCAAGCCTGGCTCCCTGCTCCTGTCCCTCCACAAACCCCTCCAGCATCAACTGCAGGGAATGGAAATAGAATCATCATGGAATCATGGAATGGGTTTAGTTGAAAGGGACCTTAAAATCCACCCCTGCCATGGCAGGCACACCTCCCACTGTCCCAAGGTGATCCAAACTTAATCAATCCTGCCAGGGATCCATGGGCAGCCACAGCTGCTCTGTGATCCTGTGCCAGGACCCTCCCAGGGGGTTTTTCCCTAAGGGATGCTGTGACCAGGAGAGTGTGATTTGGGATTTGGAACACATTCAGAGTGTTTGCCACATCTCCTGAAACCAAACCAGCCCAGCAGAGCCCAGGGGTCACGTGGATACCAAAGCCTTGGTGGCTCCTCTGCTCCCTCCACGAGGACTTTGGGGAAGTGCCAGGGAGGAACCAAGCAGGGTTTAGTCTGTGAACTGAGGGCTCTTCCTCTGCTCAGCACTGGCTGCTTCCCCCTTCCCTCCCCAAACCTCTGCTGCTCCTCTGGCAGCTCCCTCCATTCCCTCCTCCATGGCTGCACTTTCCTGCCTGACCACAGCTGGGCACTGGGAACTGTGGGGTGCCACAAGGATTGGGGACAGCAGCTGGGACAGGCCCTGAGGGGGACAGGAGGTGCCAGGGAACAGGGACAGGACAAGGGAAGCAGCCCCAAGCTGGGACAGGGGAGTTCAATTTGGATATCGGGAAAATTCCTTCCCCAAAAAGTCTGTCCAGCCCTGGCACAGCTGCCCAGGGCAGGGGTGGAGTCCCCATTGCTGGAGGGATTTGAAATCCCTGTGGATGTGGCACTTGGGGACATGGTCAGTGGTGGCCTGTGGGATGGCTGGACTGGATGACCTGGGAGGGATTTTCCAATTTTGACAATTCCATGATTCCACAATTATCAGAGGTAAAGGAGAGGGGTGTGACTGCTTCACTCACTCATCAGCTTCCTTCTCCCCATCAGACACGGGGGATGTGGGAGGAGTTCCAATCTCAAGAGTCCCTGCATCGACCTCCAAATCCTCCTCCTGGTCAGCTGCACTTTCCTGGAAAAGAAAGGAACGTCCCATTTGTGCACACCAGGGAAGAACAGAAAGGAAAGATGGAAACAGAAAGGAATATCCCATTTGTGCACACCATGGAAACACAGAAAGATGGAAACATGGAAACACAAAGGAATATCCCATTTGTGCACACCATGGAAGCACAGAAAGGAAATATGGAAACACAGAGGAATATCCCATTTGTGCACACCATGGAAACACAGAAAGATGGAAACATGGAAACACAAAGGAATATCCCATTTGTGCACACCATGGAAGCACAGAAAGATGGAAACATGGAAACACAAAGGAATATCCCATTTGTGCACAGCCTGGGAGCAAAGAAAGATGGAAACATGGAAACAGAAAGGAACATTCCATTTGTGCACACCATGGAAACACAGAAAGGAAATCTGGAAACACAGAGGAATATCCCATTTGTACACAGCCTGGGAGCACAGACAGGAAATATGGAAACAGAAAGGAATATCCCATTTGTGCACACCATGGAAACACAGAAAGATGGAAACATGGAAACACAGAAAGATGGAAACATGGAAACACAGAGGAATATCCCATTTGTGCACACCATGGAAAGATGGAAACACAAAGGAATATCCCATTTGTGCACAGCCTGAAAGATCAGAAAGGAAATATGGAAACACAGACAAATATCCCCTTTGTGCACAGCCTGGGAGCACAGAAAGGAAATATGGAAACAGAAAGGAATATCCCATTTGTGCACACCATGGAAGCACAGAAAGAAACATGGAAACAGAAAGGAATATCCCATTTGTGCACAGCCTGAAAGATCAGAAAGCAAAAATGGAAACACAGAGGAATGTCCCATTTGTGCACACCATGGAAAGATGGAAACACAGAGGAATATCCCCTTTGTGCACACCATGGAAGCACAGAAAGGAAATATGGAAACACAGAGGAATATCCCATTTATGCACACCATGGAAAGATGGAAACACAGAGGAATATCCCATTTATGTACACCATGGAAAGATGGAAACACAGAGGAATATCCCATTTGTGCACACCATGGAAATACGGAAACACAAAGGAATATCCCATTTGTGCACACCATGGAAACACAGAAAGATGGAAACATGGAAACACAGAGGAATATCCCATCCTGGACACCATGGAAGCTCTCCAGGCCTCACCCAGCAGCTCCTCCATCCCCTGGGACAGCCTAATGTGGGAATTAAAAACTCTGTGAGAGCCCACAGGAGGATTCATGGATTAGGTTGGATTTATACACTTGGCTCCAGACATTATTAGGATTAAAAAAGGGATCTCAGCAGAGGCAGGGCCTCACCTTCTCCAGCCCAGTGACACACAGGTCACTTTGGAGGTGGCATTGTACAGGACATTGAGGGGCCTTTAAACTGAAAGGGGCACTGTTAAAATGGGATATTGGGAAGCAATTCCTGGCTGGGAGGGTGGGGAGGCCCTGGGATGGAATTCCCAGAGCAGATGTGGCTGCCCTGGATCCCTGGAAGTGTCCAAGGCCAGGCTGGGTTTGGCTTGGAGCAACCTGGGACAGTGGGAGATGTCCCTGCCCATGGAATGGGATGATCTTTAATGTTCCTTCCAAGCCAAACCTTTCTGGGATTCTAATTCCCATTTCCTAAATTATTCTGTGCAGATAAAGGGCCCAATTAATCCCTCTGCTGCCTGGAATTCCTCTCTGTTAATGGTGCATCTCTGCCCTGGACACGTTTTTTGCCAAACTCACCCCAGTGACATTTCTGGGTTTGATTTCAACAGGGAAAAATGTGCTTTGTACAATTCCCACTTTGGCACCAAGGAGCCAGCTCTCAGGTGGAGTCTGGGCCAGGTGAAGCCCCAGGTATTACCTCCTCCTCTTCCTCCTCCTCCTCCTGCTCCTCCTCAGCCTCCTCCATACGCAGATCAGAGCTGGAGATGGAGCCAGCCCCAGGCATGAATCCCACCCCATACTTGCTCCAGAGCCTGTTTTCCAGTTCTTCCTCCTGTTGGCTAAGGAAAAAACAGCCCTTTAGGAATCCTTTCCCACCTGTGAGCCCTGCCAAAGGCAGATTCCCACAGAAAAACCCCTTTTACCTGTGGTTTTATCCCTCAGCACCCCTCCCAGGCTTCCCATGATAACCTTTGTCCACTCTCTTCCTCTCCTTTTCCATGGCATTCCTTTAGGGCTCTTTAACATTAAAGCTTTTTTATGGTTATTTTAATAATTTACAGCACCTTTTAATGGTCCACATCAAACCATGCTAGCTCTGCTCAGTCCCATCCCCTTGTCTGAACCTTTAATCCAGGTTGGAGGGGTTTGGAGCAGCCTGGGATAGTGGGAGGTGTCCCTGCCCATGGAATGATCCTTAAGGTTCTTCCCAACCCAGACCACTCTGGGATCTCTGGACTTACCTTAAAATCACTTTGAACTGTCTAAACACCTCCTGGATCTGCCTGACATTCACAATCTGAGGAAGAGAGGTAAAAAACCCATAAATTTTGGTATTAATTATATAAAGGAGTTCCAAATAAATCAGTTTAAAGGGTTTTAAGATTAAGGAAAATACTTCCAGAGCCTCCAAATCGGCAAAAATTGAATGAAAACATGCAAGAAACTTAACAAAGCAAAAAGAAATTAAACTACAATTCTGTAGTGGGTTTGGGGTGAAAAACAGCCTCTTCAAAAGAAATGGTAACTGCTTCTCTCCTGGAGGAAGAGGATGGAATCAGGATTTAAATCCTTTTCTCACTACTTACATCGATTTCCTCAATGACTCCTCTGAGGTATTTCTGGACTTGGGATCTGATTTCTGCTCTCTGAGCTGTAGTCAGGGGGTTGTAAGTCATCAAGGAATGACTTGTCTAAAAAAAAAACCCAAAAGATTGGAAAACTGAGAATCAGGGAGCTGCAAACAGCTGAGGGAGCCTGTGAGAACAACAGGGACAAAGCTCTGGGCAGGTCCTGTCGTGGTGGGACAAGGAGGGATGGGTTTAAACTAAAAGAGGGGAGATTCAGGATGGATTTAAGGAAGGGAGGGTGGGGAGGGGCTGGGATGGAATTCCCAGAGCAGCTGTGGGTGCCCCTGGATCTCTGGAAGTGCCCAAGGCCAGGCTTGGAACACCCTGGGACAGTGGGAGGTGTCCCTGCCATGGCATGGTGGGAATGGGATGGGCTTTAAGGTCCCTCCCAACCCAAACCATTCTGGAATTCTGTGATTCCACTGCCCTGGCAAACACCTGGAATTGCTGTGCCCATTTCTGCTCGGCATTCTCATCACCTGACTTGGCAGGAGATGGGATTTGGGAGCAACCAGCCAACAGAAGAGTCTGGAAAAAACCCAAACCCCATCTCCAGTGGCTGGGGATTGAAATTCCAACACCACCCCTGTGTGTGGGATCTTCAGAGGTGCCCCTAAGCCCCAGAGGGTGGTGCTGGGAGCAGAGGGAAGGACACAACCCCACTGGGCAATGAGTTCACTGCTCCTCACCAAGTTGACTTGCATGATCAGCTCTTGCTTCAGGAGCTGGATCTCCTCCTCCAGAGCCTTCACTGATGGCTAACAGGGAAAAAAAAAAGGGTGAGAAAGCACTAAATTATATTGGGAAAAAAGAAACAACTGCTCAAGCAGCACAAATTTGCTGCTGGAGAATATCCCAGCTGGATCCCAGCTCCCTCAGGGCCTGCAGCAGGGAATCAGTGGCTCTGGAAATCAGTTTGATTTTCCTTTGATTATTGTTTTATATTTTATTATTGCTTCCTGCAGGACAGTTTGTGCTGGGTGCTGCCTGCAGAGCCTGCCCAAGGCATCACTGCTTTTTAATGGCATAATTTCCTGGTCTGGAATTGCAGGGACCATCAAATTCCAGGATCTGGGATATTATCCTGGAAGCCAAGCATTGTGCAGGGCTCACCTCTGCCCTGAACTCAGCAGCTCTGGCAGTAAATGGGACAAAGGAGAGACTTTCCTGTGCTGGATTTGACTGGATTTCTCCCTAACATGGAATATCTTCAAGGATTCACTTTTTTAAATGAAAAGTCAGCACAAAAATCTTCACTTTTTCCAGAAAGGTGAGCACAAAAATCTTGGGATTCAGGGAGAAGTGGGCACTGAGCTGCTCTGCAGTGATCTCTGGAGCACCAAAGCACAAAGTTTCCTTCCAATTTCAGCTCCTCCAGTTTGGTTTTCACTCTGAAAGTGCACTCTAATATCCTGTGATCACTTCCTTTAAATGATTTCCTTAATTACCCAAGTTTTCTAATTGTGGAGAAGCTGTTCTGTTACCAGCAGCAACAGGGATGAAGCTGCAGGAGAACTGGAGATGATTTCCTGCATGTCAGGGGAATAATTCACCATAAAATCTCTCTGTTGAGAGCTGAATCTCATCAAGAAAATGTGGGATATGCAGGAGAAAGAATCCCCAGGAAGATGTGAGCACCTGCATGGCTGTGCCTTGGACCAGGGAGCTGTAATTAAAAACCTATTAAAAGGTTTAATATTGATCCATTTCATCACCCACCTAAAATCAGCAGAGTCAGCTTGGCTGAGGAAAGGTTATTTATGAAACCACCTGATTTTCCTCGGGTTTTTCAGGTTATTTCCTAAATATTAATGATAAAATGATAACATTTCCCTTCCCCAGGCCTGCTGTCCCTACCTCCCTGTAGAAGGGCTCGTTGGGGACAGGCTCTGCTGTCACCCAGTTCATCCTGGTGGCAAAGCGGAGGGAGGACAGCTGGAAAAGAAAATGTTAAAATAAATAAAATATCTTGGCAGAAATATCATTTTCCTATCTTTCTACTTAATTCTGTCAGATCCAAGAGCAGAGAGATGTAAAATCTGTGAATTGTTCCAGGTGATTCCTCCCTGTTGGCTACAGATCCAGCTCACACTGGGGGATTTTCACCCATTTGATCATTTACAGGTTAAAAAAGAACCCCTGGAGGGTTCCTGCCCATTCCTGCTGCAGCAGGGAGCCAGCCCAGCTCTGCTGGGAACGGGGCAGTTCCAGGGAGTCCACCAGGGGATGTCCCATGGAAACACTGATAATGATAATGATGATGATAATGATAATGATAGTAGTATAAATATAAATCAATAATAATCACTATTACTAGAATTATTATATTATTACTATTATTATATAATACCATACTATATTCTAGAATAATATAAATATATAATAATTACTATTACTAGTGTTATTGTATTATTGCTATTATTATATAATAATATCATACTATATTATATAAATGTAAATATAGATTATAGATATAAATATAAATATAAATATAAATATAAGAAAATTATTACTACTATTATTATATATTGTCATTACTAGATCATAATACAATTTAATAATCTTATATTACTATATTATATAAAAATACATAATAATATAATGTTGTACAATATTATATAATTTATATTAATAATAGATATAATATAATATAATATAATATAATATAATATAATATTATATTATATTATATTATATTATATTATATTATATTAATATATCAGTATAGTCTATTTATATTATGCATTATATATTATTAGTAATATGTTATTATTCATATAGATAATTGCATTAATAAAACAAATATATTCTTAACAATTACCGATTATTAATAACTATATTAATAATTATTATTATATTGTCTATTTTATATTATTACAGATTATATAGTAATGATAATACCACCATGTAATAATAATAATAATAATAATAATTATTATTATTATTATTATTATTATTATTATTATTATTGTATTGTATTATATTATATTATATTATATTATATTTGTAATAAATTAATATTCATATAAAGAATTAAATTTACAAATTTAATATTAATATTAATAATGATTAATAACATATATTAACAATTTATGTATTATGGTATGTTCTATAGTATTACAGATTTTGTATTAATAATATTACCACTGTGTGGTTGCTTTTATTAGTACTATTACTATTATTACTATTATTACTATTATTATTATTATCATCATCATCATCATCATCATCATCATCATCATCTCTCCTGTGAGTTTCAATCCCAGCAGCTCCTGCCTGCTGTGCCTCAGGCTCTCATGTGACAGGAGTCTGGATTTGAGCCTTTGGGATCAGATGAGTTCTCCAGAGCCTTTGGGATCAGATGAGTTCTCCAAAGTTTGGGGTGAATTAGGAATTCCCCACTCACGGTCTCTTCCACGTGCTCAGCTTCCCCATAGATGTTTGTCACCAGGGCAGTGTTGCAGCCTCCCCCTGGGAAAAAATCAGAATAAAAATAAAGCAAATAATATCATTTTGGGTGATTTTTATTTTCCTGCAGTGTATTTTATTATGTGCTGATTAAAATAGAGGAGAGGTAAAAATGGAGTTGTATTTTTTTACAAGCTTTTTAAGGGATAAATTGCTTAATTAAGAAATTATACTTAAATTATTTTTAACTTAATAACTAATTATTTGTGACTTGTAATGTGGATTTTTTTATTTAACGACATAATATTATTTAAACTTACAAAGAAAAAGGTAAAAAAGGACAAGCTTCTGTCAGAACTTCTAAGTTGTTTTATATATATTACTCTATTTTAAAACTTTAAGTTTTCTACTATGTGATATTACACACTTTTATTTAACATACATACATGTAGTTTCAGTTTTATTATTTAATTTTAGAAGTTTTTTTTTCTATGATTTTAGGTTAAATGTAGTGTTTGCTTGGGGGTCAGTGTCTGTTAACACAGAAAGTCTAAAATTTTCAGTAGCCAGGGTTCCAACAGAATCCCAGGGTGGTTTGGGGTGGAAGGGATTTGGTGATCACCCAGTGCCACCTCTGTCATGGCAGGGACACCTCCCACTGTCCCAGGGTGATCCAAACCAAATCCAGCCTTGGACACTTGCAGGGAACAGCCACAGCTGCTCTGGGAATTCCAGCCCAGCCAGGAATTCCTGCCCAGGATCCCACCTAAGGCTTCTTTCAGTTTGAAGAACCACAAAGGATGTAACTGTCCCTCCAAAGGGCACAGAAACAGAGGCACAGAGCGACTAAAAAGGTGAAATTTGTGTCTCATGGGATGAGGATGCAGGAAGAGAATGGGAATAAGAACTCCGAGTTCCAGGTGTTGGTAAAGATTTTGTTTCTCAGAATGCCCAGAGCAGCTGTGGCTGCTCCTGGATCCCTGGAAATGTCCAAGATTGGACACTTGGAGCAGCCTGGGACAGTGGAAGGTGTCCCTGCCATGACAGGGGAGGAATGGATGATCCTTAAGATCCCTTCCAACCAGTTTAAAGAGGCACAAAGGACACACCAGGGTGTAACTGTCCCTCCAAAGGGCACAGAAAAAGAGGCACAGAGCGACCAAAAAGGTCAAATTTGTGTCTCATGGGATAAGGATGCAGGAAGAGAATGAGAATAAATAAAGATTCTGTTTCTCAGGATGCCCAAAGCAGCTGTGGCTGCCCCTGGATCCCTGGAAATGTCCAAGGTTGGACACTTGGAGCAGCCTGGGACAGTGGGAGGTATCCCTGCCATGGCAGAGGAGGAATGGATGACCCTTAAAGCCCCTTCCAGCCCAAACCATTGCAGGATTCCCTGCTAAATGATGAGCTCAGGACTTGCCCTGCCCAGTTCTGCAGGAGCTGGGGGCAGTGGCAGCCCTTACCCAGCGAGTCCTTGAGGACGTGGGTGAGCTTGCTCTGCCTGAAGGGCATGTGCTCCCTCTTGGGATCGGCCAGGGCGATGATCAGCTGCTCCAGGAACGACAGGGACTTGTTGATGTAGGCGGCCTCCACCCTCACCTGGCCCTCAGACTGCAATGGAGAGCAAGAGGAGACAGTTCTGGTCACACACAGGACAGGGAGGGTTCCTCAACAGGGGAGAACTCTGCAGGGCTGATGTTGTTTTGATTCTGATCAATGCAGAATGTCACGGAATCAGGGAATTGCTCTTAGATCATTGAGTCCTACCATGACCCAGCACGGCCAAGGCCACCCCTGACCATGTCCCCAAGTGCCACATCCACAGGGATTTAAATCCCTCCAGAAATGCCCTATGCAGCTGGGCCAGGGTTGGAGAGCCCTTTCCAGGAGGAATATTCCAAATATCCACCTGAACTTCTCCCTGAAGCCATTTCCTCCTGTCCCTGTTCCCTGGGAGCAAAGCCTGGCTGTCCCCAGCTGTCCCCTCCTGGCAGGAGCTGTGCAGAGCCACAAGGTCCCCCCAGATCCTCCTTTTCTCCAGGTTGAGCCCATTCGCAGCTCCCTCAGCCCCTCCTGGTGCTCCAGACTCTCCCCAGCTCTGTTCCCTTCCCTGTTTTTTCCAAAGGGACCCAAAGGAACCCCAGGAGCTCCCAGCACTCACCCCAGTCTTGCTCAGCCTCTCAGACCCTGCCAGGTCAATCAAGGTGATTTTAGATTTTAGGCATTTGTGATTTGTGTAATCTCTGGAACGACACTGAGGGAGAGAGGAAGAGAAACTGCACTTAGGGGCAGACAAAACTGAAAAACAGGAGAAAACAAAGATCCTCTGGATCCCTAGAAAGTTGTCCCAATCCATAGGAACAAGGCTGGAGCTCTCACCTCAATGTACATGGTGAAGATGCAGTGGGATCTGGAGGAATTCTTATTCAGGCTGTGCTCTCCTATCACTCTGTTGGTCTCACCCTGCCAATGGAGAGAAAATTCCAGGCTCAGCTCATGGAATTCTGGCTTTTTGAGGATAAACCAGGCAACATCTCTGTGGCTCTTTCCATTTCCTGATGACTGGAAATGCAAAGAGCTCCCCAAGCTTCAAATGGTGCTGAAAATTCCCACAGGTGTGATGGGCAGGGATCTGAACCTCTGCCAGGAACATGAAGGGATGTTGGAAGGAGCCTTAAAGTCCATCCCATCCAACCCCCTGGATGGGCAGGGACACCTCCCACTGTCCCAGGCTGCTCCAGCCTGGCCTTGGGCACTGCCAGGGATCCAGGGGCAGCCACAGCTGCTCTGGGATTTCCATCCCAGCCAGGAATTCCCAATTCCCAATCTCCCATCCATCCCTGCCCTCTGGCACTGGGAGCCATTCCCTGTGTCCTGTCCCTCCATGCCTTGTCCCCAGTCCCTCTCCAGCTCTCCTGGAGCCCCTTCAGACCCTGCCAGGGGCTCTCAGCCCTCCCCAGATCCTTCTGTTCTCCAGGAGAGCATTCCCAGCTTTCCCAGCCATCATCACCCCCCTTCTGCTCTTTTAAAAGGAAGAGGCAGCTCCTGCACATCCCAGAGCTCAGGACACAACTGGGTTATTAAAAAGGCCAGAGACAGATTTTAAGGACAGCAGATGGCCCTGAGTGAGGTTCTACCTTCTGCAGCCAGATCAAATTATTCATCCCTGTTTTCCTCACCAACTGAAGCATCCATGAGGAAAAAATGCTGATCTCAGTAATCAAATCCCCTCACAAACCTCTCACCCTGAACAGCCCTGCTGTCAATTCCAACAGTGCCACGATCACCCCAAACCATCTTTTCTTGGAGCATCTTCCAGAACCCCTGAACCAGGGACATTTTCCTTGCAAGACCAAGAGTTTCCCAGTTTTTATCCCCACAACCAAGATGGGTTCAATGGCTCAACCTCATTCCACCACCTTGGCCACCCACTCCTCCTCTTCCACTTCAGCCAGCACCCACAACCATGGGATTAAAGGGAATATTTGGGTTCTCTTGCCTCAAAAAGGAGATGCAGAGCCTCCTCCTCGTGGCTGACAGGGTGGATGGAGAGCCCCTTGACATAAACCCCCTGGGGCCCATCCATGACACACAGCTGGTTGTCCTTGCAGCCGCGGCCCAGCGCCGGCGCCAGGAGGTCGAACAGGGCCTCGTTGTAGATCTCCAGGTAGGAAATTCGGACAGTCACCAGGATATTGAGGAATGTTGCAGCTGATTTGAAGACCTGCACCAAGACAGAGGGTTTGTGTCTGCTCACAGGGAGGATTTTCAGTTATTTGTGGCTTTTTAGAGAAGATATTTGGGTAGATGCTGGTATAAGATACAGATGAGTGTGGTAAAAGTAGATGTAAGATATAAAATATAAAATCTGTGTGGTAAAAGTAGATGTAAGACATAAACAGAGAAGTTATTTGGGTAGATGCTGGTATGAGATATAAATGGGTGTGGTATAAGTAGATGTAAGATATAAAATATAAAATCTGTGTGGTAAAAGTAGATGTAAGACATAAACAGAGAAGTTATTTGGGT
This sequence comes from Melozone crissalis, assembly GCF_028551555.1. Classification (NCBI taxonomy): domain Eukaryota; kingdom Metazoa; phylum Chordata; class Aves; order Passeriformes; family Passerellidae; genus Melozone; species Melozone crissalis. The sequence goes on along the minus strand of NW_026535794.1, from coordinate 1,209,806 downwards.
AGATGTTGGTATAAGATACAGATGAGTGTGGTAAAAGTAGATGTAAGATAAAATATAAAATCTGTGTGGTAAAAGTAGATGTAAGATATAAACAGAGAAGATTTTTGGGTAGATGTTGATATAAGATATAATTGGGTGTGGTATAAGTAGATGTAAGATATAAAATATAAAATCTGTGTGGAATAAGTAGATGTAAGATATAAACAAAGATATTTGGGTAGATGTTGGTATAAGATACAATGAGTGTGGTAAAAGTAGATGTAAGATAAACAGAGCAGATATTTGGGTAGATGTTGGTATAAGATATAAATGGGTGTGGTATTAAGTAGATGTAAGATATAAACAGAGAAGATATAAAAAGATATGTTTCCCATTAAAAGCAGCTGTGGGTAAAGAGATGCTGAAAATTCCTCCTGGCCTTGTCCTGCTTGGAGATCTGAGAATGTGAAATGAGAAGGGTATAAAATATAAATGGATATCAAATATAAATAAATACATGAGTGTATTCAACACATAAATTTCTGTAATATAGAGATAGATATTGATAAAGAGTTCTGAACAGCTCCAAGTGCATCTGGGAGTCTGTGGAGCTAAATCTGAGCTCTGAGGGCTCAGCTTGGATTTGGATTTAATGATCTTATAGAAGCATGGAATTCTGGAATGGTTTGGGTGGGAAGGGACCTTAAATCTCATCCCATTCCATTCCTGCCATGGCAGGGACACCTCCCACTGTCCCAGGGTGTTCCCAGCCCTGTCCAGCCTGGCCTTGGGCACTGCCAGGGACCCAGGGGCAGCCACAGCTGCTCTGGGCACCCTGTGCCAGTGTCTCTGTGCCTTTGAGGTGTTTTTAAATTATTTTATCCTGATTTCACAAAATAACAGTTTGGAAAACACCTCTTTTGAAGGCTCAGTGACATATGGGGAACAACAAGAATTCAAACAGGAACTAAAGGGGAACAACCTCTAATAATGACAAGAAAACTCCTTTATTCTTTAACCATCGTCCCTGGGGTAAAATGAAGGGGAAAAAAAACCACATAAAACTTATTCACTGTGTTCAAACACTTATCTATCAGCAAGAGGTGACAGAAGAGTGTTCCCTGGTGTGTTTCCCTCCTCTCCTCCCAGCCAGCTGCAGTCAGTACCTGCTGGATAGCTCTGGGGATGATCCCTCTGTTCCTGTACTCAGAGGCTGCTCCTGTCATGGTGTAGGTTTTGCCAGCTCCAGTTTGCCCATAGCACATGATGGTACCTAAAAAAAAACCCCAAAGCAAAAGGAAAAACTCAGGAGGGAGCCTCCAACAGAACAGCAAATGGCTCTCTGCTCAAACCCAACCTCTCGTTGTGACCAAAAGAATAAGAATTGCAATAAATCACCGTTGTAGCCCTGCAGAGCTTTGCACACCAAGTCCTTGGCCACAGTGTCATAAACCATTTCCTGGGAAGTGTTGTGGAGGACCCCATCCAGCTTGAAGGACCAGTCAGTCTGAGAATTATTCACAACTCCTCCCCTGGGATTCTTCTGGATGTAGATATCGATGCTCTGCAAGCCAACAAGAGAGGGAGATCAGCTCAACAGCCCTGAGGGTTCTCAGCACTTCAGGACCTGGGCTGAAGTAGAAAAGGGAGCACAAATAACAGAGTTATTTTACTGCCTTGGATGGTTCTAGATGCCCTAAAAGTATCTGGTAATGCTCTCCAAATTCCTGGTGACAAATATTATAAAAATAAAAGGAAATGTGGTTAAGTTCATCTGTTTAACTTTCAGTGATTTTGTGCCTCAGGGAAATTAATTAAGCAAGAGAAGGCAAAGGGAGAGATTTGCATAAGAGAGGATGGAAATAAACTGCGCCAATTTGTGGTTAGCACTGGGAAATCCTCATGGATCAGCCAGCCCCAGTCCTTTGGAGGGTTTTCCTGGTGATTGTACCACAGGAATTTGTGTTTTCCATCCTCACACTCGCTGCGACAAAACCACAGCTGAGCAGGAACACAGCGACCAACACCCCCAAAACATCATCCATGGCCTCAAGGGATGGAAAAATCCTCGTTTTCCATTGGAAAAAGCTGAAGCCAGACTCCAAACCTTTCCCACTTCAGTTTCTTTGGCTCTACCTTGTTGTCTGCCCCAAGCCTGATCATGTCTTGGGCAAAATGAGCAGTTGGCTTGACCCGCACGAACGCCATGACTCGACTTGGTGCTCTGAGGACACAGAAAAAATGAGGAAAAGAATCATCTCACACTCCCTGAACTGAAATTTACATTATTTCCCAGCAAAAGGTGAGGCAGAGGAGTCAAAATTCAAAGTGTTGGCAATTATTTAGCTGAAGTTTTTATTCCCCATTAAAAGCAACTGTGGGCAAAGAGTGGCTGAAAATTCCTTCCAGTCTTGGAAATGTGAGGGTGTGAAAGGAGAAGGGTCAAACTGATCCTGATTTTCTGATTTCCACATGTGCACCAGGCTCAGGAGTGCTGGAGAACACCACTTTTCTTCCTCTTAGCCTTGGGAAGCAAAATATTCACAGGAATTGGAGAGGGATTTTCTTTTGTCACACTCAGATTTTTATTTTAAAAATAATTTCAGTTCCAAGTCAACAGCTGATTTTCAATTTGCTGGAGGAAATATCCACAAGCTGAAGGATCTGCTGAGTAAAAACCCCACGAGGAAGGCTCAGGGATCCTCCAGCTGCTGAAGCCCCATGCACTGAGGATTTTTAAATCCCTGGAAACGTGTAAATCTCACATTTTCCCTCAAACACTTCCTGCAGACAGCAGTGCTCAATAATTGTGTAAAAAGCAGTGACAACTTCTGGTTTGGGACAAAATCTTTGGGATTTCTGGTAAATCCAAGATTTTTGTGGCCTCTCACAGTTTACCTGCTGTAAAATGAATTGTGGAGGTTGGAGCCAGGATTTGTTGTGTTTAAAGCAGGGAGTCAGGAACAGAGTTCCCAGGGAAGCTGTTATTCACAACAAAATTAAAAACCTCAAAAAATACGGTTTTTTCTACTTGTAAAACAAACTCCAAAACATTAACAAAAAAGACTTCTCTCCCTAAATAAACTAAAAAACAATTCTAAAAATAATAAACTAACTAAAGATTTTAAGTATAATTTCTTTACATTATCAGAAAAAAAAAATGGGGGGAAGAGAAGTATTCTGAAAGGTTAATTTTAATCCTCACTACATTTTTTTCCTTTTAAACACTGTTCATAAAATTTTCTTTATACCCTTTTAAAAGTTTTAAACCTATTTTACCTTTCTGCTAATCCTATCTCAAAACAAAAAAATAAATACACTAGTAATTAACCAATTAACCACCCCACTCATCAACACATTAATTCAAATTTTTTTAAATTAAAAGAATCTTAAATTAAGAAATCAAAACCAGTGCGCAGGGGAACATTTGGGGCATACCTGGGGCTGTCACCCTCGTGCTCTTTTTCAAGCAGTGAGGTGATGATGGTCTCCAGGTCCTCATCCTTCTCCTTCTTCTCCTGCTCTGGGCTGTGCTTCTGCTCCTGCTCCTGGAATTTCACAGAGCTCATAGAAATCTGCCCAAAAAACCCCAAAACTCAATGTTGGAGCAGTTGGGAATTACTCCTCCAAAGCAAGAAAAACAGCAGGGAAAGGAGGAAGAGAAATTTGTTTGGGAAGAACTTCACTAAGAATTAGAGAGAGGAGAAATTCTAAATAAATGGATAAATGGCATTTTCCTTGCTGCAGCTTTGTGGGGTTTGGGCAGGTGAGGACACCAGAAATCATTGCTGGGAGGGGTTGTGAGCACCAGGAGAGGGGAGGGAATTCCCAGAGCAGCCCTGGAAGTGTCCCAGGCCAGGCTGGACACTGGGGCCTTGTGAAAAGTGCATGTAAGAAAAGTGAAAAGTGCATGTCAGGTGGCTCTTTGCAGATATTAAAAGGAATACTGGATGTGTCATGTTGTATTCATTATAATATTGTGTTAATTTTTTGAATGTAGTGTGGTAAATATAATTTTATATTTATAAAATTATATAATATATATATAATTACATTATATATAATATTATATTTACATTATATAATATATAATGTAAATATAATATTATATACATTATATAATATTACATTATATAATTATAGATTATAAATTGTAATTATATTATATTATATTATATATTATATATTATATATTATATATTATATATTATATATTAAAATTACATTATATAATTATATAATTATATAATTATATAATTATATAATTATATAATTATAAAACATAAAATTATATTATATATACAATTACATTATATATTATTATATTATATTATATTATATTATATTATGTTATATTATATTTCAATAATTTAAAATGAAATTATACAATTATAAATTATATAATTATATATATAATTACATTATATATACATATTATATAATGTATATAATGTAATATTACACTATATAATATTATAATTATATAATGTAATATATAATATTGCATTATATAACATTATATTAATATTATATATTTATATTATATAATTACATTATATATTTATATTATATAATTACATTGTATATTTATATTATATATTTTATTATAAATTTACATTGTACATATTTACATTATATAATGTTAAAATCAAACTATGATATGTAAGATAATTTTGTAACTAGCTCAAGAAAAGAATGACATAATCAAGGAATTCTTTGCACAGATAACAGCAACAAGACTCCAAAATCCCCAATAAAACAATTATTGCCTCCTTATCAGGAAAGACACAAACTGTTTCTATCTCCTTCCAGACGTGAAGGAGCCAACAAGATGAAGAAGAGGGATTTGAAAACAACCAGAGAACACTCTTTGTTGGAAAAGAACTTTTGCATCATGTATGAGAAATATGAATATGCAACAAGCTGTTGCTTTTAAGGGTTAATCCTTTGTTAATTCTGGGTTAATTTGCCCAGAAAGACACCTGGACTGTCCATCTGTCTGTGTTTTTATTCTTTTATTCTCCTGCGTTTCTATTCCTTTATTCTCCTAACTCTAATCGTCCAAATCCTTATTACTCTAATTTGTATTACTATTTTTATAACTATTTTATTGCTAAAAATTCAAATTTAAAAATTTTAAAATCACTAAAAAAAAAATTTAAAATCACTAAAAATTTAAATTGCTAAAAAAATTAAATTTTTAAATTTAAATTTAAACTTTTAAACCAAGTGATTGGCATTTCTCCCAGCCTTGGGAGCAGTGGGAGGTGACCCTGCCAGGGGACAGGGGGTGCTTTGAGGTCCCTCCCCAGCCCAGCCACGGCAGATCCGTCGGAATTACCTCATGTTCACTCTCTGCTTTGCCTGCAGAACTTGCGCTCTTTTCCTGCCCCTGAGAGCTCTCCTGCTCCTCTTCCTCCTGCCGGGGAAAAACAGCCCCAATCCCCCATGGGCATCACCCACACAGCTCCAAAGCCTCGCCATGGGGAGGCTCCCCTCCCACAGCTCGGATTTCGGCAGGAATTTGGGGAAAATCCCTCTGGAAGGGCTGGGGCTTGTCCGGGGAAAGCCTTGCTCAGATTTTGGGTTAAATCCCCCAGGAAGGGCTGGGGATTGTCAAGGGAAAGCCTTGCTCAGATTTTGGGTTAAATCCCCCAGGAAGGGCTGGGGCTTGTCCGGGGAAAGCCTTGCTCAGATTTTGGGTTAAATCCCTCTGGAAGGGCTGGGGCTTGTCCGGGGAAAGCCTTGCTCAGATTTTGGCAGGATTTTGGGTTAAATCCCTCTGGAAGGGCTGGAGCTTGTCCGGGGAAAGCCTTGCTCAGATTTTGGGTTAAATCCCCCAGGAAGGGCTGGGGATTGTCAAGGGAAAGCCTTGCTCAGATTTTGGCAGGATTTTGGGTTAAATCCCCCGGGAAGGGCTGGGGCCTGGCTGGGGAAGCTGCGGCCGCCCCTGCACCCCTGGCAGTGCCCCAGGCCAGGCTGGACACCGGGGCTGGGAGCACCTGGGACAGTGAAGGTGTCCCTGCCAGGCAGAGGGTGGCACTGGGTGATCTTTAGGTCACTTCAAACCGAATCACGCCCTGTTTCCCTTCAGTGCCCCCCCGAGGCGGGTGGGGGGCGATGCCCGGGGGCAGGAGGGCGATGCCCGGGGGCAAGTGGGCGATGCCTGGGGGGGCTGATGCCGCCTGTGCGGGGATACGACCTCCGATCACCCCTTGAGGAGGGGAGGTGACCCCCCGGGCACCCCCTCGGGCCTGTCCCACCTGCGACCCCTCTGCAGTAGATTCCGGCGTGGCGTCCGGGGTCGCCATGGCAGCGTCCACTTCCGGGTTCTCTATGGCAACGGCTGCTTCCGGGCTCTCCCGGAAGTGGCCCCGCATACGGCGGCCGGGCGGGGCCAGCGCGCGGCGGGGGCGAAGCGAGACGGCAGCGGGACGGGAGTGGCCGGGACGATGCTGGAAGCGGCGGCGGCGGCGGACCCGGAGCTGGATCCCGAGGATCTGGTGCATTTCTCGGTGGGAGACCTGCCCAGCCGCGGCTATGGAGTGATGGGCGAGATCCGGCGGCAGGGCAAGCTCTGCGATGTGACGCTCAAGGTACGGCCCGGCCCCCGGGGGCGGCGGGGGCGAGGGAGCACCGGAGGGGTCGGAGCGGGGCTGGGAGAGCTCGGACCTCCAGGGAACCCCCGGTCCCTGATGGGGATGAGGGACCCCGACTCCTCAGGGGTCTCAGAGACCTCGAGGAACCCTCCGGCTCCTGAGGGGGGACCTGGACCCCTGAGGAGGGCACGGCTTTTGGGGAGAGGGGGGCTGAGGGTCCCCGGCCTCAGAAGGGGGAGCTGAGGGACCCCCCCATCCCCATTCCAGGGGGTGCTGAGGGACCACAGCCTCTGGAGGGGAGACTTGAGGAACCCCCAGACCCATAAGGAAGGACCCCCACAGCCTTTGAGGGGAGCTGAGGGACCCCCCCCATGCCCATTCCTGGGGACTCAGCTTCTGGAGGGGAGACTTGAGGAACCCCCAGACCCCTGAGGGGGGACCCCAACCCTTAACAGAGGGGGCTGAGGGACCCCCACAGCCTTTGAGGGGAGCTGAGATACCCCAGCCTCACAAGGGGGACCCCCCCCATCCCCATTCCTGGGGACTCAGCTTCTGGAGGGGAGACTTGAGGAACCCCCAGACCCCTAAGGAGGGTCCCCAACCCTTAACAGAGGGGGCTGAGGGACCCCCCATTCTCTTTTCCAGAGGGAAGGAGGCAGCTGGAGGTCCCCAGACCCCTCAGGTGGGGGATGGAGGGGACAGGAGCAGGAGCTGAGGTCCCCTCTTCCCATGGCTTTGGCAGCAGACACAGAGCTGAGACCCCCCCAAACCCCCTCATTGTGGGGTTTCAGGGGTGCTGGACCTCCCCAGCCCTGTGGGGTCTCTGTGGATCCAGGTTTAGGGACCAAACTCTGGGTACTGTTCCCTTATGGGAACATCCCTTCTTGGCATTCAAAGGAATGAATCCAAATTAATCAAAGCCAACCAATCCACGAGCATGGTGAACGCTCAGGACCGTGGTGAACGCTCAGGATCGTGTCCCAGGGTGGCTCTCAGGGTGTCCTGTGCAGGCAGGAGCTGCTGGAATCCCTCAGGATTGCAGCCTCGCAGGAGCTGGTGGGCCGGGAGCAGCTCTGACTCACTGCACAATTAACTCTGCGCTTTAATTAACCGCCAAGGTGCTGCCAGCCTACTCAGGCTCCTGGAACCTGCCGGGCTCTGGGGTGGGGAGCGTTCCATGGGCACGGGAGGAGGGGCTGGGCTGGGATCCTCCTGGGAGAGCTCCTTCCTTCTGCAGGGGGATGCTGGTGGCAGAACCTCGGGGAGTTCTGTGCCAAAGCTGCTTTGGGGTGCACTGTGGTGGTTTTGGGATTAAACTGGGTGTTGGTGTGGCAGGAGAAGATGGCCAGATCCTGGCAGTCCCACGTTTCTGGGAGACAGTAGGAGGAGGTTTAGCATCCCAGTCTTATCTTGGAGAAATTCCTCAGCATTGTTTCTAAAATTCCTGTGAATAATTATCCATTTCTGTGGGTTTTCCATAGCAAAGAGCTGTTTAAATCCTCTTTATCCCTACAGAGGTTTAAAACATATGAGGGAAGATCAAAACCATCACAGACCAGTTTGGGCTGGAAGGAACCTTAAGGATCCTCCTTGGATGGGCAGGGACACCTCCCACTGTCCCAGGTGCTCCAAGCCCCATCCAGCCTGGCCTGGGACATTCCAGGGATCCAGGGGCAGCCACAGCTGCTCTGAGAATCCATTCCAGGGCATTCCCACTCTCCCAGGGAACAATTCCTTCCCAAAATCCCCAAGACAGATCCCAGCAGCACCTGCCTCGTTGTCAGCCCTCTGTCCCTGTTGCTTCAAGCACTCCAGCTTTCCCTCCTACACCCACAGCTTGGAATTCCAAGCACTTCATTCATCTCTCTTGAGTCATGCTGTGAAAATTTCCTACCTTGAGCTGCCCCTGGCCATCCCCTCTCCCATTGCCCTCGTGGTTCTGGGATCAGAGCAGCCAAACCTTCCCTGCCCATTCCAGCCCAGCCTGGCTGCTCCAGCTGCTGAAGCTCCAAGTTTGTCCCAGCTGGAAGCTGGAGGGGCCTTTGGATCACCCAGACCCCCCAAACTCAGCCAGCACAAACTGATCCTGTCCTGCCCTGGCCCAGGAATGTTTTCCCACTGGAAATCCAGGCTGGGTTTCCAGCAGGGACAGGATTTGGGTGATTCTCACCCAGAATAAGGAAGGAATGGGAAGGAGGGAATCGTGGAGCTGGGAATGTTCCCCTGGAGAGGAGCAGCTCCAGGGAGAGCTCAGAGCCCCTGGCAGGGCCTGGAGGGGCTCCAGGAGAGCTGGAGAGGGACTGGGGACAAGGATGGAGGGACAGGACACAGGGAATGGCTCCCAGTGCCAGAGGGCAGGGATGGATGGGAGATTGGGAATTGGGAATTCCTGGCTGGGCTGGAATTCCCAGAGCAGCTGTGGGTGCCCCTGGATCCCTGGCAGTGTCCAAGGCCAGGCTGGACATTGGGACACCCTGGGACAGTGGGAGGTGTCCCTGCCATGGCAGGGGTGGCTCTGGATGGTCCCAAAGGTCCCTCCCAGCCCATTCCAGGATTCTCAGATAAAAGCTTGGAGAACCATTCCAAGTCCACCCCAGAGGAACCTCCAGGTGGATCCTGATGCTCCCACACCACTGCAGTGAATTCATTCCCCTTTTTTCCTTCCCCTTTTTTCCACTCCTGCTGCTTTTTGTCTGTCCCATTTCTAAACCAGAAAGCTTCCAAACCCCACTTTGTCCCAGAATTTGGATCTTGATGTTCCCAATGCTCCAGCTTATGGATTTGGGAATTCTTTTGGGGGATTTCTTTTCTGTCCCTGTCTCTTTACCAGCTGCAGGTCTGATGTTCCCTCAGAGCTCCCTTTGGAGCCTCTCCGAAATGTTGAATCAAATATTCATTTGTAGGAGCACACATGGATGGACTGCAGGGAGGAGACACACCTCAGGCTGTGGTTATTCCTTTTCCTTTGGAAAAAAAACCAGAATTTTTGCTTAGCAAAGCCACGTTTCTGCTTTCTTTGAGAATCACTGGGTGTGGCCATGAAATAACCAAGGCAGCCCTTCTCCCCAGCTGATCCCCATCCCAGCTGTGCTCTGGGGGGTGAAGCTGTGCTTTGCTCCTCATCCAGTCCTGGTGTGATGGGAAAGGTGATGGAGATTCCACAGGGAAACACCAGGAATAACCATGGGCAGAGCAGAAATGAGGCTCTGAGCCTTTTTTACTTCTAATTTGGTGAGGTTTGAGGCTTTGAACTCCAGCTGTGGACAAGCCAAGGGGCAGAATTCCTCTCTCAGAACTTCTCCTCTTTATTTTTAGTGAGTTTCCAGTCTTCTTCCCTTCACAGCTTCCAGCTAAACACTGCAAAACCCCAGGAGAATTCCAGCTCACATGTTCATTCCCTGATGTGATCTTTACCAGCACCAAAGGAGCTCCTCAGTGCTGGTGTTCTTCCTGAGCATTGTTTCTGGAGTTGTTTCATCCCTGCAGGATGAGAGCAGCCTGGGCAGTTGTGTTTTGTGGGGTTTGTTTTGTGTCTGTGCTCCAGGCCGGGTCCTGGCGCTCTCCAGGGACAAATGCGGGAACCAGGGCAAGCAGATCCATCCCATTCCTTCCTTACAAATCAAGGGGGAATAAATCCCTTCCCAGCTGGGGGAATGATCCAAGTGCCAGGCTGGCACCTCCAGCAATCCTGGCCAAGCTGTGGCAGGAGGGAAGGAAGGGTTGTGCCTCCCCAAATCCTTGGACAGAGCTGATGTGAGCTCCTCCTGTGGATCTGAGCCACTCCAGTGCCATTTTTCCATGACTAACTCCAAACCTCATTAGAAAAGGCTCCAGGTCTGGCAAACTGAAATAATTCCCAGCCGTGGAGAGGGAATACAATATTTGCTTTGTGTCCAATCCCAGTGGCACCACAGGGCATAGCCCTTCTCTCCCACCCTGATCCCAGTTTTTCCAGAGCACACTGTTAACTCCAAACCCCCAGACTGGAGCAGCTGCACCCCTGGGAGCTGATGCAGAGGTGGAGGAGCCTCTGGAAAAGTGGAATTGCAGAGAGCTCAGGCTGCCTGCCTGATCCCAGCAGGATCCTTGGAAACAGAGCCTGGCTGTGCTGCAGATGTTGCAGCGTGTTTGGGAGATCCTCCAGGAGAACAGGCCTGGAAAGAGAGGGAATATCTGGTTTATGGGAGGGATTGGAGGGGCAGGTGATGCATTGTGCACAGGAGAGCTGCAGGTGAGGCTGTGATCCCAACCTTGGCACCCAGCACAGGAATTCTTTGGGATTCTGCCTGGGTGGGATTCCCCCGAGCTCTTGGCTGCTGTCTGCTCTCCCCTTACAGAAATATGAGGATTTTTAGTTCCAGGATAACACAAAATTCCATTTTGCTGTCCCTTGAGGAGCATTGAGGAGGGCAGGGCTGGAGCTGATCCCCTCAGGATGCTCCTGTCCCTGTGGGAAGTGCAGGGACTGGAATTCCAAAGAGGAATTGGGTTTCTCTGAGCTGGCAGGGAATTCTCTGTGGTACATCCAGAGGGGATGTGTCCTCTGCTTCAAAGGAACTGGTCACAATTCTCATGGAATCCTGGAATGCTCTGGGCTGGAGGGACCTTCAGGATCATCCCATTCCCACCCTGCCATGGCAGGGACACCTCCCACCATCCCAGGCTGCTCCAAGCTGGACTGGAACATTCCAGGGATCCAGGGGCAGCCACAGCTGCTCTGGCAATTCCATCCCAGCCAGGAATCTCCCATCCATCCCTGCCCTCTGGCAGTGGGAGCCATTCAGAATTCCCTCTTTCCTGCTGCCCACACTGGGGAATCAGCCCAGGGCATGGAGGGGGTTCTGGTCAGGGAATGTGGAGCTCCTCACCCACCAGCAGCCCCAAATCCTTCCCTGCTCATTGTCCCCCTTGTCCCCCCAGCCTGGATTTGTGTTTGGGATTGTCCTGGCAAAATGGGGCTGGGAGGGGTTGGACACCAGCTCTGCCCTCAGTGCCAACACAAAAGATGGATTTGGGGTTTTGTGACACCTCTGCAGCACAAAAGATGCTGGGGATGGATTTGGGGTTTTCTGAGACCTCTGCAGCACAAAACTCAGCGAGTTCTCAGCTCTGCAGGGTGCTGACGTCAGGAGCACAGAAATGCCTTTCTGCCACCTACACCCTTTTCCTTGGAGAAAGGCTCCTTGTGCCCTGGAATTTGTTAGCATGTGGGGGTGTCCAGGGCCAGATTCCTTTGTCACCCGCTCAGAAGGGAATTCCAGGATTGCTGGGCTCAGGAGGGATGATTGCAGAGCTCCTTCTTCTGGAAAACTGAATCTTTGGCCTTAAAAGCAAAGCACCTAAAATTATAAATTGTAAAATAGAACATCCTGCAATGGTGTTGATGCCTCAGGTTCAGCTTTTATATTCTCAGATTCTGTGCTGCTTTAGTGTGTGGGTCTGAGCTTCACATCAGGGCATGCTGAGCTCTGTGCACAGAGCAGGGAGACAAAACAATTCCTGCTCCAGCTGGGCACCAAGGACAAATGATCCAAATCTCAGCCCAGGAGCACAAACACCGTGGGCTGGAGAGAGAAAAACAAGCAGGGTGGGACTGCCTGGGCTAAAGCTGGAACGGGACAATGAACTGCAAGGTGCAAATGGAGCAGAACTGATCCCAGGGAGAGACCCCGGGAGCGCTCGTGCATTTTGGGGCCATTTTGGTTCATCTTGGGTGCAGCCCTGGCTGGGCTCTGGTGCTGCCCAAGGTGCATCCATGGAGGGTTTTAATAAATCCCTGCTTGATTCTTTAGCTCTGTCCAGCTTCTGCTCCAGGGCAGCCTCACAAGGAATCAGGAACAGGATGAGCTCTTTCCCACTTTCTCCTGAGGTGACTCCATCAGCAAAGTGCATTAATTTACTCATGGCAAGGGAGAGCCTTTGGCTCTGGAGGTAGGGAGCCCATTGTGGGAAAGAAGATATGAGGATGAACTGAATGGACTCATCCATTCAGATGATTCAGATGAAGAATTTTCCATATTCCACAGGAAAATCCTGTCCTTTGCCTGCAGCAGGAAATGCAGCTGTTCCTTGGGGACTCCCTGCTGGAATGAACACAGTGATGCTTTTAGAGCAGAGATCCCAATTTCTCCATCTCCCCAAGGGCTCTCCACCATTCTAGGAGCGAGTTCCAAAGAGAAGGAATCCCAGCTTTTGGCTTGTCCAGCACCAGGGAGTATTTCCAGGCTCTGGATCTCCTGCTCACAGGGACCATTCCCAGTCTGGCAGCACTGGGCAATCCCAGACCCAAGGAAGGGATTTCACCCCAGTGGTGATTGATCCCAGCTGTCCTTGTCCCACAGGAATCCTGCAGGATGCTCTGCAAGGCCCAGCTGTGTAGGAGATCATGAGGCTGTTTGGGGCAGCTCCTGTGGTGCAGCCCTGGAGAGGTTCCTGCTGGAACCATCCACCCTTGGCCAGGGACTGGGCCATGGAATCATGGAATGGTTTGGGTTGGAATCATGGAATGGTTTGGTTGGAATCATGGAATGGTTTGGTTGGAATAATGGAATGGGTTGGGTTGGAATCATGGAAAGGTTTAGGTTGGAATCATGGAATGGGTTAGGTTGGAATCATGGAATGGGTTAGGCTGGAATCATGGAATGGTTTGGGTTGGAATCATGGAATGGGTTGGGTTGGAATCATGGAATGGGTTAGGTTGGAATAATGGAAAGGTTTAGGTTGGAATCATGGAATGGTTTAGGTTGGAATCATGGAATGGGTTAGGTTGGAATCATGGAATGGTTTGGGTTGGAATCATGGAAAGGTTTAGGTTGAAATCATGGAATGGTTTAGGTTGGAATCATGGAAAGGTTTAGGTTGAAATCATGGAATGGGTTAGGCTGGAATCATGGAAAGGTTTGGGTTGGAATCATGGAATAGTTTGGGTTGGAATCATGGCATGGGTTAGGTTAGAATCATGGAATGGGTTGGGTTGGAATCATGGAATGGGTTAGGTTGGAATCATGGAATGGTTTGGGTTGGAATCATGGAATGGGTTAGGTTGGAATCATGGAATGGGTTGGGTTGGAATCATGGAATGGTTTAGGTTGGAATCATGGAAAGGTTTAGGTTGGAATCATGGAATGGGTTAGGTTGGAATCATGGAATGGGTTGGGTTGGAATCATGGAATGGGTTGGGTTGGAATCATGGAAAGGTTTGGGTTGGAATCATGGAATGGGTTAGGTTGGAATCATGGAATGGTTTGGGTTGGAATCATGGAATAGTTTGGGTTGGAATCATGGAATAGTTTGGGTTGGAATCATGGCATGGGTTAGGCTAGAATCATGGAATGGGTTGGGTTGGAATCATGGAAAGGTTTAGGTTGGAATCATGGAATGGGTTGGGTTGGAATCATGGAATGGGTTGGGTTGGAATCATGGAAAGGTTTAGGTTGGAATCATGGAATGGGTTAGGTTGGAAAATCCCTCCTGGATCACTGAGTCCAGCCATGACCCATCTCTGCCAAGGCCACCCTGACCATGTCCCCAGATGCCACATCCATGGATGTCACATCCCACCAGGGATGGGGAGCCACCACTGCCCTGGGCTGTCCCTTCCAAGGCCTCACCTCGTTTTCCATGAGGAAATTTTCCCAATTTCCACCCTGGCCCAGCCTGAGGCCGTTCCCTCTCCTCCTGTCCCTGTTCCCTGGGATAAGATCCCAAATCCCCCTGGCTGTCCCCTCCTGGCAGGAGCTCTGCAGAGCCACAAGGTCCCCCTGATCCCCCTTTTCTCCAGGCTGAGCCCCTGCCCAGCTCCTCAGGAGTTTTCCAACTCTTTCCCAGCTCCATTCCCTTCCCTGGACACCCTCCAGCCCCTCAATGTCACTCTTGTCATGAGGGGCCCAGAGCTGCCACCTGGGCTCTGTAAATTCCAGCTATTTTCTGAAATAAGGGCCTTTTTCTCCTCCTTGGGTCACACTGCAGGCTTGGGGTTTGAGTAAACACAACCTTGGTGTTGAAATTCCTGTTATCTTTAGTTATAAAGATAATTTTGCCTATAAATAGAAGGTCACTGTATGCACTTGAAGCAGGTGTTTCACTTTAAGAGGTGCCTGTTCAATTTTAGCACCACGTTTCATTTATTCAAAAGCTGAAATGAGATTTGGCCAGTTGTGATTTTTGGCAGCTTGGGCTTGGTGGGGAAATGAAAGTCAAGTGAAATGTTGCTTTTCTTGCACACTCAGCCTGAATGGGAGCACTCATGCAGACAGACCAAGTGAGCTGCTCCAGTTGGAGTGAATTCCTTACAGCATTTCAGAGATAAGAGCAGCCCTTGTTCTCTCACCTTCCAGAAACAGCAGAAGGAGAACTGGGGTGTTCCTGTGGTTGGGATGTTGGAGACACACAGGAAGGGATTTCCCAGCAGCAGTGAGGGGTATCAATAATGGGATTTATTATTGATAAATCACTGGGCTGGGCCAGGAGAGCTGCTCAGGGAATGGGCAAGGGATGGGCTGGAGCTGCTGGAGCTGCTGGGCAGGGAGGGGTCCTGAGCCCCCAGGCTGGAATGGGGACAGGCCAAGCAGCAAAACTGTCCCTGTGGTCACCCAGGCTGTGGCTGCTGGTGTGTTGTGGGAATCAGAAAGACAGAAATCCTCACAAACACAAAAGAGTTTGATTTACAGCCTTAGAGAAGCCTAGATTGATGTGAAAACAAGGTACACAGACATAGAACAGAGAAATCATCAACTTATCTTTCTATGAGTCATATATGTCTATAACTTTCTACAAGTTGTGTTTCAATGTTCGATATATCTATAATTTCTATAAGCTATGTTTCTATAAGTTATATATCTATAATTTTCTATAAGCTATGTTTCTATGAGTTATATATATATAACTTTCTATAAGTTGTGTTTCTATAAATTACATATATCTATAACTTTCTATAAATTAAATATCTATAACTTTCTATAAGTTATATTTCTATAAGTTATATATCTATAGCTTTCTATAAGTTGTGTTTCAATGTTCGACATATCTATAATTTTAAGCTATGTTTCTATAAGTTATATATATCTATAATTTTCTATAAGTTATGTTTCTATAAGTTAAATATCTATAACTTTCTATAAGTTATGTTTCTATAAGTTATATATCGATAACTTTCTATAAGTTGTTTCTATAAGTTATATATCTATAACTTTCTATAAGTTATGTTTCTATGAGTTATATATTTCTATAACTTTCTGTAAGTTGTGTTCCTATAAGTTGTATATATCTAGAACTTTCTATAAGCTGTTTCTATAAGTTATATATATCTACACCTTTCTATAAACTATGTTTCTCTAAGTTGTATATTTCTCTAACTTTCTATAAGTTGTGTTTCTATCAGTTATATATTATCTACACCTTAAGTTGTTTCTATAGTTATAAGTAAGAATATACCTTAATAGTAATAAGTAAGAAACTGTAGTAGATAAGATAATGAAGGGTTTTATAATATATAATATAATAATGTAGTAATGTGATTATATAGAATGAACTGAGTTTAGATGTTATAATAGAAACATATGTGTATACATATAATAAGACCTTATTAGACAAAAGTATCCACATTACAGTAGAAAAAATAAAGGTAATAAGAAAACAGGTAATAAAAAGATAAAAAAATAAAGGTATTAAAAATACAAAACATACTCTATAACAACTGTCCATTGGATCAGAAAGTTATATACTGTCTTAAAACAAAGGATTTAAAACCATCTTAGACTATGGCTGACTATTTACTATCTTACAAATCTCATCACCTTTGAGACTGATGTTATCTAAACAATAAATCATTCTTATTCTAATCATAATCCCATCCCTTCCATGAATACAACACCCGCAGTGTGCCAGCCCTTCCCACTGGGAATTCCCAAACCCAGAGCTCCTGCAGAGTCCTGAGGGATTTCCCTGTCCTGGGGAGCACCTGGGGACACAGAGAGGCCTCACCTGGCAGGGAGGGAGGGAATGAAACCCCAGGGATGTGAGGAGGAGCTGTGAGCTCCCAGGTTCTGGAATCACTTCCCTTTATGGCCTTGCCCTGTGAAATTTGCTGCATTTTTGTGTTTCTGAAGCTCTGGCCAGGCTGGGGTTTGTGCTCTCTGTGTGAAGCCAGGGTGGGAAGCTGCTCTGCCAACATTCCTTCCTCTCCAGGGAGCTCCATCCCCTCGTGGGATGCTGCACGTTGGAATCCAAAATGCTGGGAGCTCTCACAACTTTAAGCCAAAGCTTAGAATGAAACCCAGGATTTGATCTGAGACCTTGGAAAAGGCTCCCAAACTGCGGTGCTAGAAACCAGAATGTGGATTTGTAGTTTAAAGCAGAGACATGTTGAGCTAACTAAAGGGAAGTTTAGACTTTTAGAGTTCAAAATATAAAAATAAAAGCAGTTACTGAGGTAAAGAAGGAGTTTAGAATGCAGCACTGTAAGTTTGTGTGCCATAACATGACTGGCTGAGAAAGCTTACACTGTAGCATAAGACAAAAGATTTAAGGATATAATATTAATATTTAGGATATAATATTTAAGGACAAAATATTTAAGGTCCAAAACATAAATATCCTTGTTGGCAGGATAAAATAAATCCTTAAAAGGTCTTTAACTAAGGGTCCTGTGACCTTGTGAGCCATGCAGTGAAGGTGTGAGCCGAGCTCACCCTTCCTGCCTGTGTAGAAGATAAGAAAATAAATCCCATCATCAAAAACAACTCAGAGGTGCTGTCTCAGCTTCCCTGCCAAGCTCCCCACAGGTGAAGTGTCCCAGGGCAGGGGTCCCTGGGGCAGTGGCTGCTGCTGATCCCTGCTCTCCCTGCTGCAGGTTGGGGAGCACAAGTTCAGCGCTCACCGTATCGTGCTGGCCGCCTCCATCCCCTACTTCCACGCCATGTTCACCAACGACATGATGGAGTGCAAGCAGGATGAGATTGTCATGCAGGGCATGGACCCCAGGTAAAACTCCCAGGGGAATCCCAGGGACCACAGCTGCCCTGCCTGTCTGTGTGTGCAGGGCTCACAGCCTGTTCCCATGTGAGCGATCCCACAGAGCATCCTGCTGTGGGCAGAGTGCTGTCCCAGCTGCAGTTCAGTGCATTTTCTGCCCTTTCTCGCCGTTTTCAGTGCTCTGGAGGCTCTGATCAACTTTGCCTACAACGGTCACCTGGCCATAGACCAGCAGAATGTGCAGTCCCTGCTCATGGGGGCGAGTTTCCTGCAGCTGCAGAACATCAAGGATGCTTGCTGCACCTTCCTCAGGGAGAGGTGAGAGGGGCTGGGGGGATTCTGGGGGATTCCAGCAGTGAGGTTCTGTCACCTGTGTCCAGCTTGGGAGCAGCAGGATGTTCCCTTCTAGCAGGATGAGGAGTGTGCATCCTAAAACTTGGCATCTGTAGAGTTATGGAACACAAAATGGATTGGGAGGGATCTTAAAGCCCATCCCAATTCCCCCCTGCCAGGGCAGGGACACCTCCCACTGTCCCAGGCTGCTCCAAGCCCCAGTGTCCAACCTGGCCTGGGACACTTCAGGGATCCAGGGGCAGCCACAGCTGCTCTGGGAATTCCATCCCAGCCCCTCCCCACCCTCCCAGCCAGGAATTCCTCATTCCCAATATCCCATCCATCCCTGCCCTCTGGCAGTGGAAGCCATGCCCCCTTCTCCTGCCATTCTCATTCCCTTCAGAATAACCTATCACTCCTTTATGCACACAGTAAAAGATCTTGGCCAGCCACAGAATCAAAAGGAGGAGACATTTCCCTTTCTGAGAGCCCATCCTGGCAGGAATTGCCCTTCCTGCTGCTGTGTGTGCTAAAGGGGAGGAACACAGTGCCTCAGCCCAGGAGCTGGACAGGAAACTGTGCCACAGCCCTAAATTGGTCCCAGGTTTTTCAGTTTCCTCACTGGGGCTTGGCTGTGAGGCTGTTCCAGCAGCATGGGGTGGAAATGGAAAGCTGGGACACTCTTTGTGAATCCCACGTGGATTCTCAGCCCTGCCAGGGAGTCTGATGTGTTCACTTTTCCCAGCCTGGCTTCTCTGCAGCTGCTCAGGGCATTCTGTGGTGTGATGTTAAACACACCCATCAAATACAGGGATTGGCCACCAAAATGCTCCCAAATCCACCAGGAGCAGCCAGCTGTCCTAAGTGCAGTCCTGGCTTTGAGTGCACAGCTGCCAGTTTGGTTAATAACCAAAAATTAGTGTGTTCTGGCCACCCTGGAGAGCTGGGACAGGGACACTGAGCTCTCCTTCTTAAGTGGAATTGAGAATTGGGATATTTTTAGGCAGCTGTGTTGTAACCAAGCCCTCAGAGCCACCCTCATGTGACAGTTCCCCACCCAGCAGCACAAGGACCTGGAGCTGCTGCAGAGACCCAGAGGAGGCCCCAGAGCTGCTGCAGGGCTGGAGCCAGGCTGGGAGAGCTGGGAATGTTCATCTGGAGAGGAGAAGCTCCAGGGAGAGCTCAGAGCCCCTGGCAGGGCCTGAAGGGGCTCCAGGAGAGCTGGAGAGGGACTGGGGACAAGGATGGAGGGACAGGACACAGGGAATGGCTCCCAGTGCCAGAGGGCAGGGATGGATGGGAGATTGGGAATTGGGAATTCCTGGCTGGGAGGGTGGGGAGGAACTGGCACAGGGTGCCTGGGGAAACTGTGGATGCTCCCAGAGCCACCTGGATCTATCCAATGCCTCTTTGGCAGGGACAGGGGGACATTTGTGTTTCCATCCTCTGGCTGTGCCTTGGATTCACCTGGAGCTCCCTGTGCAGGTCAGCTCCTGGGTGAGAGGACACTTGTGATGGTGTTCACAGGGGTCCCAGGATGAGGGAAGAGATGAGGATCTGACTCCGTGTTTCAGAAGGCTGAATTATTATTTTATGATATATATTATATTGAAACTATACTAAGGGAATAGAAGAAAGGATTTCATCATGATTTATTATTTTATGATATATATTATATTGAAACTATACTAAAGGAATAGAAGAAAGGATTTCATCATGATTTATTATTTTATGATATATATTATATTGAAACTATACTAAGGGAATAGAAGAAAGGATTTCATCAGAAGGCTAGCTAAGAATAGAAAAAGAAAGAATGATAACAAAAGCTTCTGTCTCTGACAGAGTCCGAGCCAGCTGACTGTGATTGGCCATTAATTAGAAACAATCACATGAGCCCAATCCCAGATGCACCTGTTGCATCCCACAGCAGCAGATAATCAATGTTCACATTTTGTTCATGAGGCCTCTCAGCTTCTCAGGAGGAAAAATCCTGAGGAAAGGATTTTTCATAAAATGTGCCAGATGTGACAGACACTGGAGAGGACAGGACACATCTTCACTGCACTGTGTGTCCTCCTGTGCTTCCCAGAATCCTGGAATGGTTTGGGTTGGAAGGGACCTGAAATCCCATCCCATTCCACCCCTGCCATGGCAGGGACACCTCCCACTATCCCAGGCTGCTCCAAGCCCCAATGTCCAACCTTGGGCACTGCCAGGGATCCAGAGCAGCCATCTCCTCCACTAACCTGACATTCCTGTTCTGTCCTGCTCCCCTTTCCAGGCTTCACCCCAAGAACTGCCTGGGTGTGCGGCAGTTTGCAGAGACCATGATGTGCACGGTGCTCTACGACGCCGCCAACAGCTTCATCCACCAGCACTTCGTGGAGGTCTCCATGTCCGAGGAGTTCCTGGCCCTGCCCTTCGAGGACGTCCTGGAGCTCGTTTCCAGAGATGAGCTCAACGTCAAGTCTGAGGAGCAGGTGGGTACCTGGGGAAGGTTTGGCCTCGAGGGGTTCCTTGCTGCTTGGGAGTGGAATGGGAATGGGAATTGTCCTGTTCCTGGGCTGAGTGAAGCTGAGGTGTCCTGGCACAGTGGGGACACTCAGAGGTGCTGGATGGAGCTGTGATGGTTTCCTGTGCCTGGTCCTGAAGAAACACAAGGCAGGGCTTTTTTAGGATCACAGAAACCTCAGAGAGCATCGAGTCCAACGCTTCCTCCAGCACTGCCAAGGCCACCACTGACCATGTCCCCAGGTGCCACATCCACATGGGTTTTAAATCCCTGCAGGGATGGGGACTCCACCATGCCCTGGGCAGCCCTTCCTGTGAAGGAATTTTTCCAAATTCCCACCTAAACTCTGCTGGGACAACATGAGGCTGTTTCCTCTCCTCCTGTCCCTTGTTCCCTGGAATCCCACCTGGCTGCACCCTCCTGTCAGGGAGTTTGTGGGAGTGAGAGGAGTTTAGGGTGTTCCCACAACCTTGAGAATGCATCAGTGTGGGCTGACAGTGAGCTGGGAAAGCAGAGCCTGTCCTTGAGCCTGGAAATCTGTCCTGCTGTTCCTGAGGAGGTGACAAGGGCAGAGCAGAGCTCCAGCTTCTCCTTGTAGGGTACAAATGTGCTTCTTTAATCGGGTTGAGGGAGGGAGGGGAACCTGCCCCACATTCCTGTGTCATACCAAGAATTCCTCACTGTTTTTCCCAGAGCAGGTAGAATCCACAGAGTCCATCCTGGGGACATTTCCCCTTCCCTGAACTGCCAGCCCCACCCTTCAGAAATTCCAGTAGCACCCTGCAGAGGGGAAGAAAGTTGGCTTGGGGTTTTTAGTCCCTGTGGTGCTGTTGGAGAAGCATTTTTGCACTGGAAAGTTTGGGAATTGTGTTGGGAGAAGCTCCAGATGCCACTATGCAAGAAAGAGTTGATGATTTGTTCTGGTCAGTCACAAAGGCTGCAATAACTTAACTGGGGAGTCCTGTGAACCCAGAAATGTGAATCCTAATTTAAACTGGGACCAGGGCACCAGGATCCTTCTGTAGCTGGAGTCATCCAGAGGGGTTTCAGTGTCCCCTCCATGTCTGGGATGGAGCCTGAAGGGACCAGCTCAGCTCCAGGTGTCCCCAGTGCAGTCATCCAGAGATGGATCCCTGTCATCAAACCTTCTCCTGGTTTCTCATGGAGCAGCACCATTCCCACTTTGCAGATTTCTGTCACTAAATAAACACAGTTTTGTGTTCTGTGCCATTTCCTCTGCCAAAATCCTCCCTGCAGCTCCCTCATCTCCCTGCAAACTTCTGTGCTGAATGTCCCGTCCCATGGGACAGGAGATCAGGATTGTCAGAGGCAGGGAAAGAAACCTGCATGGAGCCAGGCTGGGAGAGCTGGGAATGTTCCCCTGGAGAGGAGAAGCTCCAGGGAGAACTCAGAGCCCCTGGCAGGGCCTGAAGGAGCTCCAGGAGAGCTGGAGAGGGACTGGGGACAAGGCATGGAGGGACAGGACACAGGGAATGGCTCCCAGTGCCAGAGGGCAGCGATGGATGGGAGATTGGGAATTGGGAATTGTTCCTGTGAGGGTGGGGAGGCCCTAGAATAGAATTCCTAGAGCAGCTGTGGCTGCCC
Source organism: Melozone crissalis (assembly GCF_028551555.1). Classification (NCBI taxonomy): domain Eukaryota; kingdom Metazoa; phylum Chordata; class Aves; order Passeriformes; family Passerellidae; genus Melozone; species Melozone crissalis. Next base: position 1,187,804 of record NW_026535794.1, on the reverse strand, counting down.
TGGATCTCTGGGAGCTTCCAGGTCCAGGCTGGACAGGGCTTGGAGCAGCCTGGGACAGTGGGAGGTGTCCCTGCCCATGGCTGGGGGTGGCACTGGATGATCCTTGAGGTTCCTTCCGTGTCATTTCATTCCCATTTGTGAGAAATGAATTTGTAGAGAATTTTTAAAGTTTGACAGAAGGTTCACATAGTACATATTTGTATGTAAACTTTGAGATAGGAAATGTTGACTTAGAAATGCCATGGAATAGGACAGACATTGTTGAGAGAGAAATGGAACTAAAACAAGTTTTAAAGAAATGTTAACTTAGAAATGCCATGGAACAGGATAGATATTGTTGAGAGAGAAGTGGAACTAGAAACAAGTTTTAAGGGATAGTTTTGTAAATAAGACTGGATATTTTGGAGAAGTAGAACTATGAAAGATGTATTGCAGTAGGACACATGGGGAGTAGTTTTATATGCTTAGCTTTAAAGTATTTCTAGTATAGTGTGGTAAAAGTTGATAAGCTAAGATACACTTATAATGTATTGTAATTAGGAAATAGTTGGGTTTTGATTGTAATAGCATGAATTATAACATCTGTATTGTCTCATTCTTCACATGAGACTAAAAATGGAATTAAAATTTTTAAAACACTTCTCAGTCACCCCATTTCTGAGTCAGAAAATCCAACACCCATCCACTTGCACAACCCCCTGACTGCACCTTTCCCCTGCTGTGTCCTGGCAGGTGTTTGAAGCTGCCCTGGCGTGGATCAGGTACGAGAGGGAGCAGAGGGAGCCCTTCCTGCCCGAGCTGCTGTCGCGGATCCGGCTGCCGCTGTGCCGCCCGCAGTTCCTCAGCGACCGCGTGCAGCAGGACGACCTGGTGCGCTGCTGCCACAAGTGCAGGTGGGCCTGGGCTCACCTGGGGGGCACAGCCACAGCCTGCAGCCTCTGTGGGAGCAAAGGGGGGCGGGATGGTCAGGATGGACAGAGATCTCTAAAGCCAGGTCATGGAACTTGGGGTTATTGCAAAGGGCCTGGGTGCAGGGCCCTGCTGGGATTTGGGGTTATTGCAAAGGGCCTGGGTGCAGGGCCCTGCTGGGATTTGGGGTTTATTGCACAGGGCCTGGGTGCAGGGCCCTGCTGGGATTTGGGGTTTATTGCACAGGGCCTGGGTGCAGGGCCCTGCTGGGATTTGGGGTTTATTGCAAAGGGCCTGGGTGCAGGGCCCTGCTGGGAGCTGCCAGGCACAGCTCAGAGCAGGTCCCAGAGAGGAGAGGGGTAGAGAGAATGAGAGAGACAGAGGATTAGAGATAGGAGAGTAAGAGGGTAAGAGAGTAAGGGAGTAACAAAGGTAAGTGAGGTTCTCATTGCAATACAATAAATCTTCTTCTGTGTTGAATATTCTAATTCTCACTAACCAATCTAGTACAAGATACAAATCCTATAGCATTTCCATACAGCCTATAAGAATCACTACATTACCATCCTGTGTTACATTTTAAACCCTACAAACTCCTCTTTGGGCCCCTTCTGCCAAGCTGTAGGGTCTGCTCTGCCCCTTGGGCTTGTCTGCAAGCAGAGGGTGTTGTTCCATCAAAAGGGGATTACCTTCAGCTGGCCACACCATTGTTTTCCAGTTGTTCAGTAACTGAGGGATCTCAAACCTTGCTTTCATTTCAATCTCACTTAGAGTTTCTATATTCTCAAAATCTTTTGCCAGGCAATCATATTTATAAGGCTTTCCTGTTTCATCCTCCCCAACAATTCTCAGTCGCCAGCCGGTCAGATCTCCTCCCTAACCCTCCTCCACTGTGTTTCAGGGATCTGGTGGATGAGGCCAAGGATTACCACCTGATGCCCGAGCGGCGGCCGCACCTGCCGGCGTTCAAGACGCGGCCGCGGTGCTGCACGTCCATCGCGGGGCTCATCTACGCCGTGGGGGGACTCAACTCAGCAGGTACCTTGCAGTGGAAAGACCACCAGGGGCTGGGTGGGGTGATGGTGGGATGCTGGAGTTACCTCCTCTGGAAGCGTGGTGCAGGTTTTCCTCCTCCATGCAGCACTTTGATCCTTCTGGTGACACCCTCAGGGTGGTTGTGCCCGTAGTTTAACGTCTTCCATCTGAAATCCTGTCCAGGATTTCTTTAGGACATATTCCTAAAGACTTTAATGGGCCTGGAGCCCCAAGCAGGACTTGCAGGGATCTCCACAATGTTGTTGGGGCTGTGGGATCACAACACTTTCGCATGAGCCTCACCATGGCATAAAAAGGGAACAGAAAGCGACCAAGGAAAAACCTGCACTCCCCGGAAGCAGCGACACCACAGATGGGACTTGCAGGTCTCTGCTGCCCCTTGGAGGACAGTGGAGGTGCCACTTCCACAGAGGGAACGTGTGCAGGCTCCTCGGGCAGAGCTTGGAAATGTTCCCCGATCTTTTGGAGTGTGGGAACAATGGGAATTGTTCAGAGTGGCATCTCTGGGGGTGAGCAGGGATATGTGGCTGGGAAATGTCTCTGGGGAGCAGGAAGGCTGGAATAGGATGTGAGAGCCCAGGATAGGACAGAGAATCCCAGAATGGTCTGGGTTGGAAGGGATCTTAAGGACCATCCTGCCACCCTGTTTTTTTAAGTTTTTCTAAGCCTTATGATGTTTATATTCTTGCAACAAACTTTCTCACACACTTATGTAAATAACTTATTGTTTTGCATTCTTTTATGGAGGAGGAGAAATTTGATGGACTGTTGTTTTGTCCGGTGTCATTGGAAAGGTGACATTGTCACCCTCCAATCCACTGTCACTTTTGGAAATCTATAAATGTTGGAGTCAGAAATTAAACACCCTCTTTTTTGCCTTGGAGAGCTGTGTGTCCACATCATTTTATTTCGTGTCCTATAGCGACAGTCATCCCTAATGTGGGCAGGGGCACGTTCTACTGTCCCAGGCTGCTCCCAGCCCTGTCCAACCTGGCCTTGGACACTTCCAGGGAGCCAGGTGCAGCACTTTGCACTTGGCCTTGTCCAATCTTTCCCCAGATATTTTCCCAAAGAAAAACCAGCCAAATTCCCCATGCCAACCCCACCTTTAGGCACCCCTCTACCCCCTCCCCACCATCCTAGGGCTTCATCTGGTCTCCCTCTTTTAATTTGAGTAGCAAATTTCTATGCAGGCGACTCGCTGAACGTGGTGGAGGTGTTTGACCCCATTGCCAACCGCTGGGAGCGGTGCCAGCCCATGGGCACGGCGCGCAGCCGCGTCGGCGTGGCCGTGCTCAACGGGCTCCTCTACGCCATCGGCGGCTACGACGGCCAGCTCCGCCTCAGCACCGTCGAGGTCTACAACCCTGACACCGACTCCTGGTCCAAAGTGGAAAGCATGAACAGTAAGAGGAGGTATGGGCAGCTCAGAGGGAGGAGACTTCTGGAAAAGCAGGGGGAAACGAGGTTGGAGGGAGAGCGATTCTTGAAGCGCAAGGAGAAATGATTTTGGAGGAAGAGTGGGGTGGCAGGTGGTGGGTGCCCAGCAGGATGTGTGTGTTTGGAGGGGGAAAAATGGGAAAGGAGGAGTGGGGCAGTGTGGAGGCAGCTGGGACTTCCTTGGGGGCCGGGCTCTGCTCCCAGGAAACAGGGGCAGGACAAGGGGAAATGACCTCAAACCACGCCAGGAGAGTTCAGTTGGATACAGGGAAAATTCCTCTTGGAAGGGGTTGTCCAGCCCTGGCCCAGGCTGTCCAGGGCAGGGGTGGAGGGTGTACATGCCCCTCACCAGGTTTCTCTGGAGCTCCCTCAGCCACTCCTGGTGCTCCAGCCCCTTCCCCAGCTCCATTCCCTTCTCTGGACACGCTTCAGCCCCCCCAATGTCTTTTTCTCTATCCACACCCAGGATTTGAGGTGCTCCTGCCATGAACACCTCAAATTCCCAAAATTTCCCCTTTGTGAGCTCAGAGTTCAAGTGGGACCGAGCAGTTTGGAGGTGAATCCAGGGAAAGGCACTTTGGTGGGATGCCACAGGCAGAGTTTGTGGGGCCACAGCGTTGGGGCCAGGGTGACAGCACCTCCAGGCACCTCTGAGGCTCCTGCTGTTCCTTGCAGTGCCATGGGAACGGTGGTGCTGGACGGGCAGATCTACGTGTGTGGTGGCTACGATGGAAACTCATCCCTCAACTCGGTGGAGTCCTACTCTCCAGAAACAAACAAGTAAGAGCCCTTGGTGTCCCAGAGCTTTTCCAGAAGGTTCCCCTCTGGTGTTCCGTGTCCTGGCACCGCTGGGCATCTGGGCTGTGAGAGTGGTTTGAATAAGGAGTGGGCAAAGGAGAGGTGGTAGAATCCAGCGCTGGAAAAGCGTGGAATGATCAGTGGGAGTGCTGCTGAGCTGTCCCCTCTCCCCCCAGGTGGACAACAGTGACCCCCATGAGCTCCAACCGCAGCGCTGCCGGCGTCACCGTGTTCGAGGGACGCATCTACGTGTCCGGGGGGCACGACGGGCTCCAGATCTTCAACAGTGTAAGGGCCTGGCCAGGGCTCAGGCCCTGCACTCAGCACCTCTGTGTCCTGTCCCTGGGCATCCAAACAGCCCCGAGTGGTTGTGCCACCAAATTGTGTCACTTCCAGCCACAACGGAAAAACCTGAGGGGGAACTGAAGTGACTCATTTATCCCCTCAGGGACGTGGAGATGTTCTGAGGGCTGGAGCCCCTTGGATATGGAGACAGGCTGGGAGAGAAGAGAAGGCTCCAAAGAGCCCCTTCCAGGGCCTAAAGGGGCTCCAGGAGAGCTGGAAAGGGGCTGGGGACAAGGCATGGAGGGACAGGACACAGGGAATGGCTTTGAGCTGAAGGAGAGGAGATTTAGCTGGGATATTGGGAAGTAGTTCCTGGCTGGGAGGGTGGGCAGGCCCTGGCACAGAGTGGATCCCTGGCAGTGCCCAAGGCCAGGCTGGACAAGGCATGGAGCAGCCTGGGACAGGGGGAGGTGTCCCCACCGTGGCAGGGATGGCACTGGATGAGCTTTAAGGTCCCTTCCAACCCAAACCCTTCAGGCACCAGCCCATAACAGCCAAACTTTTAACTGAAGGCTGTTCAGTCCCATAACAGCCGAACTTTTAACTGAAGGCTGTTCAGTCCTTTCAGCTCCCTTAGCCGCTCCTGCTGCTCCAGACCGTTCCCTTCCCTGATTTACCACAAGAAACCCCAAACTGCCCCATGTTTGGAGCTGCCCCAGCGCCTCAGGGGATGCCCCAGGGCGATTCCCAAGGCAGAGCAGCAGCAGCAGCAGCAGCAGCATCCCTGACCGTGCCCGTTCCCCCTGGCAGGTGGAGTACTACAACCCGCACACGTCCAGCTGGCACTCGGTGGCGCCCATGCTGAACAAGCGCTGCCGGCACGGCGCCGCCGCCCTGGGCAGCCGCATGTTCGTGTGCGGCGGCTACGACGGCTCCGGCTTCCTGAGCGCCGCCGAGCTCTACAGCTGCGACCAGTGGTACCTGATGGTGCCCATGAACAGCCGCCGCAGCCGCGTCTCCCTGGTGGCCAACTGCGGCCGCCTCTACGCCGTGGGCGGCTACGACGGACAGTCCAACCTCAGCTCGGTGGAGATGTACGACCCCGAGAGCAACCGCTGGACGTTCATGGCGCCCATGGTGTGCCACGAGGGCGGCGTGGGCGTGGGCTGCGTGCCGCTCCTCACCATCTGACACCACGGCGGGTTTGGGTTTGGGGTTTGGGGTTTGGGTTTGGGGGCGTCTCGTCTGCAGCGAGCGTGCCAGGATTTCCAGGTGCTCCATCCAGACACAAACTTGACTTGAGAGTAATCCCCACCTGTAAGATTTTGGGCTGAAGGTTCTGAAGGGTCAAATGTGGAGAGGAAAGACCCCTTGGCCTTGTCCAGAGCCGAGACGGAGCGGATCCACCCACCCAGGATCCATCCACCCAGGATCCATCCACCCGGGATCCATCCACCCAGGATCCACCCACCCATTGTCGGTTTTCCTGCGGTTGCACCTTTGGGAAGCGCCGTTGTGGGCTGGGGGAGGGAGCCAGGCTTCATTGTGACATAAAAACAGCCACTTCAAGGACTTGGAAAATCCATCTGCACCTTCAGGGAGCTGCAAAGCCACCTGAGCCCTCCCTCCCAGGGGCACCAGCAGCGATTTGGGGGGTCCTGGTTGCACAAGGGGTCTCCAAAGAGGACAAACACGGCGCTGTCACTTCCAGGAGCTTCTTACACAAGGCACCCCCAGTTTCTCGTGCTTTCCTCAGCTTGATGTGGAAAACTTCTCCACAAGAGCCACAGGATGGAGAAACCAGGAAGAGGAAAGGTTCGGTTAAACCAGGATCGTTTGGGCAAGCTCTGGAGAAGGATGGATGGAAACGACTCCAGGCAACAGCCTGAGGGTTTCAAAATGGAAAACAGATTATCAGGATGTCCTTTAAATTAAATATCGAGGTATTTTCCAAGCCTAAGAGGCAGCTGGAACAGAAAGGCTGGGATATTTTAGGAGAGGCAAGGAAAACACTTCGTGAGTTTGTCGTGCTCTGCTGGGAAAGGTCTTTGCCATGGGTTTTGTGCCAGGAAACTTTGGAATGCTGGCAGAGCCAAAGAGCTGCCTGGCAGCACCTTCCCTGCATCAGCCCTTCAGCCCCTGCCCTGCATGATCCGTGATCCCCCCGGAGCTCCCCGTGCCCCCTGGGCACAGCCATACCTCCTCCGGGCAGCAGGGCCAGGGATTTGGGATCTTTGGGATCTCCCCCTCCCCGTGCCCGGCCCCATCCCGGTGTTCCCGGGCTGGCAGGAGCGGGATGTGCCCCCCAGCCCCGCTCCTGGGGGCTGCTCCTGCTCCCACATCCCCGGGACTGACTCTGGCTGTACATGTGGATGTCTATATTGGGGTACTGTGTATATTTTGGGGTCTGTAATGAGCATATCTGGGTATCCATGTGATCTATCAGGACATATCCATTTCCCCCACATCTATCCACTGCTGGCTTCCCAGCAATGGGAATCCTTTGGACTTTTCTGTGCTGCTCAAACTTTAAAAAGGAAAAATAAGAAAAAACACGATCAGAATGAAGTTGCTGCCTGTGGCATCTTCTCTTCTCCAGGACCCCTCCCCATGGTATCCATGGGCAGAGGAGACTGGTGAGCTGCTCTCCTGGTGTTCCATTATCCCTTTCCCTCCCACCGTCTCCCACCTGGGCCTTGTGTCCGTAGGAATGGGAATATTGGAACAAAGACCTTTGGAGGAGCAGCAGCTCCCCTGGGCCCAGGGCTGTCCATGGCCCCAGGGCTTCCAGAGGGAGGCTCAGGTGTCTCCCATCTCCCCAGATGTGCTTCTGAGGATTCCTTCACCAGGGATTTCTTTGCTTTTCCATTGTGGATGAAGCAAGGAGAAAGGAGAGCTCCTAGCTCCAAAGGCAACAGGAAGATCCTGAATTTTGGGGAAATGAGATCTGCTCACCCAAGGAAGGCAAACTGGGAGAGCAGGATGCACACAGTGCAGTCCTCAGTAAACCCTGTGCTCCTGAATCCAAGGAAAACCTGAGCCTGGGGTGTTTGGATGAATCTGACCAGGGTGAGAAGGATTTTAAACACCAAAATCGTGTAAAGAAACTGGGAAGAGGGGAGGGGGCTCCTGGTTCTTCTCTCAGTGGGAAGCAGGAGGCTGCTGTGGCTCCGGGCTCGGGAGGAGCAGGATCTCAGCAGGAGCAGCGTTCCGAGGAGCTGGGAGCGGGCACAGGGCAGGGGCTCGGGAGGAGCAGGATCTCAGCAGGAGCAGCGTTCCGAGGAGCTGGGAGCAGGCACAGGGCAGGGCTCGGGAGGAGCAGGATCCCGGTAGGAGCAGCGTTCCGAGGAGCTGGGAGCAGGCACAGGGCAGGGGCCGCGGAGGGGGATCGGCCCCGCCGAGCTCCAGCATCGCCGCATCCCCTGCAGGTCCAGGCGCGCTCCCCGCGGCACCGGGCCAAGGCAAACAGCGGGAACCCGATCCCCTCCCGCGGGCGGCACGGGATGGGGCCGCTGTTTACCCCGGAGCCGCAGCCGGGGGCCCCGAGCCGAGCCCGAGCCCGGTCCGGGGCTCATCGCGGGCTCATGGCGCTGCCGCTGCTGCTGCCGCTGCTGCTGGGGGCGGCGGGCGCTGCCGTGCCCCCGGCCGTGCCCCCGGCCGTGCCCGCGCCCCGCGAGCTGGCGCGATCCGTGCTGGAGACGCACGGGCAGGAGCTGCGGCTGCTGCGGCTGCTCGGAGTGGCCCGGACGGTAGGAAAAGGGTGCGGGGGTGCTCCGGGATCCCGCTCCATCCCGTGCGGGGCCCCACGGAGCTTCTCTCCCGGCAGAGCTTCGACTGGGGGACCCACTTCAGCATCAACTTCACGGCGCGGCAGCCGCCCTGCCCCAAGCCCGCCCCGGACCCCCGCGGCTGCCGGGGCCGCCCGGGCAGGGTGAGCGGGGAGCGGGAGCCCCGAACCCGGGAATCGGGGGGTCCCCGGTGTGCTGAAGCCGCTGTGTCCGCAGGTGCAGCGCTGCTCGGCCCAGGTGTCCGTGTTCACCTTCCTGCCCGACGTGCCGCTCTCGATGGTGGAGTGCGGCCGGGAGCCGGTGAGGGCTCCGGGAGCGCATCCCGGGGGTGGGACACGCGTCCCCATCACTTCGGGGGGTTTTTTTGGCTCTGGAGTGAAATCTCCCCTTTATTTCTCCCCGCAGCAGCCCGGTGACAGCGCCCAGCCCCGCTCCCCTGGCACCAACCCAGGTCACTCATCATCCTCCTCATCCTCATCATCATCCTCGGGGCCCCCTCCGCGGCCTCGGCCCCCTCCCAGCGCGTCCCGCCGCCCCCTGTCCCCAGCGGAGCCGCAATAAAGAGATTTCGGGCTCGGACCTGTGCGTGTGTGCGGGTGACAGTTTGGGGGGGTGACAGTTTGGGGGGGTGACAGTTCGGGGGGTACCCTCGGCTTGGGCAACAGCGATGGGGCAACTCTGGGCTTGTGCAACCCCGCGGGCACCCACCCGACACGGGCAACGTGTCACCACCCGAGGGCTCCTGGCCAAGGGGCCCCCGAGGGGTGCAGATGCCACCGCCCATCACGGGGACCCCCCCAAAAGAACGGCCGCTCTGCGGCTTGGGGCCGGGCGTTTCCCGAGGGGCAGCCCCGGGGCGGGTCCCCGACGTCCCGTGGGGGATAAAAGGGGCGCGGGGGTGGCCGTGGGGACAGCGATGGCGAGCCCGTGGGTGCTGCTGCTGGCGGTGCTGGGGGGCGCCTGCGCCCTGCCCGCCCCGGCGCCCCTCTCGTACACCGAGGCGCTGGCGCAGGCCGTGGATTCCTACAACCAACAGCCCGAGGTGCAGAACGCCTTCAGGCTGCTCAGCGCCGAGCCCGAGCCCGGCCCGGTGAGTGCCCCCCACCCGGGACCCCCCCCTTTCCCACGGGTGACACCCCCACCCCGCTCGTGGTGCCTGATCGGGGCTGCCCAGCCCGACCCTGAGCCCGCCCCGGTGAGTGCCCCCCACTCGGGACCCCCCATTTGTGACCAGGACCCCAATTCCTGTCCCCCCACTCGGGGTGCACAATGCCGACCCATGAGTGAGTGCCCCCCACCCGGGACCCCCCATTTGTGACCATGACCCCAGTTCCTGTCCCCCCACTCACCCCCCACTCACAGTATCCCACTCGTGAGAGCCTCCCACCCCGGACCCCCTATTTGTGACCGTGACTCCGATTCCTGTCCCCCCACTCGGGGTGCACAGTGCCGACCCATGAGTGAGTGCCCCCCACCCGTGACCCCCTATTTGTGATCAGGACCCCTATTCCTGTCCCCCGACTCGAGGCACCCCACTCGGGGTGCACAGTGCTGATCCGTGAGTGTCACCCACTTGTGACCCCCGCAGGACCCCTATTCCTGTCCCCCCACTCGGCGTGCACAATGCCGACCCCACTCGTGAGTGCCCCCCACTCGGGACCCCCCATTTGTGATCATGACCCCAATTCCTGTCCCCCCACTCGTGTCCTCCCATTTGTCACACACCCCTTTGTGACAGCTCAGCGCTGGCCCTGAGCCCACACCAGTGACTGTCACCCCACTGGTGACCCCCTCCGAGTGCCACCCCATTGCTGACCCCTCTGCTGTCTCCTGCCCCCCACGCGTGTCCCCAGGGCGTGGAGCTGAGCTCGCTGCGGAAACTCAACTTCAGCATGATGGAGACGGAGTGCGCGGCCAGCGCCCGCGCCAACCCCGACGACTGCGACTTCAAGGAGAACGGGGTGAGGAGGAGGAGGAGGAGGAGGAGGAGGAGCGGGAGGAAGGGGGCGCGGGGGCCCGCTGCCATCCCCGGGTGACACCGCGTGTCCCCCCAGGCCATCAAGGAGTGCTCGGGGCCGGTGCAGTTCCGGCAGGACTCGCCCGAGATCGACCTGAGCTGCTCCGACGCCTCCTCCGACGTGAGCGGGGGAGCCGGGGTGGGAGGGGAGGGCCCCGAGGGTCCCGCATCCCTGGGAGGGTCCCTGCCTGCCCCACATCCCCCAAAAGGGACACCCCGAGGGCTCTGCTGCCCCGTGGTGGCTCCACAGGAGGGTGGGGGGTCCTGGGTGGGGGGTTTCAGGTGCAGAGTCCCATGGGCGGGGTGCTGGGTTTGAGTGTGGGGTGCAGGGCCCCAGGTGGGGCATCCTGGGTGGGGTCTGGCCTTGGGGACACGAGTGGGGTCCCGAGTGTTGGATTCTGGATATGGGGTGCCAAGTGTCCCAGGTAGGGGGGTCCCTGGTGTGGGGACACGAGCGGTGTCCCTGGAATGGGGTCCTGAGTGGGATCCTGTGGATGGGGTCTCTGGAATGGGGTCCTGGGTGGGAAATACCCCTGGTGTGGGATCCTGGGGATGGGATCTCGGGGATGAGGTCCCTGGTGTGGGATCCTGGGCGGGGAATAGCCCTGGTGTGGGGTTCTGGGTGAGATCCTGGGCATGGGGTCCCTGGTGCAGGGTCCTGGGTGGGATCCTGGGGAGGGGGTCGCTGGAATGGGGTCCTGGGTGGATTCCCAGGGATGGGGTCCCTGCAATGGGGTCCCTGGTGTGGGATCCTGTGGATGCGGTCCCTGGTGTGGGGTTCTGGGTGAGATTCTGGGCATGGGGTCCCTGGTGCAGGGTCCTGGGTGGATTCCCAGGGATGGGGTCCCTGCAATGGGGTCCCTGGTGTGGGATCCTGTGGATGCGGTCCCTGGTGCGGGGTCCTGGGTGGGTTTCCAGCTGCGGGATCCCTGGCTGGGGTCCCGGCTGTGCTCCCAAGGGGGATTCCCACACTTCCTGACCCCCCATCCCTCCTGCAGCCGGTTCTGATCCAGCGCGGCCGCTTCGGGCGCTTCCTGAGGAAGGTTCGGCGCTTCCGACCCAAGGTCAAGTTCAACGTCCACCTGAGGGGCTCCGTGGGGCTGGGCTGAGCAATAAAGGAGCCACCGGGAGTGGCCGTGCGGGCACCGCGTCCTCCTGTCTGTCTCTGTCACACGGGGAAACTGAGGCACGGCCGGGACACGGGGCTGCTCCGCCCTTGGGTTCGCTCTGGGGAGCCCCCAGGAGCCCACCCAAAAAAGGGGTCACTGCCATCCCCAGGGTGTCATTGTCCCCATAGTCATTGTCCCCGTGGTGGCATTGTCCCCGATGTGGCATTGTCCCCCCCAGCCAGCAGCGATGGCAAAGGGAGCTGGGGAGGGGACACAGGGGACACTGTGAGCCCTCTGGGGAGCTGCAAGGGGGAGTTCAGGTCCTGAGGAGACCCCCATGGTGGCTCAGTTTGGGACAGGGACATTGTGGGTGCAGATTTGGAGGGCTCGGGGACCCCTGTGCCCCAAAAGCGGCTGGGGCAGGGTCATGGCTGCAGCCCCCTGGCGGTGTCCCTCTGTCCCCCCGATATTCCCGTGGGTCTGTACCCCACAAACCCCTCTGTGGGGACCCCACAAACCCTCTGGGGACAGGGAAGGACAAGCCCAGGGCTCCGAGTCCCTGCAGGGGCCGGTGCCGGGAGGAGAGCCCGGTGGTGCCCGTGCTGTGCCCATTTTGGGGGAGCTGCTCCTGGGTTCTGTCACCAGCACCGTCCCCATCCTCGCGTCCCCCTTGGGGTGACAGCGGCAGGGAACGCACGGCAGCGCCGGGAGGCAGCTGCATTTGGGATGGGGCTGTCGGGGGTCCCCGAGGTGGCAGCACCGGCAGGGGGGTCCCTTTGCCCCTCCAGGGCCTTGGAGAGATGGGGGGACCCCAGATCTGCCCCAGAGAGCGCCCCCCACTCGTGACACCCCCATTCGTGACCCCCAGGGTGTTCCCAGCTCTCACAGCTCCCTGGCTGGGCATGGGGGGATTTGGGGTGTCTAGGAACACTCAGGGGTCCCCATTGGGGCACAGGGACACTCAGGGTGACACCGGGAGTGATGCAGGGACCTTTATTGGCAGTGAAGGGGACACAGGGAGGGGACACAGGGAGGGGACACAGGGAGGGGACACAGCGAGGGGACACAGGGAGGGGACACAGGGAGGGGACACAGGAAGGGGACACAGGGTGGGGACACAGAGAGGGGACACAGGAAGGGGACACAGGGTGGGGATACAGAGAGGGAACACCGGAGGGGACACAGGGAGGGGGCACAGCAGTGTCACCCCTCAGGGTTTGGGCGCCTTGAGGTTGAGCCTGTCCCGGATCCAGATCCGACCGCACTGGAAGAAGCCCTGGAAACGCTGCTTGACCTTGCCAAAGAAATCCTTGATCTTGGATTTCCAGACATGGCCCAACTGGGGAAACAAAGAGCAGGGTCAGACTCGGAGGGGGGGTGAGGAGCGGACCTGGGGACCCCCGGGGGACACGGAGCCATTCCAGCCCCTTCTCACCGCGGCCGGGGCCTTCTCGCAGGAGAGCTCCACCGTGGGCTGCTGCCCCTCCAGGAACGCGGAGCCCTGGCACCGGGTCAGAGCCTGTGGGGCACAGAGGGCACACAGGACAGCACAACCCCCTCGTGCCTCAGTTTCCCCACTGGATAACCCCCAGTTCCCACGGGACGAAGCCTCACCCCGAGCCAGCGGCTCTTGCAGCTGCTGGTGGCCGTTCCCGGTGCCCTGCACGTGGTTTCCTCCAGGGTGAAGCTCAGCTCCCGCCGGCTCTGCAGGTCTGAGGGCTGGGAAAAGGGCCAGGATCCATCAGGGATCCATCCCCCTCCCACAACGGGCCAGAACCAGCCCCAAGAATCCAGCCTGAAACGGGTCAGCCCCAAAACAAGGCAGCCCTACCCGGAGCAGGGCCGGATCCAGCAGTGCCCAGGCCTGGAGCCTCCCCTGGGAAGGGAGAGCCCAGCACTGACCCAGCCGGGCCGGGCCTGGAACGGGTCAGCCCCAAAACAAGGCAGCCCTACCCGGAGCAGGGCCGGATCCAGCAGTGCCCAGGCCTGGAGCCTCCCCTGGGAAGGGAGAGCCCAGCACTCACCCAGCCGGGCCGGGGCTGAGCCTCCCGCAGCCGCAGCACGAAGGGACTGACGGCCCTGGCGTTGAGCAGCTCCACGGCCGCCGCCACCACGGCCCCGTAGCTCAGGGACCCCGGTGGGGACGAGGACACCGCGGTGCCACCCTGTCCCACGGCGGTGCCACCCTGTCCCAGCGTGGCTCCGCGTGGATCTGGCGTGGAGGCTCCAGCCAGGCCCAGCAGCAGCAGCAGCGGTGGCAGCGCTCGGCTCGGCCCCATGGCGCTCCTGGATCCTGCTCCTGCTCCCCAGCGCTTTTATGGGAGCTGCGCTGGGCGTTCCAGGGGGTGAATCTGGCCAGGAGCCCAGCCCAGCCCTGCAGAGCCCCGGGCAGTGGGGAGCGCTGTGCCGGTCACCTCGGTCAGCAGGGACACCGCGGTCAGCGTCCCCCTGCCATGTGTGACCAGGGGTGACACACATGGCCTGCCAGATTAAGCTCTTTTTTGACCCAGAGATGGGGTAACTTTAAAAATTTTTAAAATTTTTATTCAATTTTCAGTCTTATGCGAAGGGTGAGACAACACAGATGTTATCATTCACGCCATCACAATCAAAACCCAACTATTTCCTAATTACAACACATTATAAGCGTTTCTTGGCCTATCAGCTTTTGCCACACCATGCTGTAAATGTTATAAAGCCAATAATCTAAAATTACTTTTTAATCTTTCACAGTTCTATTTCTCCAGTTTGCAAGGCCATCCTTTAAAACTTGTTCCTCATTCCATTTCTCTCCCTCAGCAATGCCTGTCCGGCTCCATGGCATTTCTAAGTCAGCATTTCTCGTCTCAGGGTTTGCACACAGATCACACACTGTGTGAGCCTTCTGTCAGGCTTGGAGAATTCCCTACAAATCCATTTCCCACATTGGCCATTGTGAAAAATGCATGTGTTTAATGATTGGCTTTTCGCAAATATTAAAATGAATATTATATGTGTTGTGTGTTAAAAAGCAATGCTGTATTAATTCTCTTAAGTACTGTGTGAAATACAGTTTTAGGTTATAAAAATTGTTAAAATAGAAACTGTGCTATGTAAGATGCTTTGTTTAACAGAAAGGGCTTGCAGCGAGACAGCAGCCACAGGACACCTGAGTCTTCCAGAGAACAAGAATTTATTGCCTTCTTATCAGAAGAAATGAACTTTTTCCCGCCTCGAAGGCACTGTTAGGATTAGAGGGGAGAAGTTGCTGATGACCAGACAGAATCCTGTGTTTGAATGGAATTTATGCATCATGTATTCATGTATGAATATGCAACAGGCTGTTGTTCTTAAGCGTTAATCCTTTGTTAACGTGGGTCCTTTGTCTGGGCTCGTGATGCCCAGAAAAAGATTCCCAAGACCTCCGTAAATCTTTGTTTTTATTGTCTCATATTGTCCTAATTCAATTTGTCCAAATTGTTATTACTCTAATTGTGTTGCTATTCTTTTTAACCATTTTATTACTATTAAACTTTTAAAAACTTTAAAAAACAAGTGATTGGCGTTTTTCACAGCCGTGGATGGTCCAGAGCGTGGTGGGGATGAAAGGTCTGAGCCAGGTGAGGGTCGGGTTCTTCTCCCAGGGAACACGGATAAAGGGAAACAGCTTCAGGCTGGGCCAGGGGAGGTTCAGGCTGGATTTGGGACAATTCCTTCCCCAGAAAGGGCTGGCACAGCTGCCCAGGGCATGGTGGAGTCCCCATTGGTGAGGGGATTTAAAACCCCTGTGGAGGTGGCACTTGGGGACACAGTGGCAGTGCTGGGGGGTTGATTGGGGTTTTTTTGCTCTCCCAGGACTTTTCCCCTGGATTCTCTGCAGACATTCGGGGTTTTCCAGCCCGGGGTGATTTATGGCCTGTCCCCCGTGCAAACAGGGCAGCAGGAAGCTCAGGAGGACACCCAGGATCCTGCCCTGAGGGTGACCCTCGGATTGGGAGCACCAGCACTGAAAAACATCCTCATAAATCACACGGGGACAATGGCACCACACCGGGGTGGCACCTGGAAGTCCCCAGGGAGGGACAGTGTCAGTCAGGGCCCTGCAGCAGACCCCAGGACATTCCAGGTGCAGACAGCTCCAGCTTTCCATGGAGAAAGGTGGGATCCACATCCAGGCGTGGGGATCCAACACATCCCCAGGGATTCATTGGTCTCACTGCTTCCCTTCAGTCTTTCCCATTTCCCTCCAAACTGTGTCCCGTTCCTTAAAAATTCCCTTTAAATTCTGTAATTCCTTCCAAATTCCTTCCCAGATTCCCTCCAAATTCTTCAATTCCTTCCGAATTTCCTCCAAAATCCTCCCAGCTCCTTCCAAACTCCTCAGCTATTCCCATTTTCCCCATGTATCCCACCTAGGATTTAACAGTGAGAGAAAGAGTCTCAAAATAGATGTAAAATATTTAAATTTCATTTTTAGCTGCCTGTGCCAGCCCAAAAAGCCACAAAATCCTTGGAGGCCATTTTGGGAAAAGAAAAGGGAAAATTCCGTGAGTTTTCCTTGGGGCATTGATTGGTCTCACTGCTTCCCTTCAATCTTTCCCAATTCCTTCCAAACTGTGTCCTGTTCCTTAAAAATTCCCTTTAAATTCTGTAATTCCTTCCAAATTCCTTCCCAGATTCCCTCCAAATTCTTCAATTCCTTCTGAACTTCCTCCAAAATCCTCCCAGCTCCTTCCAAACTCCTCAGCTATTCCCATTTTCCCCATGTATCCCGCTTAGGATTTAACAGCAAGAGTTTCAAAATAGATGTAAAATATTTAAATTTCATTTTTAGCTGCCCGTGCCAGCCCTGAGCAGCCTCCCAAAAGCCACAAAATCCTTGGGAATAAAAAAGGGAAAATTGAGTGAGTTTTAATTGGGAAGTTGTGATTCCCAGGACATCTCCCACCCCTGACAGGGACAGTAAATCTCAAAAAACCCAAAACCAAACCCTGGGCCCCGAGCTGAGGAAATTCCCTGCTCATAAATCTGGCTCGGGGTTTGTTTGCCCTTCCCAGGGCTGAGCTGTCCCTCCTCCTTCCGGAACATTCCTGGGTTTGTCCTGGAGCCGCTCCCACAGCCAGGCCCCGGTTCCCAGTCCCACACAGGGGATGGGAATGGTTGGGATTTAGGATCCTTCCACCCCAGCAGGTCTGGGATGCTCGGATACAAAAGGAAAAGCACGGCTGGTCCGTCATGGAATCATCCTGGAGTGTTTGGGTTATAATGGAACACAAATCCCATTCCACACCATGGCCAGGGACACCTCCCACTGCTCCCAGTGTCCCGCCTGGCCTTGGGCACTGCCACGGATCCAGGGCAGTGTGAAAAACACCAATCACTTGGGGTTTTTTTAAATTTTAAAAGTTTAATAGTAATAAAATGGTTATAAAAATAGGAACACAATTAGAGTAATATTAATTTGGACAATTAGTACAATATGAGACAATAGAGACAAAGAGTTGTGGACAGTCTGGGTTCCTTTTCTGGGCAGCACGAGCCCAAAAAAAGAACACCCGTTAACAAAGGATTAACCCTTAAAAACAACGGCCTGTTGAATATTCATACACCTCATACATGATGCATAAATTCCATTCAAACACAGGATTCTGTCTGGTCAGTGTCAACTTCTTCCTCTGAATCCTAAGAGCGCCTTTGAGGTGGGAAGAAGTTCATTTCTTCTGATAAGAGAGCAATAAATTCTCTTTCTCTGAAAGATTCAGCTGTCCTGTGGCTGCTATCTCGCTGCGAGTCCTTTCTTTAAAAAACTATCCTACATAGCATGGTTTCTATTTTAACATTTTTTAATAACCTAAAACTATATTTAACACAGCACTTAAGAGAATTAATACAGCATTACTTTCTAACACACAACACGTATAATATTCATTTTAATATTTCCAAAAAGTCAATCATAAAATACGTATTTTTCACAGGCAGGCACAGCTGCTCTGGGAATCCCATCCCAGCCAGGAATTCCCAATTCCCAATCTCCCATCCATCCCTGCCCTCTGGCACTGGGAGCCATTCCCTGTGTCCTGTCCCTCCATGCCTTGTCCCCAGTCCCTCTCCAGCTCTCCTGGAGCCCTTCCAGGCCCTGCCAGGGCTCTGAGCTCTCCCTGGAGCTGCTCCTGTCCAGGGGAGCATTCCCAGCTCTCCCAGCCTGGCTCCAGCCCTGCAGCAGCTCCGGGGCCTCCTCTGGATCTCTCCCGGTCCCAGCCCGGTCCCTGCCCGGTTCCCGTTTCCCGCTCCGGGCCTGTCCCCGTTTCCACAGCGACAGCACCGCCCTGGTCACCATGGCAACCGCGCCTGACGGGGCGTGGTCACGTCGCTCAACACGCGCCGGCGCTTCCGCGTTAGACCACGCCCCCATCGTAACCTCGCGCCTCGACCCGGAAGTGGCGCGTTCCCGCGCTCAGTGGGCGCCGCCATGTTGGGAGGCTGTGCAGCATCCGGGCAGGGCGGTGAGCGCGGTGATTGGCGGAGCGCGGCACGTGACGTGCAACTCGCACCGCGATTGGGCGGCGGTGCCGCCGCTTCCGCGCGGTGCGGATCGGGGGTCTTGGGGGTACCCGGGATGGGGGAAGGTGACGGGGAGCCCCGGCCCTCAAAGCGAGCCTGGAGCCGGGACACAGCGGCTTTCGAGACATTTCACCGGCTTTATTTGTTTTAAAGTCCCGTTTCACCGTCCACCAGCACTAAAAGGCGGGAATTCCTTACAGGAATTGCAGAGTCATGGAATTGCTGAGATTAACAAAGCCCTCAAAGATGCCCGAGTCCAAGCCCAGCACTGCCCCATGCCCCAAGTGCCACATCCACAGGGCTTTTCAATCCCTGCAGGGATGGGCACTCCACCCCTGCCCTGGGCAGCTTTGCAGAGTTTGAGATCTCTCTCTTGGAGAGCCCTTTCCATGAGGAACATTCCCAATATCCCACCTGAACCTGCCCTTGAGGCCATTCCCTCTGGTCCTGTTCCCTGGGAGCAGAGCCCGACCCCTCCTGGCTCCAACCTCCCTCCTTCCAGGGAACTGCAGGAGCCAGAAGGTGCCCCCTGAGCCTCCTCTTCTCCAGGATCAGCCCCTCCAGCTCCCTCAGAAGGATTTGGGATATGGCAGGAGAATGCCGAAAGCCCCAAAGTCAGCACCCTCAGCTGTCAGAACATCCTGCTGCCAAAACCAGCAGCAGCCACGGATGGTGGGAGCATCCCCAATTCAGGCACCCCAGATTTTCCCCAGGACAGCCCCGGCTCCATGGAGAACTGGGAAAGGGAACGGATCCATGGGCTCGGTTTGTTTGAATTTGTTGGAGCTTCCTTCTGTCCCCACAACAGCACCTGGCCCCTGGAAGGGCACTGGAGAACATGCCAGAAATCACCTTTTCCTTGTCATGATCCAATTCCAGAGGTTCCAAAAGCTGCTGGGAATTCAGGCCAGGCTGGATTTCCCAGAAAAACGCTTCCACAAGATTGGAACTAAACCTTCCTTTGTCCTTCCCCATATCCACCCCTGCACCCAACCCAACCTTCCCTGGCACAACTCGAAGCTGTTTCCCCTCATCCTGTCCCTTTTCCTTGGGAGTTTTGGCAACCACACAATGTTTAAAATTTATTTTATTTCTCTAGTCAGGCTCAGTTTGCCTTTGAGAAGGGAATTAGAGGAATATTTTTTGAGGGTATTGTTCCCCTCTGTGAGGCCTGATAAACTTAACACCTCAACAAACTGGGAATAGCCCAAAAGAGGCCCAAAAAGATGACAACCATCAGCAAACATCGAGGAACATCTACCCCAGACCCCTGGAGCTGGAAAAGGCTGATAAAGAGATTTGTCAGGGCCTAATAAACATCAAGAGGCAAAAAAATCCCGGTCCAATAAGCCGAATTCTGAGAACTCTGCAATTTGGAACCAATGAGCATTGAACCAATGGATTTCTGTGGGTTTTGGACTGGATATAGTTTGGGAAAAATCGAGTAAAATTCACCTGCCATGAGATGATTTTCTCTGCACACCCAGGCCACGTGTGGGTGAAATAATTTCTGTTGCACATCCCAGCCAGAATAAGGCAGTGCCTTGTCTAACACCAAAAATATTGCTGGAGAGTTTTTGTTTTTCCCATCGTTTCAGTGACAGGAGCACAGCCCAACCCCTGGCTGGTTTTTAGAGATGGATTTAACATCCCTTCCAACCCAAGCCATTCCAGGATTTCAGGATCCCATGCTCACTTTTCCTTCTTTCCTCCTTTGAGCCACACAAATCCTCCCCTTTCCCACTGCTTTTCTCCAAAGCCTCTCAGTCAATCCCAGTTCAAGGCAGGCCCCACATTCCCAGTTTCCCCTCCTCCAATCCACCTCTGCCACACCTCTCCTCCTGAACCCCCCGGAACTGGGGGGGACTGAGTGCTGTGCCTCAGTGAATCCAATCCCAGTTTCCCCCCGGGAGTCAGAGCTTCTTCTTCTTCTCTGTCAAGTTGTCAATCTGGATGATGATGGGCCAGATGCTCTTCCCTTGGGGGACCCCCTGGAACTCCAACTTCTCGCATATGGAGTCCAGTATGTACCTGACTGCTTTCAGAACGTTCCGGAACACATCCTGGAGCGACAACTCCTGCAATTTCTGGCCTTCTGTGCATCCTTCAAGCTCCTGCGTGGCACCGGGATGCTCCAGAGGCTTCGCTCCCTCCCTCACCCCTGCATGCAGGCTTAGGGCAGGGGGTGACCCTCCAGTTCCCAAAATGCCCTCCGGGGCAGGCTGCGTGTCCAATGTCACCCCCTCAGCATTCCCGGCGCTCTGGAGCTGGCGCGGCGCGGCCGCATCCGTCGGGGGACAAACCTCAGGATTCGTCCCCTGCGCGGCGTCGCCGCCAGAGCTGGAGCGGTCTCTCCACGGAAACCCCAACCTCCAATAGGGCTGGTAGCGCCGCAGGATCTCCCTGGCTCTGCGGAACGTCCTGCGCCCGCGGCATTGCCGGCACGCCAGCAGGCGCCGCACGGCCTGGAGGGAGCTGACCTCGCGTTTCCTCCCGGCCTTGCGGTTCCTCCCGGCCTTGCGGTTCCTCCCGGCCTTGCTTCTCCTGCTGCCCTCACGGCTCCCCTCGGCCTCGTGGCTCTCCCCGGCCTGGAGCTGCTGGCAGTAGTTGTGTTCCCACAGGGAGCAGGGCTGGGGGGCGCAGGGCGCGCCCGGCTCGCTCCGCAGGCAGTAGCCGTGGTCCTTCGCCGCCGCCGCTCGCAGCTCCTCCACCCGCGGCCCCCGGGTCCCCCAGAGAAGCGTCGCCTCTCCCAAGGCGTGTCCGTGGTTTTGGGCATTCCCGTGGTTCCCCCATCCAGGGCCATCCCACAGCTGTTCCCAAGAATGCAGGCTCTGCTGTTCTATCATGGAATGAAGCAGGAATGTCTCACTGTGGATTACGTCTTCCATGAGTTCAGGTTTATCCTCCACTTCCTCCTTCACAGGCCAGGGCTGTGTTTGGCTCCCCACTCCAAACCCAGCTGCTTCTGACGGGGCTTCGCTCCTTCCCTTGTGACAGCCAAACTTCTGGAAGTTCCTGTCCTGGAGACACCACAACGTGCTCCATCCTGCTGGAAGAGAGGTGGGAAAGGGTTGGATCATTCCTGGCTGGACCAGGGAGAGGAACATCCTTTCTTCCCAGTCTGGGACTACCCAGGCTCCACATCCCAACCTCTGCCAGACGTCAGAGGAGCCCCGCAGTGGGAGAAGCCCTGGGAGTGGCCCTGGGATGGGCCTGGAGCATTAGGGAGCAGGACTCACCTGGACACAAGGTCTCCAGACCCTGGTACCCACTGGATCTGGGCCACCAGTCAGAGGAAGGCTCCTCCAGCCAGCTCTCAGTGTGTCCTGCAGGGATAACAGCAGATGTCACCAGCCAGGCTGGAAATCCTCACTCTCCACGGCCATGAGAATGAAGGAAGAGCCCTGTCCTTGTCCCCACCAGGAATCCTGACTTCTCCACAGCCACGGGGATGGAGCAGGAAGCCCTGACCCCATCCTGGATGTGGATTCCATCTCACAGGGTCAGGATGTTGCTGCTCACCTGGGGATGAGGAGATCCACGGCTCTTCCCCGCGCTCCAGCCGGTGCAGGACGTCGGGCTTGGGGCCTGGATAACCTGGGAATGGACAGAGGGCGTTGGACTGTCCCTGGTCACAGGAAAACCAAGGACTGGGACACCCCAGCTGTGCCTCACCGTGTATGGAAACACCTCTGGTAAGTGGGAAAAGCGAGGGAGAAAGCAAAGCTGCTGCCAGAGAGGGATTTATTCCTGAGAGCCCTGATGGAAGTGTGGGAAGTTCCACAGCCTCCCAGTTCCAATGACAGGCTTTCCCAGTGAGGGAATGTCTCCTGCTCATCCCAGGGGTGGGACATCCCACTGTGCTCCCTGATCTCAGGGAATCATTTCCAGGGGTGCTCAAACCCAGATCCAAATCCTGCTTTTTCCAGCACTAAACTCCCTGATCAGCCCCTAGAAGGGAAAAGTCCTCACGGGAAGGGTTGTCCAGCCCTGGAGGGATTGGAAAGCTGTGAGGGTGAGGCACTTGGAGACATGGATTAGTGGTGACCTTGGCGGTGTTGGGGAACTCGGCCATCTCCAAGGCCTTTTCCGACCTCAGCCACTCTGGGATTCTGGGATTGAGCGCTCTGGAAGGCGCTGGGGTGGGATCTGAGGGAAGGCCTGCCCGGGGAGGTTCCCAGGATTACCCAGGGAGGTCAGCAGCTCGTAGGTGTCAGACAGGACGTCCCGGTACAGCTCCCGCTGCTCCGCCGTGAGCGCGTCCCACTCGGCCCGGCTCAGCAACACCGCCACGTCCTCGAAGGCCAGCGGCTCCTGCCACGGGATCAGGGATCACAGCTTCCTCAGGGATCACAGCTTCCCTCAGGGATCACAGCTTCCCTCAGGAATCATACCCTTGTCAGGGATCTAATCCTCCCTCAGACATCACAGCTTCCCTCAGGGATCTAATCCTCCCTCCAGGATCAACTCCTTCCCTCAGAGATCACACCCTCTCTCAGGGATCACACTTTCCTCAGAGATCAACTCCTTCCCTCAGGGATCACACCCTCCTCACAGATCTAAACCTCCCTCACGGATCTAATCTTCCCTCACGGACCACACTTCCCTCAGGGATCAACTCCTCCCTCACAGATCACACTTCCCTCAGGGATCACACCTTCCCTCAGGGATAGCTCCCTCCTCAGGGATCACACCATCCCTCACGGATCTAATCCTCCCTCAGAGACCACAGCTTCCATCATGGATCTAATCCTCTCTCAGGGATCAACTCTTCCCTCAGGGATCACACCGTCCCTCAGGGATCAAATCCTCCCTCAGGGATCAACTCCTCCCTCACGGACCACACTTCCCTCAGGGATCAATTCCTCCCTCACGGATCTAATCCTCCCTCATGGATCACACCCTCCTCAGGGATCACAGCTTCCCTCACGGATCCAATCCTCCCTCAGACATCACACTTTCCCTCACGGATCTAATCCTCCCTCAGAGATCTCAGCTTCCCTCAATGATCTAATCCTCTCTCAGGGATCAACTCTTCCCTCAGGGATCACACCCTCCCTCACAGATCACACCGTTCCTCACGGATCTAATGTTCCCTCAGGGATTACACCTTCCCTCACGGATTACTTCCTCCCTCCCAGCAGGAGAAGCCTTTCCCAGCCCCAGGGAGCTCCCAGGACACGAGGCCATGGATGGGGCTGTCCCAGGAAGGTGTGTTCCCCACTGGGGTGGGAATTACGGATCTGGGAGAAGAACAGGCTGGAATCCAGCACCAAACACCGCAATCCAGCACCTTGGGATGTGTTTTACCGTTCCTACCGGGAACACTCCGTGATCCCGTGGGATTGGGGTAGTGCAGGTCCCAAGGTCACCTGGAGCTGGGCTGGGGGACATTCCCAGAGGCCCCTATGAACCCCAGGGCCCATCCCAGGGAATCCCTCGGGAGTGATCCCAGTGGGGATGGGGGAAGAGGGGCAGACGGAGGGAGAGGAGGGATGTGGGGGGAAATGTGGGGGTGAGAGGGGTTTTGGGGTGGGGGATGATGGGGGTGGGATTGGGGGCATGGAACGGGGGTTTTTAGGGGCTGATGGGGATTTGGGGAGTGATGGGGACTTTGGGGGGTGATGGTGTGGGGGTGATGGGGGATCCTCGGGGCGGAATTTCATGGGAGTGGGGGGCAATGGAGGAGATGATGGGGTGGGATCGCGGGTGGGATCGGGGGTGTGATGGGGGTTATTTGGGGGGGGCGATTTGGGTTTTCGGGGTGGGGGGTCCCTGTCCATTGGAGGCCGAGTCCCCCCAGGAGCTGCCGAGGGGGCGCTGCGGGACCCCCCAGGATCCGGGGGGGGGGGGGATCGGGGGTCCGCACATCGAGGGCCCGGGGGGCGGCCCGGGGCTCCCCCCGGTATCTCCCGGCTCCTACCTGCGCCTGCCCCGCCATGGCGGCCGGGGGGCCCCGCGGGTCTCGGGGGGCCCGGGGGGGTCCCGGCTCCTCCCGCCGCCTCTCTCGCACGCGCTTCCGGCACAGGCCCCGCCCACGGCGGAAGCGCCGCCATGGCCCCGCCGGAAGCGGCGCCCCGGAAGCGCCGCCGTGACCCCGGCGCGTGAGGCGGGGCCGGGGCAGGGGTCAGATCCCAACGGGAACCGGAACGGGAACGGGAACCGGAACGGGAACGCGGCCCGGCCCTTCCCGGGAGGGATTGTCCCGGTGTCCCTCTCCTGAGGCCGTTCCCTCCCGTCCTGTCCCCGTCCCCTGCGAGCGCAGGCTGAGCCCTTCCCGGATCCAGCCCACTCCCGTCCCGTTTGGCCTGCAGAGTCACCGATTCCCCAAAAATCCCAAATTTAGCGTGAGAATCCTCAGGTTTTCCACCGGAGATCTCTCAGATCTGGTCCCACCTCTGGGATTTCCCGTGGCCTTGCCTGAGGCCTGCACTCATGTTCCCCGCTGCCCGCACATCCCTCCTGGATTCGCCTCCTCCAGATTTCCCTCTTCTCCTGAATAAATTTCCTGTCGATTCTGTAAATCCTGTGTGCAGCTTGTCCCTGATTCCCTTCCCACCAACCCCCTGAAAGCAGTCTCCAGCTAGTAGTAGTCTTCATACCGCCTGGAATTCCCTGTGGAATTCCTCTGTCCTGCCTGGACCCTTCACATCTGCGCCACCAAAAGCGAGAAATTTGGAATGAATCAAATTCCATCGTGTCCTAGGGATCCTCAGGAGTGGCCAGGACTAATTGCTGGTCACTAAACGGATACATCGAGCCTGGTTTGGTTTAACAACACTCCCAGAGCCTGGAATTGTGGGGTTATTGCAGCAACAGCAGCAGGATCTGGAATTGCTGTTGGCAACACGATCCTTAAATCCCCTCGCAGCCCAGGCCATGCCAGCATTCCAGGGCTCTGTGAGGGGGGTGCAGCCAGAGCAGGACCCCAAGGCAGAGTTTTGGGGAGAAGTTTCCTGCAGCTCATCCCTTACCCAGACACGGCCCTTTCCCCTCCCCGTGCCCGGCAGCTCCAGCCCGAGTGACCTTTGCGGGGTCACCGTGGTGACATCGGGGCCAATGTCCAGGCGGGCCCGGCACAGCCGCGGGGACGCCATGAGGCTGTGGCTGCTCTGTGCCCTGGCCGTGGCCATGGCCGGGCTGGCCGGGGCTGAGCACGGCGGCTCCGGGATGGCGGCACACAGGAGAGAGGTCGGTGCTGTACAGAGAGGGGTAAACCGGGAATAACGGGAATGGCGGAGCTGGGCACGGCCCTGGCTCCGCGGGCAGCTGCCCGTGCCCCCTCCCGCCCCTCGGGGCTGTCCCGGCACCGAACCCGGGCAAATCCCGGGGTGAAGCTTTTCCAGCCTCCCGTCCCTGCGGGGATGGGCTCGGCACTCCCGGGCCCCGCAGCCGCGGGACATCCCGGGGGGATCGCCGGCATTCCCGGCCCTGCCCGCGCTCCCCGCTGCGCTCCGGGAGATGCCGATCCCAGCCTTCCCCCCGCAGGGCCGGCGGCGGCCGCACAGACCCTGCTCCGGCTGCTTCTCCGTGCTGAGCGAGGTGAGCCGGGACGCGGGAATGTGGGAATGGGGGAATGGGGCCGGGGAATGCGGGAATGGGGGAATGCGGGAATGGGGGAATGCGGGAATGGGGAAATGCGGGAATGCGGGGATGGGGGAATGGGGAAATGCGGGAATGGGGGAATGCGGGAACGGGGGAATGCGGGAACGGGGAAATGCGGGAACGGGGGAATGCGGGAATGGGGGAATGCGGGAACGGGGGAATGCGGGAACGGGGGAATGCGGGAATGGGGGAATGGGAGAATGCGGGAACGGGGGAATGCGGGAACGGGGGAATGCGGGAATGGGGGAATGCGGGGATGGGGGAATGGGAGAATGCGGGAATGGGGGAATGGGGCCGGGGAATGCAGGAATGGGGGAATGCGGGAATGGGGGAATGCGGGAATGGGGGAATGGGGCCGGGGAATGCGGGAATGGGGGGATGCGGGAATGGGGGAATGCGGGAATGGGGGAATGGGGCTGGGGAATGCGGGCATGGGGGAATGCGGGAATGGGGAAATGCGGGAAGGGGGGAATGCGGGAATGGGGGAATGCGGGAATGGGGGAATGGGGCTGGGGAATGCGGGCATGGGGGAATGCGGGAATGGGGAAATGCGGGAAGGGGGGAATGCGGGAATGGGGGAATGCGGGGATGGGGGAATGGGAGAATGCGGGAATGGGGGAATGTGGGAATGGGGAAATGCGGGAAGGGGGGAATGCGGGAATGGGGGAATGCGGGAATGGGGAAATGCGGGAAGGGGGGAATGCGGGAATGGGGGAATGCGGGAATGGGGGAATGGGAGAATGCGGGAATGGGGGAATACGGGAATGTGGGGATGGGGGAATGGGAGAATGGGGCCGGGGAATGCAGGAATGGGGGAATGCGGGAATGGGGGAATGCGGAAATGGGGGAATGGGGCCGGGGAATGAGGGGATGGAGGAATGCGGGGATGGGGGAATGCGGGAATGGGGGAATGGGGCCGGGGAATGCGGGAATGGGGGAATGCGGGGATGCGGGAATGGGGCCGGGGAATGCGGGAATGGGGGAATGGAGCCTGGGAATGCGGGAATGGGGGAATGCGGGAATGCGGGAATGGGGCCGGGGGCCGGGGCTCCCACAGCCGCCTGTGTCCCGCAGGAGTCGCAGTCCATGCCCTGGAATTCCCGGGAGGAGGAGGCGGCTCAGCCGGGCAGGCGGGCACGGAGCGGGAAGGGACCGGAGGTACCGGGGAGTGCCCGGGGCTGCCCGGGAATGGGGTGGGAATGGAGATTGGCTTGGGATGGGGACGGGACAGGACGGGGTGGGGCTGGAATGGGAAAGGGACGGGACAGGATGGGATGGGACGGGGATGGGACGGGGTCTGATCGGGGTGGGGTGGGATGGGGATGGGATGGGGTCTGATTGGGATGGGATGCGATGCGATGAGATCTCCCTGTCCCTGTCTCCGTGTGACGCCGCCTCACTCCCGCAGGGCAGAGCCCGGAGGGAAAGCCCGGAGCCGGCCCTGCCCGCCGGACACCCCGGGCACATCCCGCTGCCGTGACAGGTGACAGCGGAGCCCCGGCAGGAGCCCGGGCCCGGCGGGGACCCCCCGGCAGCCCCCGCGGGGCCCTGCAGGAGTCACCGAGCAGCCGAGAGCGCGGCGGGAGCGGTGCCGGAGCCTGGGAATGCCGCGGGACACCGGGAGAGCCCCACAGCAGCAGAGAGCTCAGCACCCGCTCCTGCTCTGCGCTGAGCCCCCCGCCCTTCCCACCCCCAAAATGTTCTGGGGCAGCCGCCCCCGCCTTGCCAAGCCCCCAAATAAAGCCGGCACACCGGAGGGAGCGGATGCATTGGGGGGGACACGCGCAGGGTGGGTGACCCCCGACAGAGCCACCCCGCACTGGGCTGGGCTGGGCTGGGTTGGGTGGCACTGAGGGGACACCGGGAGTCGGAGCCAACCCGTGGGGTGACTGCACAGGGGGACTGCGGGGGGACCCCAGGGGCGGTGGGGCTGGGGGACCCTCCAGGGGTGCTGGTCCTGAGGGTCCCTCAGGAATGACAGTCCAAGGGTATGGGAGGTTCCCCAGAATGCTGGATCACAGGGATGGAGAAATCCCCCAGGAATGCTGGTCCTGGAGGAGGTGGGGCTGGAGGACCCCCCCAGCAATGCCAGTCCTGGGGGTCCTAAACAGGGCTCCCAGTTCAGGGACATGGCGGATCTCCGAGAATGCTGGACCACAGGGATTGGTAGATCCCCCGGGAGTGCTGGATCACAGGGATGGGGAGATCCCCCAGGAGTGCTGGTCCCAGAGGACATGGGTCCGGTCCGGGGGTCCCGCAGGGCTCCCAGTTCAGGGACATGGCGGATCTCCGAGAATGCTAGATCACAGGGATGGGGAGATCCCCCGGGAATGCTGCTCTCAGAGGACATGTGGCCGGTCCGGGGGTCCCACAGGACTCCCAGTTCAGGGCCCAGGGAGTGCCCGCAGGTCCGGCCTTGGTGACCCTGAGGCCCGGCCCCGCCCCCAGCCCTGACCACACCCCTTTACCCGACCCCGCCCGGTTCCGGTCCCGCCCCCTGACGTGGCCCCGCCCCCTGACGTGGCCCCGCCCCCGTCCTGCTCTCGCTCCTCCCGGCCGCCAGGGGGCGCCGCTCCCCGCGCGGTGCCGCTCTGGCGGACGGCGCCCTCTGTGGGCCCGGTGGCGGCGCGGGCGCGGGGCCCGAGGCGGCGGTTGCGGCCGCGGCCATGTCCCGCCGGGGGCCCGCACAGGTCAGGGCCCGCCCGGCCCACGGGCCACGGGCCGGCATGCGCGACGGGACACGGGACGGGGCGGGGCGCGGCGGTGCTGGGTCAGGGGCGTGCGGGGGTCCCATGGGGGAAGTGGCTCTGGGGGTCAGGGGGGCCCCTCAGGCTCCGGGGAATGGGGGGACAGAGGTGGCACGGGGCGGTCCTGGGGGGTGACAGCCCGGGGGTCTCCGGGAGAGCTGGTTCTGGGGGGTCCCCAGGGGAGGGAGGGGTTGCTGGGTGTGGGGCCAGGGGTGTCCCTCTGGGTCCGGGGTGACAGCTCGGGAGGACGGGGCTGCCCCCGGGATATCGGTTCACAGGGGTGAGGGGCTCTCCCAGGGGTGAGGGGCTCTCCCAGGCACGCTGCTCCTGCGAGAGGTGGAACTGGGGAGCCCCCCAAAGGTGCTGCCCCTGTGGGCTCCCCTGGGCTGTCCGTTCAGGGGGTCCCCTTTGCTCCCTGGGAAGGTGGGGACAGGGGGACGCGGGGGTGGCGGCCAGACTGTGGCAGATCCCTGCGGGATTGGGGTCTGGGGCACCCCTCGGGGCTACCGGGGGTCCCGAGCGGGTCCCCATTGCCTGCCCATGCTGTGGCCAGGGCGTGGCCGGGCCCTGACCGTGCATCCCCGCAGGTGTCGGGCAGCCTCCGGCGGAGGGCGGCACCGGGCACGGCCCCGTCGGAGCTGCAGGAGCTGCGGAGCCGCACGGAGCGCGCCGAGCGGCGGCTGCTGGCCTGCGAGAACCTGGTCGGGGAGCTGGGCAGCGGCCTGGCCGCCCTCAGCGCCCTCCTGCAGGGCTACGGGCAGCTGCAGCAGCGCCTGCTCAACCTGGAGAACCTCCTCAAGAACAGGAACTTCTGGATCCTGCGCCTGCCCCCCGCCTCCGGGGGGGAGATCCCCAAGGTAGCAGCGGCGCTTCCCAGGGACCCTGGGACCGTGCGAGGGCTGGGGGCCGAGCTCCTGCGCGCCCCGGGCCAGGCGTGGTTCCAGGGAGTTCCCTGTGATTCCAGGTGCCGCTCACCTTCGATGATATCTCCGTGTATTTCAACGAGCTGGAGTGGGAGCGGCTGGAGCGCTGGCAGAAGGATCTGTACAGGGCCGTGATGAGGGGCAACTATGAGACCTTGGTGTCCCTGGGTAAGGCCTGGGGGCTGGAGCTCATGGAATCATGGAATCATGGGTTTGGAAGGCTGTGAGGTGGTGAGGCCCTGGCCCTTGTTGCCTACATCCCTGGCAGTGTCCAAAGCCAGGTTGGATGGGGCTTGGAGCAGCCTGGGATAGTGGGAGGTGTCCCTGACTTCCACTAGAGGGAAATGTTCCAGCCAAAGCTTTTCCCTCATTTGGGATTTTAGTTCATGTCCTGCTGGTTAAGATCCTCTCTGCCTCAGCTGCCTCTGTGCTTGGGGCTGGACCTTGCCTTGGGGCCAGGGAAGTGTTTGGGGTAGGGATGAGGTGTTTGTGTCTCCGCCAGGACTGGGACAGGGGACAAGGGTCACTGTTGGAATGTGCCAGACTAAAGCCACAGCCAAATCCTAATCAACCCCCCATGCTCTGCCCCACGAGCAGACTACGCCGTGTCCAAGCCCGAGCTCCTGTCCCAGCTGGAGAGGGACGAGGAGTTCTGTTACAGAGAGGGTCAGGAGTCCCCATGGACACAGACCGGGGATGGTCAGGAGCTCCTCCGGGCAGCAGAAGAGAGGAACAAGGCACAGGAGGCTGCAGGAGATGGAAGCCCCGTGGGAGCTGCCCCAGGTGGGTGCCAGGAGGAGGTGGCTGTTCCTGGGGATCTCCCTGAGGAAGGAAGGGCTCTCTCCATGGACTAAAAGCACCCCAGAGCAGCGTGAATCTTCATTCCAGGAGGAATGACTGTGCTCGGTGGGATGCATCCCATGGAGAAGAGCAGTCAGAGCCTTGCAGGAGGGTGTGGAGCAGTGGGCAAGGCCTCCTGTAGGACTGGGGCTTCCAGAGACATTCCTGCCTGCTGTGGAGGGGCTGGGAACGGGCTGGGAAGTGAGGAACTGGGAGCTGGGGTGGGAGGAGGACGCTGGAGCTGCTCTGCTTGTCCTGGGGCAACAGAGGAATGTGGGGAGCCTTGGGGCGTGGATTTAGAGTGGGAGGGCTGGGCAGGAAGGTGGGAGGTGCTGGGAAGGGACAGACAGACCCAGACAGAGCTGGGAGCAGCAGAGATGTGTGAAGAGCTGTGGTTGAGGGCTCTTTCCTGCAGGATTGAGGAGCTGGGAGGGTTAAAGGCACCCCAGGAGAAGCTGGGCAGGTGCTGTCCCGTGGGAACACTCACCTGGAGCACAGGTGGGAGTTTGGGGAGAGGAAAAGGGACACAGAGGGACATCTCCTTTGGGGTTCAGGTTCTGTTTCTCAGAGCTTCTCTCCTGTGTGGATCCTGCCCGGGGCCAAGGAGGCAGCTCTGCCACTGGAGTTGGAGGTGTTTGTGTCTCTGCCAGGGCTGGGAGAGGGGACAAGGCTCACCTTGGGAATCTGGCAGGATAAAGGTGCAGTTAAATCCTAATAAAGCTCCTGTTCTGTGCCCTGGGAACAGACAGTGCCAAATCCAAGCCCAGCAGCCGGACCTGCATCGAGAGGGATGAAGAGCCCAGCAATGGAAAGGGTCCCGAGCCCTCATGGACACAGAGTGGGGACAGCCAGAAAACCCCACAGATACAGAGTGGGGACAGCCAGAAAACCCCACAGATACAGAGTGGGGACAGCCAGGAACCCCCAGAGACGCAGACTGGGAGCAGCCCAAAATCCCCACGGACACGGAGTGGGAACAGCCAGAAAATCCCACAGATACAGACTGGGGAAAGCCCAAAATCCTCATGGACACGGAGTGGGAACAGCCAGAAAACCCCACAGACACACAATGGGGACAGCCAGAACCCCTCACAGATACAGAGTGGGGACAGCCCAAAATCTTCATGGACACGGAGTGGGAACAGCCAGAAAACCCCACAAATACAGACTGGGGACAGCCAGAACCCCTCACAGGCAGAGACTGGGGACAGCCCAAAATCTTCATGGACACGGAGTGGGAACAGCCAGAAAACCCCACAGACACAGACTGAGGACAGCCAGAACCCCCCACAAACACAGACTGGGGACAGCCCAGAGTCCCCATGGACACGGAGCGGGAGCAGCCCAAAGTCCCCAAGGACACACAATGGGAACAGCCCAAAGTCCCCAAGGACACAGAGTGGGAACAGCCCCAAGTCCCCACAGGCACACAGTGGGGACAGCCAGAACCTGCCTCAGACACAGACTGGGGACAGTCAGAACCCCCCCCAGACAGGTGTCCCCAACAACCAGAAGCCCCCACAGACACCAGGAGAGATGGAGCAGCAGAAGGAGGCTTCAGGAGAGGATCCCATGCCCACGGAAGCCGGCCCAGGTGAGTGCCAGGCGTGCCAGGGAGGATGTGCTTCCCCTTCCCAGCTCTCCAGGGCAGAGGTGCATGGCTCTGGTGCTTGCAGAGGCATTGCCAGGGAGCCCTGGGATGTTGTCACAGGACAGTGGAAGAGGGTCTGGACATGGGAATGCGGCCTGTGGAGGTGATGGGGTGAGGCTGCTCTGTGAGCTGGTGGCATGTGGCACCTTGCTCTCCTTCCCTCCCAGCCCTCCCTCTGCTTTTGGCCCATGTGTGGCTTCACTCCAGTTCCTCCTGACACCTTCCAGCCTTTCCACAGAACTGCTGGGGTTGGAAAAGCCCTCTGAGATCACTGGGTCCAGCCATCCCCCAGCACTGCCAAGGCCCCACGTCCCCAGGTGCCCCATCCACACATCCTGCAGGAGCAGGGACTCAGCACTGCCTGTTCCAGAGGCAATTTTCCTGATAGCTGATCCACATCCAGGCTCTTGAGCTGCAGCTTCCTCCAGCTCTTCCACACACTCCCAGCAATCCCTGGTTCATATTGCTGGAGCAGGGCCTGGGAGGTCCCCATGGATCTTTCAAATCCTGTTCCCTGCAAACAGAGCTCCCCATCGTGATGATGAACGTGATGTCCCTGGGGGACCATCGGCAGGGGACGGCGGCAGAGGAGGACGCGGAGATGGAGGAGGACCCGGCAGAGCCTGACACTGGTGAGTCACCCTGTGCTGGGGACATGGGGCTGGCAGGAGGGTGGGAAGCAGCTTCCAGAGCTGATGGGCTTGAAGCAGGGAGGGAAAATGAAGCTTCAGGGGTTCCTTTTATTTTTTCCTGCAACATCATGTGGGTTTAGAGGTGGGACCCTCGTGCCACTGGTCCCAATGGCACCCACGGAGGGCTCAGCCAGGGCCACTGTGCCATGGATGGACAACCCTTTTGGGAATTTTCCCAATATCCAACCTGAACCTCCCCTGGCACAGCCTGAGGCCGTTTCCCCTTGCCCTATCCCTATACCCTGGCAGCAGAGCCTGATCTCCCTGGCTGTCCCCTCCTGTCAGGAGCTGTGCAGAGCCACAAGGTCCCCCCTGAGCCTCCTCTTCTCCAGGCTGAGCCCCTTCCCAGCTCCCTCAGCCCCTCCTGGGGCTCCAGACTCTTCCCCAGCTTTGTTCCCTTTTCCCGGACATGCTCCAGCCCCTCAATGTCTTTCTTGTCATGAGAAGCCCAGTGCTGCCCCGGGACTGGAGGTGCCCCGGCAGTGCCAGCACAGGGAGGAGCCCTGGTCCTGTGTCACACCAGTGCTGACACCAACACGGAGCCTCTCTGTTCCAGAGGAAGCCTTACCCATGGAAGATGAAACACCATACGAAGGGCCTTCTCCCGAGGACATCAAGGTGAAGGAAGAGGAGCCTGAGCTGCTGGCAGAGGAATCCACCCCCTGTCCCGGCTCAGAGATCCAGAAGTGTCCCAAAACCGAGCTGGTGAAAGCCAAGATGAAGAAGAAGCCGAACCGGTGCGAGGCCAGCACGCTCCTGATGGGCAACTGCCGGCGCGGGTACGTGCGGGAATGGTCCCACCCCTGCACGGAGTGCGGGAAGCGCTTCCGCCTCAAGATCAACCTCATCATCCACCAGCGCAGCCACGCCAAGGAGGGGCCCTACGAGTGCCCCGTGTGCGAGATCGGCTTCAGCACCAAGCGGCACCTGGACCTGCACCGCAGCATCCACGTCAAGGACAGAGCCTTCGGCGCCAAGGTCTGGGGCAACGTGCACCCCGAGCTGCGCATCCGCCCGCGCAGGGACCCGTGCGGCGGCGCCGGCCACGCCGCGGGCGCCTGGCTGGGCCAGCCCAAGGAGGAGCCCGACGGAGAGGGCCTGGCCGGCTCGGGGACCGTGCAGCCGCCCACCCCCAGGCAGAAGTGCCCCCTGTGCAAGAAGTTCCTGGCCTGCTCCACGTCCATGCGGCGGCACCTGAAGACCCACGCACGGGACCGGCCCTACTGCTGCAGCTCCTGCAACAAGTGCTTCATGCGCAGCAATCACCTGCTGCGCCACAAGAAGATCCACGAGAGGGCTCTGGCCGTGCTCCAGCGCGAGGCCGCGGCCCAGCCCCCTGCTGCTATCCCGGCATCCCTGCAGCACCCAGCTCCCGAGCCCCAGAGGAGCCCTTCCCAAGAGAACGGGAGCCCTGAGGCTGCGAAAGCGAGCCTGCCCAACGTGCTGCTGCTGGGGACAACGCCCCTGGGGCTCCCGGGCAAAGGCTCCCCGCTCCCCGAGTGCATCAGGAAAGCCGTGCAGCCCGTGGTCCAGCTGGGATCCAGGGCTGTGGCTTCAGAGATGACAGAGAAATGACAGATGACAGACCCTGGGACAGATCTGAGCTGTGCGTGTCCCTGGAAGGAAGCTGTGAGTCTGTTGGGTTTGCACCTGGTGGGACACCCAAGGATGGGAATCTGCTGTATTTTAGGAGCTTCCTGGGTTGTGGAAAGAATGGGAAGCCTGGAGACCACAACAGAGAGCAAATTGCAGAAGCCTCCAGTGATCCATAATGCTTCACCATTCCACTGACTTGGTCCTGTTGGCTGATACTTGGAATTTTCCCAAGCTGACATTCCTGGGAGATGACCAGGTGAATCCTGGTCAAACAGGAGCAGAACTTTGCCATTCTTTGATGTTGGAGCTGACCCCTTGCATTCAGAAACACAACTGAAGAGGGCAGGGAGAAGGGAATGGAGCTGGCAGCATTCCCATGCAGCCCTTTGAGACACCAGATGGAGAGTGACATCTCTGAGACCCCACCACATCCTGGCCACCCTGGGGAGGAGATCAGCCAGCAGCCCCTCCAGCAGGTTGGGAACACTGGAGCTTGGCACTGGAAGATCCATAGGACAAACCAAACCCCAATATTCTGTGCTGGCATATTCCATATTCCAGGGCAGGTCCATGAGGAAGGCCACAGGCACCCTCAGGACCATCCTGCACGGCTGCAGAGTGACTTTAGGAATACTTGATGGGTCAGCCAGCCCCATGCTGCAGCAGCACCCTGATCCCTGTGCATCTGCACAGAGCAGCCCCTCAGCTCTGGAGGAAACTCCCACTCCCCAACCACAGCTCATCCCCTTTTGCCCAAAATCCCACCTTAATGAATCCTATGGGAAAACACTTCTGCAGCTACCTCAGACAGGGAGAGGGGACCTGCCCGGATGCAGCCAGCGGAAGCCAGGCCTGGCAGTGCCCCAGTGTCCCCTGGAGCCACCAGAGCAGTGTCCATGGCCAGAGCCCCACGTGCTGGGTGTGCACAGGGAGCGCCTCCCACCCGGAGCCAGCACGGACACGGTGGAGCAGCTGTTGGGACTCTTGCGTTTCGTTTTTCAGGGTTTTTTTTGTTTTGAGCTGTTTGATGTAATTATTTGACATCGTGAGATCTCTGTCCCTCTCTGAGCAGTGAGCACTGGAAGGCTTTTCCCATCTCTCATTCCGAGTCACTCCCAAGGTGTGATGGTGCTGCCGTGGGAAGCTCTGGGAGCTGAGGGAACGCCTGTGCCGCATCCAGGTGTGATCCTCAGCCACCTCCTGCTCCACGGGACAGACAGCAGCGTCTGAGCTGCTCCACAGGAATACACACAGCATCGCACTGCTCCTCTGGGCTGGTCTCACACTTCCTGCCCCTGGGACTGCAGTGTGGAGCGTTCCCAGCCTGCAGCAGGAGCCGGGAGGGGTGCCAGTGGCACACACGTGCCTGTGGATCTGGCAGTGAGCCAGTGGCTGGTTATCCCTGTTATCCCTGCCCAGCAGAGATCCCAGTGCTCCCCAATTGATCCCAGGGGCGTGGCTGAGCTGGTGTGTCCATGCTGAAGGCCAGCAGAAGGACCAGCAGCCCCAGCCTGGCATTTCTAAATGTGCTGTGACCGGGAGCAGTTTCCTGTGACATTCCCGATCCCTTTCTCAGGCTGTGGAATCAATAAAGTATTTGTCTCTATGTCTGGCTGCTTTGGGGACTCAGAACTGGGATCAGCCAGGACAGCTTTCAGCAGGAGGGGTTTAGGAGTCACTGCCAGCAACTCCAGAGCCCCCAGGCCACTGGGAGAGTTGTGGAATGCCAGCCAGGAAGGATGAGCAGGGAAGGGCAGGGGATGGAGTGGCCCTGGCCACCATGGGTGGGACACATCCCTCAGCACTGCCAGGGAGTCCCACAGTGGCCAGAGAATCCTGTGGGGGATTCCTGTGTGACTGCTCCACATTCCCAGCAGGTAGCTCTGCATTCCTCCCCCGTTGAGCCAGAGATGTCACCCCCCAGCTGCCCCGAGCACAACAGGAGACCAGTCAGCTCAGTCTTTTATCTGATTCTCTTCCCGGCTGGTCCGGCCACCCAGCCCCCAGAGCCTTGTGGGGCTATCAGCTGCCCCCAGGCCACCGACCACTCCCAGCCCCCCTCCCTGCACAGCGGTGGAGTTCAAACAACCCCAGTTCCACCATGGGATCTGACAGAGCCGCTCCTCTGCTGAATCCACGGGGCAGCGGCACCGCCGGGTCAGCTCCAGCCACTGACCCTCCTCTGCTGCCTCGGAGCCAGTCCCATCCCACTTGGGCCCTTCCCTGCCGAACAGCACAGCAGGCTCCTGCTCCTCCTCCTCCCGAGACCCAGGTGCTGCCCCGAGTCCCACAGCATCAGCACAGCAGGCTCCTGCTCCTCCTCCTCCCGAGACCCAGGTGGTGCCAAAGTCCCACAGCATCAGCACAGCAGGCTCCTGCTCCTCCTCCTCCCGAGACCCAGGTGCCGCCCCGAGTCCCACAGCACCGCGCACAAACTCCCGGTGCTGCCACAAGTCCCACGCTGAAGAACCGCTGTCCCTTCCCTTCTCCGTCCCTCTGGCTACCGATTGTCCTGGCTCAGAGCCTCGCAGGGCTCCAGCTCCGGCTCGTGTCCCGGCAAGCTGCCGGCCGGGGAGGCGCTCACGGCGTGCACCTTCTGGTGGTGGTTGAGCGACTGGCGGTGCCGGAAGCTCTTGGTGCAGCCGTGGCACTGGAAGGGGCGCTGCTGCGTGTGCCGCCGCTGGTGCTCCTCCAGCGACGCTTTCTGCGGGAAGCTCTCGGCGCACTCGATGCAGCGGTAGAGCCGCTCCCCGGCGGCGCCGCCCCGCGCCGGCCGGCCCGGCCAAGCGCTGCGGAGCTGCGGGCCGTGGATGCGCTGGTGCTTCTGCAGGTGGTGCTTCTGCACGAAGCCCTTGCCGCAGGCGGGGCAGCGGTACGGCCGCTCGCCGGTGTGGATGCGGTAGTGCTTGTTGAGGTTGGACTTCTCGTTGAAGCTCTTGCCGCAGGCCGGGCACTGGAAGGGCCGCTCGCCCGTGTGCAGGCGCTGGTGCCGCAGCAGCGCGGCGTGGTGCGCCAGGCTCTTGCCGCAGGACGTGCAGATGAAGGAGCCGTTGCTCTTCCTCTCCCGGCTCTGCTGCCGCGCCAGCAGGTTCCGTGTCAGCCGGACGCTCTTCCAGCCCGGCGGCAGCGCCCGGGGATCGTCCTGGGCGCTCTGCTGCTGCTGCTGCTCCCAGCCGGGCTGCGGCGACGCCACCTCGGCCGCGGGGTCCTCTGCCAGCGGCATCCCCTGGGCGAGCGCGAACGGCTGCTCCGTGCCCGCGCCCAGGGCGTGCTCCGCGGGGAACGGCAGCCCCGGGGCGGGGTGAGCCTCCACCGGCACCACCACCGGCTTGAATTCCCCCAGGCAGAATTCCCCCAGGCCCTCCCCGGCCGCCTTGGGCCCCGCCACGCCGTGGCTCTCCCAGGACACCGGCTGCTCCTGGCCGAGGGGAACCTCCTCGTCCAGCCTGACCGCGGGCACCATCGGCAGCGCCAGGAGCTCGGCTCCGTCCTCCTGCGGCTGCTGCTCTTCCGTCTTGATCACGATCATCTCACCTGTGGAGACACCGCAGTTCATTCCCGGGAAGGGAAGGCTTTCTGTGCCTGCCACTCCAGAGTGGAGCGGGAGCAGAGGTGAGAGGAACTGGCAAAGAACAAAAGGGAACAGGAAGGGATTCCCAGGAGATGAGGTGCAGCTTGTGGGACCTCAGGGACATCATGGAACCACGGAATTAGAGAGGTTTGCAAAGCCCTTCAAGACATCAAGTCAAATCATCAACCAAGCACTGCCAAGGCCACCACTGTCCCGTGTCCCCAAGTGCCACATCCACACAGCTTTTAAATCCTTCCAGGAATGGAGACTCCACCACTGCCCTGGCCATGCTGGACTCAATGAACTACGGACTGACAATACAATCCTCACAAAAAAACCAAACCAGGGGGAATGTGCCTCAGCTTTGCCTTCACAGAGTCCCCCATCCTGGAGAGAACCCCATGTGGAATGGCAGAGTTTAAGCGTGTGAATCCAGGGAAAAGGATCAAAGCAAAGCCTCCCCAAAGCAGGAGGGAGCATCCACCCACAGGTACCCAGCTCCAGAGCCACCCTCACTGAGCCTTGCCCCAGGTTTTCCCATTTTCCATCCTTAAGAACGCTGCCCAGTCTGGGCAGGTGGTCAGTGCCCATCCTCAGCCCCCCTCGCTGTCACTCACTGTCACCAAGCTGTCCTGGCACCGCTCCCTTCTCCGGCAGCCCGGGGCTCCCTGGATCCTCCCTGTCCTCGGCTGGTGGCAGCAGCGCAGCTTTGGAACCAGCATCCTCAGGCCCTGGGAAGGAGGGAGCAATGGCATGAACTGCTGACAGTGGGGACCACCCAAAGCAGGGTCCTGGAATTCCAGGACATCTGATCACACAGGCCACTGGCAGCTGAACCAGGCACGGGATTTCTGCTTATCTCAGGAAGTGCCCGATGGACCCTCAAGCTCTAAAATTTCAGTCCAAAATGAATGAGTACTAAAATGTAGGAATCTCTGCAGCAAATCCCTGTAGGGTAATCCGTGTACAGCCCATATCCCAGGAAAAAAACAGTGCAGGAACACTGGCTGCAGGACATGTCACCTGGAATCCCCCCACGTTCCACGTGTGGAGGGTTTGGAAGCTGCATCAGCCCGGGGATGATGATGTTGCTGACATGATCTGAGTGATCCTCACCGAGAGGGACCATGGCCTCGTAGCTCCCCTTCCTGGCAGTCCCACGGAGCTCCCGGCTGCCCACGCTGCTCCTCAGCTCCTGCTCGGGCAGAGCGGCCTCCTCACCCTCGCCCGCTGCTGGCACCTGGAAGCACAGGAGGCTCCACCTGGGGGTCCCCACTGAGCCCCTCCCCGAGCCCCTGGGGTCCAGAGCTCCCATGGACAGAGCCATGTCAGGGGGGACGTCCCCAGACATCCCAGCAAGGCTCAGCTGTTCCTCCCAATATCCATCCAGGCAGCCAGGTGAGCAGTGACCCCTCAGGTGGGAGCAGGACAGTGGCACCATCCCACATCACCCCAGCAGGGCCCTGAAATATGACTGAAACACTTGGGACGGGTGGTTCTGCTCCCCCTCTTCCCTGGGGGACAAGCACCAGACGAGCTCCTGAGAGCCAACAGCACTTTCCAGGGCCACATGGTCACCTGGGGCACTTTCCCACTGCTTCAGGCACATCTCTGTCACCTGTGGCCCGTCCCTGTCACGCTGAGCACATCCCTGAGAGCTGGGACACATCCCTGTCCATCTTTGGCACATTCCCATTAGCTGGCGCTTGTCCCTGTTTGTCACCGCTGGCATGTCCCCGTTATCTGGGGCTTGTCCACTTCAGCTGGGGCTTGTCCCCATTACCTGCACCCCATCCCTGTCCATCTTTGGCACATTCCATTAGCTGGCATTTGTCCCTGTTCGTCACCACTGGCATGTCCCCGTTATCTGGGGCTTGTCCCCATTACCTGCACCCCATCCCTGTCACTGAGGGCACATCCCTGTTCCCTGGGACTCACCCCCATTACCAGGGGCTCATCTCCATCCCGTTACCCAGAACTTGTCCCTGTCACCGCTGGCATGTCCCCGTCCCCATTCCTCAGAGCTTGTCGCTGTCCCCGTGGGCTCAGCCCGCTCCCCATTCCCCGGTGCCCGTTCCTTTCCTCATTCCCCGGGGCTGGTTCCCGTTCCCCGGGTCGCATCCCCGTCCCCCGGGCCCACCGTGTCCCCGTGCGGGCCCGCCCCGGTTCCCTGGGCCCCGACCCCGTCCCGGTTACCTGTGTCCGCTCCCGGGCGGTCCCGGTGCCGGTCCCGGTGCGGTTTCCCCCGCAGCGGCAGCGGCGGAGCTGGCGCTGGATGCGGCGGAGGCGGCGGGAGTTGTCCCTGAGGAGCGCGGCCAGCCGGGCCCCGCCGGCCCGCACCGTGCGCTCCAGCCCCGCCACGCGCCGCTCCAGCCGCTCCAGCCGCCGCTCCGCCGCCTCCACGCCCCGCTCCAGCCGCCGCTCCGCCGCCGCCACCGCCCGCAGCGACAGCTCCGCCGGGGCCGCCCCGCCGGGGCCCGCGCCGGGATCGGGGCCCGCGCCCGGCCAGGCCTCGGGCGCCCGCTCGGGGTCCTGCTGCGGGGGGAAGAGGGCGGTGAGGGGCGGCCGGGCCCGGGGTCCCGCCGGGGGGGCGGGGGTGCCGGTGCCGGGGGGTCCCGCCGGTACCTGAGCGCGGCCCCACTGGGCCATGGCCGCCCCTCGCCGCCGCCGCCGCAGCGCCCCCTGCCGGCCCCGCGCCAACCGCGCCGCCCCGCCCGCGGCCGCCGCACCGAGACCCCGGCCCGGCCTGGCCCCGTTACAGCCGGTTACAGCCCCAGCCCATCTACAGCCCCGTCCGATCCCATCGACAGCCCCATCCCAGCCCATCTACAGCCCCATCCCATCCCATCGACAGCCCGACCCACACTATCCCCATCCCCATCCCATCCCATCCCATCCCATCCCATCCCAGGATGGGTCAGCCTGGTAGGGACCACTGAAGGGATCGCTGCGGCTCATCTGGTCTCACCTCCCTGCTCGTTCAGGGTTATTCCAGAGCACCGGGCACAGGATTGTGTCCAGACCATTCTGGCATATCTCCAGTGAGGGAGGCTCCCTCTCTGGGGAATCTGTGCCAGGGCTCAGTCGCTGCACAGGGTGGGAGTTCTCCTCCTGTCCAGGTGGAACTTCCTGGGCATCAGTTTCCTGCCTGTTCCTCTTGTTGCCAGGTCCCACAGCAAAGAGCCAAGCTCTGTCAGTCCCATCCTATCTCCATCCCCATCCTGGTTTCTATCACATCCACATCTCCATCCATCCATCCATCCATCCATCCATCCATCCATCCATCCATCCATCTCCCCTCTAACCCCATCCCACCCTACCTCTATTCCATCTTCATCCCATCCATCCCCAGCCCTGCATGAGGATCACAGCTCCAGCCCTCAAATCCCCAGTGCCCAGCAACCCCCAGTGCCATTCCCAGACGCCCATCCAGACCCCCAACCCCATCCCAACCCATCTCAGACTGGGGCTGCAGCCCCCCAGCAGCAGCTGACACCCCCCACCCAGTGTTCCATTCTCACTCTTCCATCACTCCATCCCACAGATCCCGTTCCTGGTGCTGCCCACCCAGCCGGACCCAGCAGGACCCTCCCAGAGCCCCCTCAAGGAATCCACGTGCAGCATCCTGGTTTCTACAGCATCTATTGGCACTCTCCAGAAAAGGGACCCACTCCCAGCATCCCACCCACCCACCAGGGCTTGGGAACAAGGAGCCCCCAGGGCAGGTGACCCCTGTCCCCACACCAGGGCAGGGGAGCCAGAAAATGTTGTCCATGTTCCAGCCTTCATCTGGAGAGGGATAGAGGGGAGAAGGTCTGACAGTGGCCTCCGGTCCCCAGGAGGTCACTTCAAAATCCAGCAGCAGCATTGCATCCCTGGGAGTCACTTCAAAGTCTAGTAGCACCATCCTGTTCTCGGGAGGACACCTCAAGGTTCAACAGCAGCATCTTATTTCTGGGAAGACACCTCAAAATTCAACACGTATCCCATTCTTAGAGGATACCTTAATGCCCACCAGCAGCAGCATCCCATTCTTCACCTCAAGATCAGACAGCAGCCTCCTATCCTAGGGAGGTCAATTTGAAGTCCATCAGCAGCACCCTGTGTCCAGGACGTCACCTCAAAGTCATCAGCAGCATCGTGGGAGGTCACCTCAAATTTCAGCAGCAGCTTCCCCCACCCCTGTGTGTACACCCTGAGCTCCAACAGCAGCCTCCCATTCCGGGAGGGCCCCAGGGACCCATCCCTGGGGGGTCACAGCCTGGCTTCCCACCCCGTCCCCTGCCGCGGGAGCCGCCACGACGGGCCCCGGGTTGGCGCGGGCGAACGGCCGCTCCTGCCGCCTGTGGATCCTCTGGTGCGCCTTGAGGTGGGAGAACCTCTTGAAGGTCTTCTGGCAGATGCCACACTGGTGGGGCCGGACGCCCATGAGCATCCAGTGCTGCCGGACGAAGTCCGAGACCCAGGTGAAGCTGCGGTTGCAGCAGGGACACAGGATGAGGTGGTGGCCCGAGTGCCGGCGCTGATGCACCGTCAGGAACACCTGGTTGGAGAAGCTTTCCCGGCACTCCGTGCACGTGTACATCACTTTTCCAGGTGGCAGCGAGCACCGGGCGGGGCCGGGCTCCTGCCACACCGTGCCACAGTCCCTGCTCGGGGCTTGTGGCTGCGAGGACGGGCACAGGCTCTGGCTGGGACACTCCTCCGGCTTCGAGGCCTGGCAGGTGCCATTGGCTGCCCAGGTTTGGGGCTGGGATGTTGGGCACTGGGATGCTGGGCACGGCCCCTGGCTGGGACATGCCTTTGCATCCAAGGGCTGGCAGGGGCCATTGGGTGCCCAGCTTTGAGGCTGGGATGTTGGGCACGGCATCCCTTGGCTGGGACATCCATTTGCATCCAAAGGCTGGCAGGTGCCATTGGGTGCCCAGGCTTGGGGCTGGGATGGTGAGCACGGTGTCCTACTGGGACACTCCTCTGGCTTTGAGGCCTGGTACATGCCATTAGCTGGCCAGGTTTGGGGATGGGACGCTGGGAATGGCACCTGGCCGGGACACACCTCCAGCTCCGAGGGCTGGCACGTCCCGTTGGCCGCCCAGGCGCGCAGGTGCCGCCTGATTTTCTTCTTGGACATGAACTTGCGGTCGCAGTGGACGCAGACATAGGGCACCCAGTTGGTGTGGCCACGCTGGTGGATCAGGAGGTTGATCTTCAGCAGGAAGGTTTTCCTGCAGATGGGGCAGGAGTAAAATTCCCGGGCGGAATTTCGCTGCCAGGGCACGGGCCGGCCCACGCAGGAGTCCTTCTCCGGCTCCCCTGGGCTGGGATCTGCCTGTTCTGTCATCTTGTGGACATCTGGTGCCACCTCCCTTCCTGGTTCTTCAGGAATGTCAGCCACCAGATCTTGGCCAGTATTCCCTGCATCTTTCAGAGCCTCCTCTTCCTGACCCTTGTCCTCTTCCAGACCCTTGGAGGGTGTTTTGGGCATTGACAAATTCTCTGCAGCAACCTCCTCCTGTGGCACCTCCATCGGGATCCCCGCTTCAGCATCTCCTGGGAATTTTTTAGAATCCAAACATCATTTTAAACATGGTTTTAAGGCATGAAAAGCAAAGGACTTTGCTCCCACCCTCCCTCCCTCACTTCCCGCTCTGTTCCCAGCCAGCACAAATCCCAGCCCCGCTCTCCTCTTCCAGCTCAGTCTCTGGACTGTGTAAAAGCCAGGAACAGCCAGAGCTGATCCCCATAGACACCCCAGGACAGTCTGAGGTGGAAACATCACCCAGGGGGACAGGGGACTCTGACAACCACCCCAGGGCTGGTCTGGGTAGGTGCCCCAATGCCATGCTGTATCCCAAACAGTTTCAGGGCTGGTAACAGGATTTGCTTCCCTTTCCTGGAAGCTCCAAGCCCGGATAGAGGCCCAACAGACCCCCTCAAGCTGCTGGCCCCACCAAGGAGGGCGAAGGGTTCTGCCCCAGTACCTGCTGCAGGGGGAGAACTGTTCTGACCCACGGCGTCCTGGCAGTGCACGGAGAGCGGGCAGGGAGGGGATCTCGGCTGGCTGAGATCCGCCGGGACAGCGGGGGCTTCCAGATGGACAGGGGCTGTGAGGGCAAGAGCAGGGATGAAGGAGGGAAAGGAACAGCCAGGCAGGGCTCCAGGACCCCTCACAGCAGCAGCACAATTTGCCAGGCACTCACGTGTGCTGCAGTTATCTGGGACCACTGGGCTACTGCTTTCCTCCATCATGTTCCCACTCTCCTCTGCTGGGTTCCCACTTTCTTTTGCTGGGCTCCTGTTTTCCTCTGCTGAGCTCCTGTTTTCCTCTGCTGTGCTCCTATTTTCCTCTGCTGAGCTCCTGTTTTCTTCTGCCGAGCTCCTGTTTTCCTCTGCTGAGCTCCTGTTTTCCTCTGCTGAGCTCCTGTTTTCTTCTGCCAAGCTCCTGTTTTCTTCTGCCGAGCTCCTGTTTTCCTCTGCTTGGCTCTTGTTATCCTCTCCTGTGCTTCTGTTTTCCTCTCCCGTGCTCCTGTTTTCCTCTGCCACATCCCAGATTTCCTTTATCAGGTTCCCTCGTATCTCCACTAGGCCCCAGCTTTCCTCCACCAGGTTCTCGCTTTTCTCTGCCACATTCCCGCTTTCCTCTGGCTCCCTGCAGCCCCTGTCCATTGTCTCTGTCTCCAGCAGTGCACCATCGCTGGTGCAGTTCTGTAGGGCTGGCTCTGTGGAGGACAAGGACATTTGGATTCACCAGCAGCCAGTGAAAAATCCCATTCCAGAGGGTGTCAGGGTCCCTCACACCCAGCAGCTGACGGGGCAGGGGCTCCAGGCTATCCACGTGTCCCAGCAGGAGTTCCCTCACAGCGGACACCTCCCAGTCCCTGGGAGTGTCCCAGGTTGGAAAAGGCTTGGAGCAACCTGCACTCGTGCAAGGTGTCCCTGCCCATGGCAGGGGCTTGGAAAGAGATGAGCTTTAAGATTCCTCCCAACCCAAACCCAAAATTCTGGGATTCACGGTCCCAGGGAGCAGCCAGAAGCTGGTGGCACAGAAGGAACCCAGTGTCACCCACCTACAGCCAGCGCCTCTGGGGACATCTCTTCTGCCTCTGTCTCTGATTCCGGCGGCGTGCTCAGCTCTTCACTTTCCAGCTGCAGTAACAG
Organism: Melozone crissalis; assembly: GCF_028551555.1. NCBI lineage: Eukaryota > Metazoa > Chordata > Aves > Passeriformes > Passerellidae > Melozone > Melozone crissalis. The sequence goes on along the minus strand of NW_026535794.1, from coordinate 1,143,079 downwards.
TTCGGGCTTGGACAGGGCAGAGTCTGGGCAAGAGCAGGACACACATCAGGAACATGATGGGACAGGGACTCCGCACCCACAGCTGGGCAACAGAGCCAGTCCCAACCCCAGAAACTTCATCTCCAACCGCGGCCACGACGGGACTTATGGATACAGACAGGAAACAGCAGGCAGAGCTGACAGGGAACATGGAAAACAGCCTCTGACAGTCCCCTGGGAACAACTGCATGAAAACCCATCCTTGCTCTGGCCCTGCGACAGAATTCCCCGTTCTCCCAGAAATTCACCTTGCAGATAGGAAAATACCCTGAATGATGGGAAGGGAATTGTGAGGCTCCTGACTGCATGAGGGCACTGCTGAGGGACCACCTCGAATCCTGGGGGCAACTCTGGGCCCCTCATGCCAAGGAAGACCTTGAGGGGCTGGAGCATGTCCAGGGAAGGGAACAGAGCACCAGGAGCTGGGGGGCTCAGCCTGGAGAAAGGGAGGCTCAGGGGGGACCTTCTGGCTCTGCACAGCTCCTGACAGGAGGGTGCAGCCAGGAGGGAATCAGGACCTGCTCCCAGGGAACAGGACAAGGGGAAACAGCTTCAAGGGGAGGCTCAGGTTGGATTGTAGGGGAAATTCTCATGGAAAGGGGTGTCCCAGGCAGAGAATTTTGGAGGCGACAACCCAGGGAGATAACACCAACAATGTACCTATTCTCTATGAGGAAAAGACACCAAGCACTTACTACCCTGTCCTGCGTGTCCCTGCCACGCTCCAAACGCTGCCGGAGGGGACAGGGGAAAGGGAGGATTATCTGAGAGCTGGAGATTGCAGCAAAAGGCAAAGAGGCAGAGAAAGGACCCCAAGAGAGCTCCCTGGGGCTGCCAAACCGGCGCAAACGCAGCCTACACAGGGACACCAGCATCTCGTAGTTGCCTTCCATGACGCTCCGGTACATTTCCTTCTGTCCCTCGTCCAGGCTTGCCCACTCCTGCCGGCTGAACCGCACTGCCACATCCTCGAACCGCACCGGGACCTGCAGCACCGGCTGGGATGGGGACGGGGCAGCGACCCTGAACAATTCCCAGACCCTCAGACCCCCTCCAGCCCTTCAATAGCTCCCAGACCCCCATACGGAGTCCCCCTTGTTTATTCCCAGTCTCCTAAACCAGCCTGCTCCCAGCAGCCCACTGGATTCATCCCCACTTTCCCGAAACCCACTGCTGCCCCCTGAGGAGCCACCCGAGCTGCTCCCGGCCAGCCGGGAATGCACTGGATTCCCATCCCGTCTGCTGAAACCCCCCGCAGCCCCCTCAGGAGCCCCCAAGCCGCTCCCCGCCCTCCAGAGCCCCACGGGCGATCCCCAGGCTCCCTCCCAGCCACAAACCCTCCTTCCAACAGCCCCAAAAGCGACCCCCACCTCCCCTTGAACCGCCCACCAGCCCCTCAGTGCCCCCCCAGCCTCACTCCCAACCTCCAGCCCCACAATGACCCCGTAAGTGACTCCCCCATCCCACTCCCAGCCCTCCGAGCCCCGCACCACTCCCTCAGTCTCACCCTCAGCCCCACCAGCGACCCCTCCTCGCTCCCCCGGTTCTCCCATGGCGGCTCTCACCCCGTGGAGCTGCAGGGCGGCGAGGGGCAGCTCCCGCAGCGCCGCCTCCGCCCGCTCCATCCGCCGCTCCAGCGCCTCGAGGCGCGCCGGGAGCTCCGCCATGGCCCCGCGCCGCCGCGGCCGGGCGGGACCGCGCGGGACGGGACGCGCCGCCGGAGGGGCGGCACCGAGCGCAGGGCGGGAGGGTGGGCTGGATGGATAGGGCTGTGGAATGGGCTGGGAGGGCGGTGCCGAGCCCCCGGAGGGGTGGGTTGGTTGGTTGGATGGGTAGGGGGGTGGGATGGGCTGGGAGGGCGGTGCCAAGTTCCTGGAGGGATGAATTGGTTGGATGGATGGAGGGAGGGATGGGCGGTGGGATGGGTTGGGAGGGCGGCACCGAGCTCCCAGAGAGGTGGGTTGGTTGGTTGGATGGATAGGGCGGTTGGATGGATAGGGCGGTGGGATGGGCTGGGAGGGCGGCACCAAGCGCCCGGATGGGTGGCTTGGATGGACGGAGGGAGGGAAAAGTTGGGAGGGCGGCACTGGGCTCCCAGAGGGGTGGGTTGGTTGGATGGTTGGTTGGTTGGACGGATGGATGGAGGGATGGGTTGAGAGGGCGGCACCGAGCTCCTCCAGGGGTGGGTTGGATGGATGGATGGATGGATGGATGGGAGGAGGGATGGAGGAGGGAGGGATGGAGGGATGGGTTGGGAGGGCGGCACTGCGCTCCTGGAGGGGTGGGTTGGTTGGATGGATGGACGGACAGTGGGATGGTTTGGGTTGGGTTGGATTGGGAGGGTGGCACCGAGCTCCTCTAGGGGTGGGTTGGTTGGACGGATGGATGGATGGATGGACGGAGGAATGGGTTGGGAGGGCGGCACCGAGCTGCAGGAGGGATGAGATGGATGGATGGATGGATGGATGGATGGATGGATGGATGGGCGGTGGGATGGGTTGGGAAGCGACTGAGTGGCAGCTCCCGGAGGATCAGGGGCGATGGCACGGGGTGTGGCTGCAGGACGGGCTCTGCTGGGCTCGCTGTTGTTTGCCTGCTTCATCGCTGGCCTGGGTGAAGGGGTCGCTGAGGGCTCAAAGCTGGGAGGAATGGCTGAGCACCCCGAGGGCTGTGTGGCCCCTCAGAGGGATCTCGGCACGTTGGAGTGATGGGCAGAGAGGTAATTTCTAGAATTCAACAAGGGCAAGTGTAGGTGCTGCAGCTGGGGAGGAACAACCCCAGGTACCTGCACAGGCTGGGGGTGACCTGCTGGAGCAGCTCCGTGGGGAAGGAGCTGGGGGTCCTGAGTGACAGTGAGCTGTCCCTGAGCCAACAGAGTGTGCTGGGGAAAAGGGGCCAATGGGATCCCGGGTGCATTGGGAAGAGCATTCCCAGCAGGTCGGGGACAATCCTGCCCATGTGCTCAGCTCTAGAGGTACCTCTGGGTGCTGTGTCCAACTCTGGATCATCCTCAGCACAGCAGGAACAGGAGCTCCTGGAACTGAGCAAGGGCCTGGAGCATCTCTGTGCCCAAGAAAGGCTGAGGGAGCTGGGGCTGCTCAGCCTGGAGAGGAGCCCCAGCTGAGTGTCCCTGGGTGTCTCTGTGTGTCCCTGGCTGTCCCTTGGTGTCCCTGGGTGCAAGGAGGGGCAGAACAGGGCCAGGCTCTGCTCCAGGGGCCCAGCAGTGGCACCAGAAGGATGGACAGGGACTGATCCCAGGAATTCTCCCGGCACAGGAGGCAGAACTTCTGCCCTGGGCAGTGCCCAGCCCTGAGCAGAGACCAGAGAGGCCGTGGGATCTCCCTCACCGGGGATATCCCAGACCCGTCAGGATGCAATCCTGAGCCCTGTGCTCTGGGATGGCCCTGCTGGAGCAGGGAGGTGCCACCAGTGACCCACTGCGGTCAATTCCATTCAGGAATTCCGGGATTGTGTCCTGCGGGGAAGCGCCGCTGCGGTGGAGCCCCGGGAAGGTTTCCTGCCACTGCGATCGGCATCGGCCCCTTGCCGGTGACTGACAGCTGTCAATCACTGCGGGGGCTGCCGGCCGGCGGGGGCCGCTGTGGCGGCGGCGGAAGCGGAGGAGGAAGAGGAAGCGGCGCTTCTTGGCGGCAAGGGAAGGAAAGGCGGCGGCGGGGCAGCGCAGCGGCGGCGGCGGGCGAGGGCCGGTGCGAGCGGAGCGGAGAGCTCCAGCTCCGGTGCGGGAAGGAGCGGGCCGGCCCCGGTGTGCGGCGGCCGAGGCGAGGCTCTCCCGGGCGGCCGTGTGCCTTGGGCAGCCCCGGTGCCGCAGCCCGTCTCCGCGCTCCGCCGTTCCCGGTGCGGCGATGGAGCTGGCGGGCGGCAGCACCATCTCGCTGTGGACCGTGGTGGCCGCCGTGCAGGCGCTGGAGCGCAGCGTGGCCGCACACGCGTCCCGACTCTTCAGCCTGGAGCACCGCGCCGGCAACAGCGAGAAGAAGCACCAGGACTGCGAGAAAATGGTCGGGGAGTTCGGGAACCGGCTGGAGAGCAAGTGCGCGGCGCTGGGCACCCTCGTCCAGGAGTACGGGCGGCTCCAGAAGCGCCTGGAGAACATGGAGAACCTGCTGAAGAACAGGAATCTCTGGATCCTGCGGCTGCCCCCCGGGCTGGAGGCCCCCAAGGTATCGTACGGGTCTTTAAGGGGCCTGGGGGGGACAGGGACAGCGCGGAGGTTCCTCTGCTCCTCACTTCAGTCTTCCGCCATGGAAATCATTCCACATTCTCTGCCAACATTTCTTCTGTCGCCTGTCGTGCCAAGGCACGAAGCAGGAAGTGATTGCCCCTATGTATTGTTAGATTCAGCTGGTTTTCCCTACCAAAGTATGGGCTGTCACGTTTTTACCAACAGCGGGAAGTTCTTCCCCACTCTGAGGTCCCCAAGGGGATCAGGCTCCAGGGGGAAGTAAGAATATCGTGGAATACACAGTTCCATCTCCCAAAGTTTAGCAAAGCTCCAAAGTGTTACTCTCAGTGTCCAGAGGATGCCCCAAGGCAGGAATTTTCTTTCCCTGACACTTGGTAGCAGGGATAAGTAGGGAGTAGGATTCTCTGTGTTCCAGGAGCCGTGCTGAGTGTCACTTTTGGGATTGCAGGCCCCGGCTGTGGCGTTGGAAAACGATGCCACCGGCTTTTCCACTCAGGAATGGGAGAACCTGGAGGAGTGGCAGAGGGAGCTCTATGGAAAGGTGCTGACAGGGAAGAGAGAAGCCCTGGTCCTGCTGGGTGAGTGTTGCTGCTGCGTCACTTATCAGCACTTTCTGCTCAGGGAATCTTTCCCAGACGTGGGAAGCAGATTTGTGGGAACACAGTGAGACCGCTGCCTGTGTGTGAGGACTCTCTGTGCTGCCCAGCCGTGTGTTGTAGCTGCTGGAGCTGGTTTTGGGTGTGTTCCTCCCTGTGGGTGCAGCACAGAAACATTAGTTCCTTTCTCTGTTCCCTGTCAGACGATGTCATCTCCGAACCTGCCCTCCTGTCCCGGCTCCAGGGAGGAGAAGCGCCCTGCAGTGAGGAGGAAGCACCTCCCGGAGAGATCCCAGCAGAACCAGGTGCAGGCCAGGGATGAATCAAAGCTTTAACCCTGAGGGTGAGGGTCGTGTGGTGCTGTCACCACACAGAGGCTGGCACAAGGTGATGGTGCTGGTTTGCTCTGAGGGAACTTCTGAATCTCAAAAGGAGCAGGTTCTGGGGAGTAACAGAGGGTGATAAAAAAGTGTAACAGGTTTGATTTTTAGGATTACAAGTCAGGAAGACTTGTGTCACATCCTCACTTCTTGGCTGTGAGGATGGTGAGGCCCTGGCACAGATTGCCCTGTGGCTGCCCCGGGATCCCTGGAAGTGTCCAAGGCCAGGTTGGACAGGGCTTGGAGCAATCTGGGATAGGGGAAGGTGTCCCTGTCCATGGCAGAGGGTGAGACAGGTTTAACCCAGACCCTCCTGGGGTTCTGTGATCTGATTCCATGATTTCTGGCATTGGCAGAGGCTCTGCTGTTTGAACTCAACGTGAGCAGCTGGGACAGCAGAGAAGCGCAGGAAAACCAGGAGGGAAGAGCAGGGCTGGCTGAACCTGCCCATGGTGAGTGTTGTGGAAGGGCCTGGCCTCGAGGGTGTGGAGAACCCTCTGGAACTGGGGGGAACAGGGGGAACCCCTTCCCTACAGGGCAGAGCAGAGCTCCCAGGAGCAGGAATGGAAGGTGCTGAAGGTTATGTGTGGCAGCAGGGTGGGTGAGTGGGCACAAACCTCTGGGGCAGCAGAGGAGTCCAGTGGGGCTGTGATAACCAGTAAAGGAGTCACCTCTTTGCCAGTAAAGGAGTTTCCTCTTTTCCTCAGCAGACAGCAGCACTCCAGAGCAGAGCTTTGCTGTCACCGTGAAGCAGGAAGAGGAGGAAGAGCCACATGCAAAGAAGCAGGGAGCCATGGAGGGTGTGGAGTTCTCTGAGCTTGGTGTGGGTGAGTTCTGAGCGATCCCACAGCGCCCTGTGCTGCTGGGGGCGTGGGAATCCCTGACATTCCTGCTGTGGGACAGTGTGCTGGGATGTGGGGGCTGAGGGGAGGCACTGGGAGGCAGCAGGAGCCATGCTGAGGTGGGGAGTGGGCAGGAAACCTGGGGAGAGTTTTATTTTTGGGAAGATGAAAGTGCTGGGAGAATGAGGAACCGCACGTGAGGATTCTGGCATACCTAGAATGAATCCTTTGGAATACGAGGAATCATTAATTTGAGAACAATTCAAGGCAGGGAGCTTGTTTCTGTCTGTTTGAAAAATGCTGATTAAATCTGCAGCAGTAAAGACTTGATTCTTAATAAAAACAACATTAAGCCTGTGAAGTTCTAAATGCTTTCTTTCAATCTTTTTTTTTTTTTTTCATATAATTCTTCCTGCTGTAAATGGTAGTTTGTAGTATTGTACCTTATGGATGGAGAGACAGAAGTTGACCTGAAATCAGAAAAACCCCATGGTGTTCAATTGTTTTTAATTGTTTTTCAATACTGTGGTGGAACCTGAGCAGGAGAATGGTTCTCCATGTGTGTATCCAAGATCCAAACAGGCCTAGTGTAAAAATGTCTAAAAGTAGGGTGTAAATAAGCTCACAATACAATTCTCACCCAGATCACGTCAATCCTGCAGCCAGCAAAACATTTTCAGTGTTGTGGTCGTGATGGGTTTAGTCCAGGGAGAGAAAAAATGTTTAGTTTGTTTTAAGTTTGGTTTTTCTTTTTTTTATTTCTTGGTGAATTTCACTTGTGTTTGACAGCAGCTGTTTGTCCTGGAGCATGAGTTCGGGGGGGTTGTTGCCCTCCAGAGTCCCTGTGAGTGCTGTCACATGAGTGTTAGAATATTGCAATTTACAGAGAAATTTAGACCCAAATATGGAGGGTGGAGAGGAGACAACTTGAAAATAAACAGAACTAACAAATCAAAACACCTAAATAATAGTGACCTCATTATTGTTTAGGTCACACAGAAATCAGTTTCCCATGGAGAAGTTTATGCTTTCTGGTTCAGCATAAAATTTGGGCTTTCAGTCAAAATGTTCAGTTGTGAAGAGCATTTTTAGCTTGCTCTTATCCAAGAATCCGTGGGTTCTGTGAACTGTCAGATGATTTGAATGGAGTTTTTCCCTCCCAAGGAAATCCATGAAATCAACAGTTCATTTCACATTAAGATGTCATGGAAACATCAAACCTCTTGACTCGATGGTGTCATGACAATGGAACTGTTGGGGTTCCTGTTGCATTTCATCTCCTGTGAATTTAATTGTTGCAGACAGAAACCAACTTCCAGTCACAATCTGCTCGGTCAGATCTCACTCAGGAACAAATGAGTTTAGAACTCTTCCCTAAAATTTTGGTTTAGTACAGAAAGAGGGAAAATTGCACTCTGTGTTTTGGTCCGGTTAGAACTTGAATTAAAACATTTTATAGCTTAATTTTATTATTTGTGCCCTAAATTGCAGGATAATATTGAGGCAAAGGCTTCCTGCTGGCAGAGGGCTGGGTTAGGTGGGTTTTTGGGAAGGAATTCCTGGCTGAGGGTGGGCAGGCCCTGGCACAGGGTGCCCAGAGAAGCTGTGGCTGCCCCTGGATCCCTGGAAGTGTTCAAGGAAAAGTTGGACAGGATTTGGAGCAGCCTGGGATCGTAGAAGGTGTCCCTGCCTATGGCAGGGAGTGGCACTGGATGAGCTTTAAGGTCCCACCCAAACCATTCCAGGATTCCATAAGAGCAGGATGTATTCTGGGATAAAGAGGGAAAGTTGTGGCCCTGTGAAGCAGTGGAGGGACATTTGTGATTCCCTTGTGACCAGAATATCCTGAGTTCTGTTTGGGATGATCTCAGCAGCACTTCTGGATTATTCTACAAACAACCTGAGGTGCCCTTTCTGGGCTGTTTCTGTATTTTACATGCTCCATGTTTCATCACTTTTTGAAGCTGCCTTTGATATCAGAGGTGATGCAATATTTTACAGTCAGTCACAGTTTCTCTGTTCCAGCCCAGCTCTCCTGAATTTCAGAGACAAATACATGTATTTGTAGCAAATCTCTGAGCTATTTTGGGATTTGTGTTGTTTGAATTGCAAAATAGAGTCCTGAATTCAAGACAAAATGTGAAGTGACACAGAAAGGGACACTTCACTGCTGTGAGGAGACCCTGTTCCCTCATGGCTCTGAGAGGATCCTCAATCCTTCATAGCTCTGAGAGGATCCCCAAGCCCCTCACAGCTTGGATGGGACCCTGATATCTCACAGCTCTAAGTGGGCCGCTGACCCCTCATGGCTCTGAGAGGATCCCTGATCCCTCATGGCTCTGAGGACCTTGTTCCATCATGGCTCTGGGTAGAGCCCGGATCCCTCACTGCTCTGAGGGAATTAGCCCTCATGGATCAGAGATGACCTTGTTTCCTTCATGGCTCGGTGGAATCCTGATCCCTCATGGCTCTGAAGATCCTGTTCCCTCATGGCTCTGGGTGGAACCCCAATCTCTCACAGCTCTGAGTGAGGATCCCGTTCCCTCACGGCTCTGAGGATCCTGTCCCCTTATGGCCCTGGGTAGACCCTGTTCCCTCACAGCTCTGAGGATCCTGTTCCTTCATGGCTCTGGGCTGAACCCCAATCCCTCATGGCTCTGAGGGAGGACCCTATTCCCTCATGGCTCCAGGTGGACCCCAGTCCCTCATGGCTGTGAGGGGGGATCCTGTTCTCTCATGGCTCTGGGCTGGACCGCAATCCCTCACAGCTCTGAGGATCCTGTTCCTTCACAGCTCTGCGGAGGATCCTGTTCCCTCATGGCTCTGGGTAGAGCCCCAATCCCTCACAGCTCTGAGGATCCTGTTCCCTCATGGCTCTGGGTGAACCCTGATCCCTCACAGCTGTGAGGGGGACCCTGTTCCCACATGGCTCTGGGTGGACCCCAATCCCTCACAGCTCTGAGGGGGATCCTGTTCCCTCATGGAGTGCTGTGGACAAGGGTGACCGGGGTCACAGTGGGCAGGGAAGAAGCCCCATGGTGCCCCTGGCCACCCCTCAGCCGCCATTCCCCGCAGGGCCGGACGCCACTGGACACAAGGCCCAGGCCCCGGCGGAGGGCAGGAACCGGCCGGGGGCCCGGAGCTGCCAGGAGCGAGATGTGAGAGGGAATCCCACAGAGACCGGCTCCGGTGAGTGCTGTCAGGGCAATGGTGGGAGAGGGATGTGGGACACCGAGCACCTGCCAGGATCTGGGGACATCTGTGGTGTGGGTGGTGTTTTGGCCTGGAGAAAAGGGGGCTCAGAGGGGACCTTGTGGCTCTGCATAGCTCCTGACAGGAGGGGACAGCCAGGGGGCATTGTGCTGTGCTCCAGGGAACAGGGACAGGAGGAGAGGGAACGGCCTCAGGCTGGGCCAGGGCAGGCTCAGGGTGGATATTGGGAAAATTCCTTCCCCAAAAAGTCTGTTCAGCCCTGGCTCAGCTGCCCAGGGCAGGGGTGGAGGCCCCATTGCTGGAGGGATTTAAAATCCCTGTGGATGTGGCACTTGGGGACATGGCCAGTGGTGGCCTTGGCAGTGGTGGGGGAATGGTTGGACTCAGTGACCTTAAAGGGCTTTCCCAACCTCAACAATTTCACAATTCTATGACCAACACCTCTCCAAGGCACTTGCTGTGCTGAGTTTGGTCTTCCAACTGCTGCTGTCAGGCATTCCATCCCCACCAGCCTTTCCAGGACCTTCCATCACATCCTTCTTTCTTTTCCCTCTCCTGGGAAATCCTCCAGTCCCTTGGCCAGATCTGCACTGTAAGGGTGCAGAGCACTGGCCCATCTGCTTTTCTTTATTTACTCTACAGACTTTTGTTTTCTTTTTTCTTTTCTCATTACTTGAATGAATTTCTTTAAAAACTCTGTTCTCATGAGTGTTTCTCTGATGGGTAAGAAGTGGTGTGTGACTGAGAGGGATTGAAAAGAAAACAAGAGAATTCTGCCAGCACCAAGAGAGAAACGAAACTCAAGGACAAGAATTCAAGTGGCTCTGGCCTCTCCTGGGGCCATGGAGAACGTGTTTCCACTTGTATGAAAATTCTGTGCATTTCTCAGGTTCAAACATCTGCTGAGGGTTTTGTAACCAACATTTCAGGTCTGTTCAAGAGGCCTTGGTCAGCAGGAACTAAAACTGGAATGTGAGCTAGAACAGAGCAGATCTGCCTGGGCTGGGCTGACAATTGGAATTAATTTTGTATGGTGTTAAAATAACACTGGTTCCTGTTAACAGAAGACAGCATAATCCAGATTAAGCAAGAGGAAGGGTTGTGCACTGCAGATCGGAAGGAGGAGGCTGCAGAAGCTCCTGCAGAGCCCTGCCCAGGTGAGTAACTGCATACCTCAGAGGGAAAATGAAACAGAGGGATTAAATTCCAGGTTGTGATTAAATTCTCCACCTCTGCTCATGGATTCCAAATCTTTAAGAAGTTCTGAGCAGACTTGCCAGCAGATCCCCCAGGTGAGGGCTGGTGTTGCCCCTTTCCCTTCTCCCGGATATTTAGAGTTTGTGGCTGCATGGTTGGTTTTTATCCAAGTGTGGCTCTCCCTAAATTCCTTCAGGTTGCTTTTTCCCTCCTCCTTTCCCTTTTGGGGCTTTTTTGGGTAAGGAGGAGCACACAAACTCCTCTGAAAGGCTGCAGAGCCCAGGGCCCTGTTCTTTGCCCCCTCACTTGGAACCTCTTTGTTTTACAAATCAGCTGCTCTGCTTTGCAGATTTTCCTCACTCTTTACAAAGGTAGTGGTGCTGCCTGTTGGCTCCACTAGAATTGTACTTACCAGAGCAGGTTTTCAGCCTTGTGAAATCCCGGGTTTAGGCAGGTATGATACACTTCTCCTGGACTTCTTCCCTCAGCAGAGCGAGGATTTTACGAGCCTGAGGCATCCAGTCAGACCAGGAAGGGCAGCGAGGTGGATGCCAGGGAGCTGCCAGGCACAGAGGGTGAGCACCTCCAGAGAGATCCTACCACAGGTGAGGATCTGCCAAAAACTCCACTGCAGGAATTGCCCCTTAATGGCTCTTCCTGTCGTGCTTTCCCTGCTGCTTTGTTACCTTTGTGCATTCCCAAATTATCCAGGCTTTGTGCCTTCCCCTGGTGTTTCTCAGTTGTGTAAATTCTCCCCAACGAACAGGATTTCAGACTTATGCAAGGGGTGTTTCATCGTGGATTAAACAAGAGGAGCCACCCTGCTCTGAACAACAGGACTTGCAGAAAGAGGAAATCTCTGCAGATCCAAGTACAGGTCAGTAATGGATTTCAGCTGGGACTTTGGGGACAGTAAATCCAGTTTAGAGTATTTTTTAATACTGTATGAAATGTCACAACTCACAATGTTAACCATGAGAGAGCTGGGACAAACCTCAGTCTGCTGGTAAATATTTGGTCACAAAAATTTTGGGTTCTGTCAGCTGAAGAGGCTCCTTCCCTCTTGGGCCAGCCAAAAGCTGTCAGAGGCACTGGCTTGGGCTTGTGTTGAGGCAGGCCCAGAGCTGCATGGATCAAGTTTGTGCTGCTTTTATCTGGATAAATACCTGGCTCAGGGCTGGGCCCACAGTGCTGGGCAAGGGAGGGACATCAGCTGGTGGCCAGTGGTGTCCCCAGGGTTGGGGACATGCTGGGGCCACTGTGTTTGATGTCTTTGTCAGCAGTGTGGATGAGGGGAGGGAGGGCACCCTCACTCCTTTTTATGGCCAGAGTTCCCTGCCCTGAGGACAAGTTTCTCGCTTCCCATGCTGTCAGTTCTTCCAGGCATTTCTGGAAATGGTTTGGAGGCTTTGGGGATTTTTGGTGGTCTTGATCCCCCCCCCTGTAATCCATTGCCACTTCCTGACCTCGTTCCTGCCTTTGCTCTGTGTTGTGCTTGTCTCCAGGAGCTACAGCAAGGGTGTTTGTCCCAGAAATTGCTGTCCTGTCTCCCATGGCACCCCCTTCTCCAGCACATCTTGTTCTTTCTCATGGCTCCATGGCCATCCAGTTATCAGTGTTTGGGACACACATACCTTGATTTTCTGGGAATTGGGAGCTCAGTGGGTCTCACTTTGGACCTCAGTTTATAGGGTTGCAGGAGAGTGGGCTTTAATCAGTGATTTTCCATCCTGGCTGCAATTTGAGTCAGTGACTTTCTTTGAAAGTTCCATAACAAAAATGTTACTCCACTTGGGTTGTTATTCAGGCAAGGCAAATAGGTTCTGAGGCTGTTCACCAAAAAACAGGTGCTTGTTGGACAGCACAAGTTCCTGGGAGCAGAGAGTGCTTCTGATAAGCCCAGGAGGGGAGGTTTAGGTTGGACATCAGGAAAAGGTTCTTCCCCAAGGGAATGGTTGGGCACTGAACAGGCTCCCCAAGGAATGGGCACAGCCCCAAGGCTGCCAGAGCTCAGGGAGCATTTGGAAACACTCTCAGGCACGGGGTGGGATTGTTGGGGTGTCCATGCATGGCCAGGGGTTGGGCTCCATCCTTGTGGGTGTCTCCCAGCTCAGGAGATCCCACAGTTCTGTGATTTGCTGAGCCAGCTCAGGGCCCTGCTTGGACTCTGCTCCTGGAGATGCTCAGGAGAGTGTCTGGAGAGCAGCTGGGAACGCTGAGGTGGGACAGTGTCTGCTCTGTTATCTGTCTGAGAGGCTGAATCTGAGACTGCAGCAGTCATTTTTTATGTAGATTTTTAAAAATACAGTTGAAAAAAGTCCTTTTTAAAATAGAATTTTTGTTGCAGTGGATGCTGGTACTTTGTTCCTCCCTCAGTATTAAAGATGTGGCTTTGGGCTGGGAGGGACATTCCTAAGGGGACTCCTGAATTAAAAATCTCTGAAATCTCTGTTTCAGATGAAAATTTGAAGAGGGGCCACCCAGCAAATTCCTTGGAGAGCAAGACCTGTGACTTAGAGGTACCAGGAAGGCCGGGAGAGGTGTTCCCCAAAGATCCCAGCCATGGAGTGACATGGGACAGTCAGTGGAATTCAGAAATGATGGAAACAGCCCCCACAGGGAATGGGAACAGCCTCGGAGGCGATGCTCAGTACGATTTCTTTAGTGCTCAGGAAAAGAGCCTGGAGAAGAGGCCCTGTATGTACAGGTGTGAGAGAAGCTGCCCACAGCAGGACCTGCAGGGAGAAGGGGACATGTTTCCAGGCCCCACGTATGAGAGGATGTTCCCTCTGCTGCACCCACACCCAGGAGAGACGGGAGTGGGCCTGGCAGAGAAAGGAATGAGCCTTGGAGAGAAAGGAATGAGCCCGGGAGAGAAGGGAATGGGCCCGGGAGAGAAGGGAATGGGCCCTGGAGCTGCTCCCATGCCCTGTGAGGGGCCAGGATCCCACTCTGAGTGCAGAGAGACTCCCCCAGGCCCAGGCAGGCCCAGCCTGGGCACGGAGGAGGCTGCTGAAAATGAGGAGAGCTTCCCCACGGACACCTCGGGGTCCAGCCCCTGCTGGGAGCCGCCCCTGGCCCGGGGCAGCCCAGCCCAGCAGCAGAGCCAGGCCCGGGGCAAATCCTACATTTGCAGCGACTGCGGGAAAAACTTTGTGTGCCACTCGTGGCTGGTGAGGCACCAGACGAGTCACACAGGAGAGAGGCCCTACAAGTGCTCCAAGTGTGACAAAACCTACAGGAGGAAGGATTACCTGCTGAACCACCAGCGCCGGCACACGGGGGAGAGGCTTTTCCAGTGTCCCCTGTGCAGCAAGAGGTTTGTGCTCAAGAGGAGCCTGCTGAAGCACCAGGAGGGTCACATGCAGGACACCCACGTGCCGCTGGTCAGCTGGCCCTGCGGGGACATCAGGGGCTCCGTGATGCATTCCATATAGCACATCCCTGACGGCAGGAGGAGGCTGTGGTGCGGCCACCCCGAGCCTCTCCCAGGAAAAGGGAGCTGGCTGGGGGTTGTTTTGTGTTAGACAGCACTCACCAGTGCCTATGGGTTTGGAGAGGTGGAGTTGGAGGTACTGCTGGCTGTGTGGGAGAGAAACCACCTTGGCATGGACCAATTGGCGATGTGTGTTACAAAGAAGAGTTGTCTGAATAGAGAGAAATGATCCAAAATGTATCCAAAACGTTATCCCAGGAATCCGGAGTCCTTGGGCTGGGCTGGGAACGAGTTAAAGGTATTGATTGTCCACTAACGAGTGACTGGGCTGGGAACAGGTGAGTTAAAGGTATTGGTTGTCCACTAACGAGTGAAACCCTGTCAGGAAACACACACTTGGGTGAGGTGCTTTGGGAAAGGAAGTGTTGCCCCTGTGGCTGTAGGAGGAAGCCTCTTTCTTCTGTGGCAAACAGAAAGAAGGCTGCAGAGCCGGGGAGGCAGCTCATTCCCACTCAAATCCTGGGGCTCCTCGCTGCTGAGCCCCAAGGGAGAATTCCTGAAGGCTGAGATCCTTCCTGGGAGTTGTAAGTTGGCTAGGGAGCCTGGAATATGGTTTTAATTCTGCATAGCCTTAAAGTTGTCTTGCATTTCTTCTGCCACATTGTTCACAGACTTCAGTGTTTGTTCAGTTTTCCAAACCCTTTGCAAGCAGGCCATGGATATGCTGCAGAAAGCTGGGAAACACAGAGTTAATGAGCTGCTGTGTCCCAAGCACTGCTAACAGGATCTGCTGGGTGGAGGTAAGGGCAGCTCTGCTCCTGCAGCCTCCTCCCCCAGCTCTGTGTGCCCCACTCCCAGGAGGAAAGAAACTCTCAAGGTTTGTACATGCCCATGGTCAAAAAGGAATGACAGGTGTCAGAAGGGTCCAGAAAAGCTCACAAAAAGTTCTAGCAGCAAATCCCACTCTCAGCATGGGAATTGGTATATTTTTCCCTGCTGGTAGAAGAGAAATAAAAAGGTAAAAGAAAAGAGGAAAGAGGGAGATCAGAGAGACAGAGGGAAGGACATCAATCCTGGCTCCAGCATCAATCCAGCTGTGTTCAGGATCCCAGAGGTGCCCTGTGAGCCCTGGATCACCCTTTTACAGCCACATTTTCCACACCCTGGGGCTGCTTTTTTCACTTTGATGCAAACAATTCAGCAGACACAGCCCATGCCTCTGGATCTCTTAGAAATGGATCAGGGGGTCTGTGGTGGTTTTGATCCCCTCTGATTGATCAGCCTTTGTTGGACACTCCCTGCCCCGTGCTGTGTGTGCTGTGCTTATCTCCAGGAGCCAGAACAAGGGTTTTGTCCCAAAAAAGCTGTCCCTGCTCCGTGTGCCCCCCTTTTCCAGCCACATCCCGTCCTTCCCCATTCAGTGTCTCACACAACAGGCCTTGGCTGGCTCCACAGCTGAGACACAGCCCTTTATCTCCTGGCCTTCTACAGAATCCAAAATTATAAACCTGGGCCTGAAAAATGACCAGCCTGGAACTCCACTTGCTTCAGCAAAATGCAGGCAAAGAGAATTATTTGAGAATTTAGGTAGGGAAAAGCGTGGTAGGGAGAAATAAGAACCCAGAGAGGAAATGAAAGGGAGGGAAAGAGCTGAATTATTGCTGTCAGTGAAAACTGAGCAACTGCAGAAAGAGTTAAGGAAGAAAAGGAGGAAGACAAGCCCAAAACTGGAAATACCAGAGGGGCTGAAAATTTCAGAGGGTCCACCTCTGCAGCCATGTCCTATTTCAATTTGTCCCTTGTTACCCAGGTTTGGGACACAGCAGCACTTTAACTCCTTGGTGCCCGGGGTGGTGCACCCCAAGGCACTGCCCACACGGTGTTGGGACACACAGCTCTTACTGGGGCCAGCTCAGCTCCAGAAATTCCCATTCCTGCCACATCAGGGATTTGCCATTGTGATACTTTAGTTTTAAATCAAGGAACACAGGTACTGTGTGGAGTCAGTGCCCCATAGCCTCTGGAATTCGTTTGGGGTTAAGGTTGGCAGATTCCTGCTTCTCACCCAGGAGCCATAAATTACCCTGAGTTTGGCACAGGGGGATTTGCTCCAGGGATTTTAACTCTTTGCCCTCCGGGTCCTACACCAGCGTGCTGCTGTGTTAATACTGGAAATTGTGCTCCCGTGTCTATTAAAAAATTTTAATTGTTGACAAGAACCAGCTAGAATGCGAATATCCAGGCCATTATTCTGGCTGTGTGGGTAAGATTCCACTTGCTGGATGTGTGGCTATTAAGGAAATTTCTCTGCCTGCCCATCCAGGAGCCACTGTGGAGTCACAGCTGAGCATTACCTGAGCAGGGACCGGCTCCTGTGAGCCCATGGGTCCCTGTTTGATCCCACAGCACACTCACACAGGTTTCCTCACAGACTCCATCCCAGATTTCCCATTGCAGAGCCTCGGCCAGCTGGATCCTGGCAATAATTTAACCTTGCTACAACGGCAGGGGAACGGCTCAAGGTGGTGCCTCCATGCTGGGACCCAAACAAAGGAATCCCACCCCCTCTCCGGGCTTTTCTCACCTCACCCCCTAAACAGAAAATGCGGGATGAGCGGCTCCTGCTGTGTCCCTCCCTGTGCCCTTTGTTATGCAAAGCTGGGGCAGTTCGCAGCCTGGCTCCGGATTGTTTCCCTCCCCAGAGCCCGGGATGCTCTTGCAAATGAACCTGGCTCTGATGGAGCGGGGTCGATTTTCATCAGCCATTTCCCGACTCCAGGAGGTTCGGGGGTGCTGGAGGAGGTAAGGAATGGCCTTACCTCGGTTCTCGGCATCACCCCGAGTTCCCATCCCGTTCTAATCGGAGCACTTGTAGCAGCTAAGGCTCCAAGGAGTTAAAGCTGTGCCCTAAACGCTGATAAGGAGCGGGATAGAACGGGCTATGGTTGGAGAGGAGGGCACGGCGCATTGGCCGGTGCTGTTCAGCTCCCCCTGGGGACGCGGAGACGCGACAAACACGGGGTACGGCCAGCGGGGAAGCGAGCAGGGAGATCTGCAGGGGAGCATCGAGATCACCGCAGCCCCCACACCCAATTCCAGAGCGGTCCAGCAATAGCGGGATTGCGCACACTCCCTCATTTGGGAGATCTGCAGGGGAGCATCGAGATCACCGCGGCCCCTCAAAGCCCCCCGACCCAATTCCAGAGCGGTCCAGCAGCAGCGGGATTGCGCACACTCCCTCATTTGCATGGGAAGGGGGAAACCTGATGCCGGGGCGGGGAAAATTTACCCATAAGAAGGTGTCCCCACAGCACCCTCGGGACCCTGCACACCCTGGACACCCCCGGATCGGCGCTGGAGCCAGGACTGGTGATGTTCCCTCACCTCTCCCCTCGCCCCTCCTTCCTTTTTCATTTACTAATAGAAGATCAGGTGCTAACTCATGGCAATTTCCATGCCCAGTGTATCATTTACTAATCAAACTTCGTCGCTCTTTCGGGACCCTCTGTCTGTCATTACTTTTGGACCCGGGGCATCTCCACGCCTGAGGAATTTCCCTCCCCTTGGAGCGGGACACGGCACTGCTGGTTAAACATCTTCCTTCCGAGCCCTTCTGCTCGTGTTCAGGGCTTCTCACGGGATTGTGTCGTGCCCTTGTAAGGACACGATTTATTCCTTTTACTAATAAGAGTCTGCATTTGTCACCTGTCACTTTGTCGGTGGCACCGTGGGGAAAATATAGAGAAAAAGAGTCAGGGAAGAGCCTGTTTGTGGTCAGAGCTCCTTTAACTTAAAGGAAAATTCCTTCAAGGAGCTTTTTTGCGTGCGTGTTTCTGCTTGAGTTTTGTCCGGATGTTTGATTCGTTGGCTGGAAATTTCAAGGGTTTTAATTAAAATTGTCAAGTGCCACGGGTCGTTCTGCAGCGGGAGGGGAAGGGAGGAGCGAGGCTGAAGCCAGAGGAGGAACTGAGCGGCTGCCACCCCCAAATCCCAGGTTTCGAGGCATCTTTGCATTGGGATGAAACGGGCGGGGAGGCGGGGGCCGGTCCCGGGGTCCGCCTGCGATCCAGGGGGAGAGTCCCTCCGCTCCCCCGGCCCGGGACCGCGCTCTGAGACGGCGAATCCCGCGTCTCACCGGTAAGGAGTCCCGGTGCTCCGCTCCCGACCCGCGGCCGGTGCTCGGTGAGGAGTCCCGGTGCTCCAGTCCCGACCCGCGGCCGGTGCTCGGTGAGGAGTCCCGGGGCTCCTTCCCCGACCCGCGGCCGGTGCTCGGTGAGGAGTCCCGGGGCTCCGCTCCAGACCCGCGGCCGGTGCTCGCTGGAGGCTCCCGCGGTTTCCGCCGCGCTGCCGTTGCCATGACAACGAGTGGACGCCGTCCCAATCTCCGCCTCCCTTTCCGTCTCGTCCAATCAGCGCCCTGCTTTCCCCACGCGCTGACCAATGGGGATGAGCGTCCCTCCCGCCCTCTCCTCGTGGAGGCCACGGCGCGCCGGGACCCGGCGGGCCAATGGCGTGAGGGAAATGGTCAGGGCTGAGTTCCGATTGGCTGCTGCTGCCAGGCGCCGCCTGTGATTGGCTGCTGCGGCTCGGCGGGGCTGAGGGGACGAAGATGGCGGCGCGGGGCGGCTTGGCGGGAGCGGGGCCGCCGGGGGTCCCGCGGCGCTCCCCGGGTGCGGAGCCGTGTCCGGCCTCGCCCTGCGGCGCCTTCCCGAGGGCCCCCGATGGCTGCGCCGCTGCCCGCTCCCCCCACAGCTGTGGGACGGCGAGGGAGGCACAGACAGCCCCGGCATGTGCAGGCGGTGAAAGCCAGGCTGGCCTGGAGCGGTGTTAAAAGGGACCTGGAAGCTCATCCGGTGCCATGAGTGGGGACATCTTCCACTGTCCCAGATTGCTCCAAGCCCCGTCCAGCCTGGCCTTGGACACTGCCAGGGAACATCCACAGCTTCTCTGGGCACCCTGTGCCAGGCCCTCCCCACCCTCCCAGGGAACAATTCCTAATTCCCAATATCCCATCTCTCTTTCA
Source organism: Melozone crissalis (assembly GCF_028551555.1). Lineage (NCBI taxonomy): Eukaryota > Metazoa > Chordata > Aves > Passeriformes > Passerellidae > Melozone > Melozone crissalis. The sequence goes on along the minus strand of NW_026535794.1, from coordinate 1,124,149 downwards.
GTTTAAAGTCACTCCCTGGGTCCTGTCCCTCCATCCTTGTCCCCAGTCCCTCTCCAGCTCTCCTTCAGGCCCTGCCAGGGGCTCTGAGCTCTCCCTGGAGCTTCTCCTCTCCAGGGGAACATTCCCAGCTCTCCCAGCCTGGCTCCAGCCCTGCAGCAGCTTCGTGTCCCCTTCTGGCCTCACCCCAAAGTGTTCCTGCCCTCCCCGTGCTGGGGACCCGGGGACACCTGGGCCTCAAGGAGCTGGATGTGCTGCTGTGTCCCACACTCCCTTAAGCAGCAGCTTAAAAAGGATGTGGTTGGAGAAAGGAGGAACACGGAGGTGGGGCTGCACCTCCAGGGGCCGCTTCCCTTCTGCTCCACGGAGATAAGGGCAGTGGGAAAAGGAATGGGTTGGGAAAGGGGCACAGAGTGTCAGCCAAAGACTGGTCCAGGAGAGGTGATCAAGAGCCCCAAAGCCCCTTTCCAGAAAGCTCTGGGAGAAGGGGCTGTGATCCTCACTCATTTACATATAAAAGGAGAAACTTAATTCCAGGGCGGGGAAAATTTACCTGTGAGAATGTGCCCTCGGGACAGGATTAGTTCTGGAGCCCGGATTGGTGATTTCCTTCCCTCTGCCATCTGATCTCCCTCTTTTATTCTTTTATTTCTCTCATTACATTCTCTCAGAAGATAAGGGCAGAAGTACCAATCTCCACGCTGAGTGCTTAATTTAATAATCAGGCTCTGTGAGCTTTTTTTGGACCTTCTGATCCTTGATTCTTTTTAACCCTGGGCATCCTCAAACCTTGGGATCTCTTCAGAGCAGGATGCAGCATGATCCCTGGATGGCTTATCCCCTTTTTCAGTGTTCCTGTCCAAAGATCTCCTCCCTGATTGACAACCCTGAGATTCTCCTCTGATATGATGTGAGAGCTCTTGGTACAGCCCAGACTTTCAGTTTTTGGGAATTATTTGTCTCTCAGCCCTGTGCTGTGTGCTGGATGACCTTTGGAACTCGGTGTCTCTTGTGGATACACAAATGAATGAAACTCACTGTGAAATCACAAATAAACTAAGCTCACCCTGTGTGCACACCACAAGGGTTAATTAAATGTAAATTTGCATATTCAGGGGGCATTAGACTGATTTTAAAGCTTTTTTTTTCCTTCTCAGATCGTCGATTTGAAGCAGCTGGGACAGACCTGGCTCCTCTCCGTGGGGAGCTCCTGTGGGAAGCTCAGTCCCGCGTTTCACTCGCCCACCTCAGCTCCTCCTCTTTGCCAAAACCATGGGGTTTTCAGAGAAATTTAGACCTGTTTGGGACTGAGGTTGATGAAACTCGCTGAGCTTTCTCCCTGCTGTGTTTTTGGGGTGTTTTTTGGGGTGTTCCCCCACACCTGGCCCCTGAGCATGGGTTACTGCGCGGCCCTGAACTGCCGCAACGGCACCAGCGGCGCCTACAAGAACAGCTCGGTCAGTTTTTACGCCTTCCCCCTCCAAAACCAAGCCCTGCTGAGGCAGTGGCTCCAGAACATGGGCAGGGACATGGAGACCCCCTCCAAGTACCACTGCCTGTGCTCGGAGCACTTCGAGGAGAGCTCCTTCGAGGCGCACCCCGTGAAAACCCGCAAGAGACGACGCCTGCTGAAGGAGGCCGTGCCCAGCAAGTTCATCCTGGCCCTGGATGGCACCTGGCTCGTGGGCACCCCCCAGGCTGGCGGGGACGCGATGAGCAACAAAACCCGAAAAAGGATCCGGATTTCTGAGCCCTGTGGGGTAATCGAGGGGCTGGGCAGTGGGAATGAATTCAATTAAAGGGAGATCTGTGTGTAAAACCTTGGAAGCAGCTTGGAAAAATATCCCTCGGAGGGTTTAATTAGTAATAATAATATTGTTGTTCCCTAATAATAAGCTTTCATTACCAGGGAGGAGCTTTTCCAGCCAGTCTGACAGATCAAGGCACTGCCTCAGGGTTTATTTAAAACACTGAATTATTTTATTTTTCATTGAAGGAAGAACCACATTCCCTGAGGGGGCTGGGTGTGGATGCTGACCACAGATATCTGGTTTTATGACTAATTTCTGACCCAGTTATTGGAGCAAATCATTGTTCTGGCTGAGTCACATCACTTTAAAGCCTTTTCTCTCATTCTGGATTAACAGTAGAAGGTTCTTATGTAAAATCCTTCATTAATATGCTGCTTACACATAGCACAGACATCTCTGGGAGGTGCCAATGCGTTTAAACTGTTGGGATAAGACGGTTTTCAGGGATTCTCAGCTCCCCTGACTGTGGAGCATTTTGCTTTTTAGGTCCCTGTGATGCTTCCTCAGTGGCCACGTCTGCAGGATTGGCAGAATGAATTTTATAAGCAATTGCTGAAGGAGAAATTTGGGCCTTTGATCACACTGGGAAAAGGTCAGTTTTCCCTCTCCAAAGGGACACACACTGGGTCTGGCCTGGCTCTTGTCACTCCTCACATCCCTGGATTTTTAGAGAATTCATCTTTAAGAGCTTGTGAACCTTTGTGAGAGACAAAAAGCTCCACAATTTTCCTTTAAAAGGCTGAAGGACAGTTTAAGATCCCAGGGAATGCAGCTGCCAATAAAACAAGGAATAAGGAATGGAAAAGGTTTGAATACAGGAGCTACAGTGACACAAATTTTTTTTTTTTTTGGTCTTGGTCAGTGTTGGAATTAAATGTGCAGCAACAATATTTAGTGTTTGGCCTTAGATATTTACTATTTCTTATCTATATTACAGTCTTACAAGTCGAGTTTTACAGTATTTCACCAACAAGTTATAAAATGGCCCCGTGTTTATCTCTACAAGGTCTTTTAAGGAAAAAAAAATCTAATTAAGAAATGATGCCTAACTTATTTTTACTTTTTTTACTTTTAACCTAATAATTAATCACTCATTTCTTGTAATGTGGACTTTGTCTAATTACACAATGCTGCCCAAACCCATGGAGAAGAAGGTGAAGAAGAAGGATTAGTCTTCACCCTGAAACTTCTATCTTATCTTTATATATATTACTATATTCTAAACCCTTAAACTCTGAGTTTCCCACCCTGTGATATCACACACTTCTATCCAAACTCCACACCCACAATCCCAGTTCTATCATTCCATTTTGGAAGCTTGTCCACGGCCTCAGGTCAGTGCAGTGTTCTCTTGGGGGTCAGTGCCTGGCAGCACAGAAATCTGAAATTCTCAGCAGCCAGGGTCCCAACAACACATGGGATCATTAATCCTGTACCCTCATTAATTACAGTGAAGTTGTGTTTTCCTCATCCCCAAATCCTGATGTATGTCTGGGTTTGGGATTCACTTAAGAGAATTGAACTATTTTGATGCAGAAGTAGTGAAATAACCTGAATGATGCCCAAAAAATGAAGAAATGTCAATAATTAGCTTTAAATGCCCAACTATATGTTTGTTTGAAGTCACTGATATTTTAATTCTGAACCTGTGAGCCCTCCCTGGCTCCTCAGGATTCAGGTAATTCCTTGGATTGATTCCTGGAAGAACCTGCTGAAACTTGGGGGCATTGCCCAAGGAGGAATTAGGGACAGGACTGAACCATGAATTCCAGCACCAGGCAGCTGAATTTGGGGTTAAGGCTCAAATCCGAGACCTTCCACTTTTCAACATTTAATCTTCAACCTTCTGGGTGTAATTTCTGGAATGTTTTATGAAAGTTGGAGCACAAATCCTGTTCATCCCAGACACCCCTTTAGACACTGGGGCAGCTGCTGCTTCTCCCTCCCCAGTGGATCTTTTCCTAGAATAACAGAGATGCTCTTTAGAGAGTGGGTGATGCAGGGATTTGCTGGAAAACCATCAGGGGGAAATATTAATGACATCATTTCCATGTTCTTTCTGTTCCTTGTTCAGACTGTCTTGTTGCCAAAAGCCATATTCCAGAAGGAGGAGCAGCATGGGTCAAGGATCCGCAAGATTTGGAGGAAAGGAAAATCCCTGCCAGCCTCAGCACAGGTGTGTGGTGTTGTGGGAATTCTCTGGTAACACCTTGAAATTAGTAGGATTGGAGGGATGGGGGATTCCAGCTCAGCTCTGCTGCGTTTTTGGGGTTTTTTTGTTGTTGTTGTTTTTTATTGTTTGGTTTGGGTTTTTGTTATTGTTTTTTGTTGTTATTTGTTTGGTTGTTGTTTTTTGTTTGGGGGGGGAGTGTTTTTGGGTTTTTGGGGTTTTTGGTTTTGTCTGTTTGTTTGGTTTGGGTTTTGGTTTTTTTTTGTTTGGTTTGTTGGTGTTTTTTTGGGGGGTTTTTGGTGGGGTTTTTTTGTCCTTTTTTTTGTTTTGCTTTTTTGTTTTTTGGGGGTTTTTTGTGTTTTTTATTTTGTTGGTGGTTTTTTTGTTTGTTTTGTTTTGGTTTTGGTTTTTTTACCCAAAACTTCAGGGTTTTGTCCAGAAGCAGCAAATCGGGAATTGTTGTTTGGAGATTTTTCTGTCACATCACATACAGGGAATGTTTAGAATCTCCTTGTTCCAGGCCATGGTGGTGCCACAACCCAGGGATCATCCTCAGGAGCATCCCAAACCCAGCCCAGCCGCTGCTCTGACCTGGCAGAAACATCGGGGAGCCCCCAAAATCCAGCTCCAAATCCAGCGACAATCAGGAGCGGTAACAGAGTCCTGGCAGGGCAGGAGCTGGATGAGTTCAGGCGGTTCCTGCTGTACCACCAGGGCCAGCTCGAGGACGCGGAGGTGCCGTGGTTCATCTGCAGCGAGTGCGGCAGGAGCTTTGCCCGCCACGTGTACCTGCTGCGGCACCGGCGCACCCACACCAGGCAGCTGAGGAGAAACACGGATGCTTCCCAGAGAAAACTTCCTGATTTCTGGAGAAACCCTCCTGCTTCTTGGAGAAACTCAACTGCTTCCTAGAGAAATCTTCCTGCTTCCTGGAGAAACCCGCCTGATTCCTGGAGAAACCTTCCTGCTTCCTGAAGAAACCTGCCTGATTCCTGGAGAAACCCACCTACTTCCTGAAGAAACACTCCTGATTCCTGGAAAAACCCTTCTCCTTCCTGGAGAAACCCTCCTGCTTCCTGGAGAAACTCACCTGATTCCTGGAAAAACCCACCTGATTCCTGGAGAAACCTTCCTGCTTCCTGAAAAATGTGCCTACTTCCTGGAGAAACCTTCCTGCTTCCTGCAGAAACTTTCCTGCTTCCTGGAGAAACCCAACTGCTTCCTTGAGAAACCTTCTTGTTCCTGGAGAAACCCGCCTGATTCCTGGAGAAACCATCCTGATTCCTGGAGAAACCTTCCTGCTTCCTGGAGAAACCCAACTGCTTCCTGCGGAAACCTTTGTGATTCCTGGAGAAACCCTCCTGATTCCTGAACCAACCCACCTGATACCCAGAGAAACCCGCCTGTTTCCTGAAGAAACCCTCCTTATTCCTGGAGAAACCCACCTATTTCCTCAAGAAACTCTCCTTCTTCCTGAAGAAACTCTCCTGCTTGCTGAAAAAACCCTCCTGCTTCCTGAAGAAACCATCCTTCTTCATGGAGAATCTCTCCTGCTTCCTGGAGAAACTCTCCTACTTCCTGGAGAAACTCTCCTACTTCCTGAAGAAACGCTCCTTTTTCCTGGAGAAACCCATCTGATTCCTGGAGAAGCCCTTCTGCTTCCTGGAGAAGCCATTCTGCCTCCAGGAGAAACCCTTCTGCGTGTTGGAGAAACCCACCTTCCACAGCCCCCTCCTCATAGACCATCTCAGCCATGTGCCACAAGCCTGCCTAGGGTAGAGCTTTGCAGTCAGCTGTCAAAACCCCTGCTCTGCCCAGAGGTAGGGCTTGGTAGTCCTGTGTGGGTCAGAGCAGATTCTGGGGTTAAGGCAGTTTTCCCACTTTTCAAACTTTAGTTTGAAAGTTAACCAGCGGTAGATCCCAAATCAGAACGACTAATGTAATATAAAAATTAGAATAAAATGCAGTGGTGCAAAAGCACTGACAGAGTCAGGACACAGTCTGGCTCCCTGTGGGTCAGGGTGTTGCAGCAGTCTGGTTAGATGGTGGCTGCAGCCCTCCTGCAGTGCCAGCTGTGGTTCTGTCGGAGCAGGGATCCTGCAGAAGGTTGGAGTTTTCCTCTGAAAAACTTTCTTCCAGCGGTGGTGTAGATGAGCCTGGTCTTCCTCTGGGAATGCCGTGGAGAAGGAAACTGCTCCTCTGGGAATCCAGTGGAAAATGCTGCTGGGGTGTTCCAGACCCCAGATTATATCCAGTTAGGAATTCTTGGCTCCTCCCCCTGGGCAGAGCATCTCCCAATGGGATGGTGGAATTTGATCAGCCATGCAGGGACACTCGATGGGCCATTAACAGAAGATATCTCCCTGGACAAAGGATGGGCCCTGGAAGAGATAAAGAACACTGCCCCACCTGGCTTTTTTAACACCTGGTGATGGAATACACTTGGTTACATCTTGCATTGCAACCTAAGACATGAATCGAGCTCTGGTTCAATCTGCTGCTGCCCTGTCACTGATCAGGAGCTGGATCATTCCTGCCATTCTTACCATGCTCCATCCAGCTCCTCCTTGGAGCAGGAGGAGGATAGAGCAGCACTGGCTGTACCAAAAGGGACATTTAAAAACCTGGTGCACCAAACAACACGTGCTGGAGAGCATCCAGAGTACCACAGAGAAACAGTGGAAGTTTCCAGGGATGAAAAATGAAAAATTGAGAATAGGATTGTGAACTGATGTTTGGTGCAACCAATTCTGGGCATTATTTCCCCACTTTAGCTGCTCTCCCATTCCTGTACCTGCAGAACTAACTGGTTTTGGATTCTATTTTTACATTGACCCCATGTTTTCCTGTGGGGTGAGATGCTGCTTTGGTTTCTGAAATTCTGGGGGGAAAACCCCATGGGTATATTCTAAATGTGTGTACAGTGTGTTGGTGATGTTCCTCTGGGAAGTGGAAATGCAGCAGGGAGAAGGGTGGAGGAGAGGAGCCGGGAGGCAGCACATGCAGATTTTGTGTTTTCTCCCCACGTGCCGGTGGTTTTCAGCATTTTTGAATATTCCAGTTGCGTGCCAAGAGGGAAAATGTGTTGCCTCCAGTTGGAGGGGTGTCCTCAGTCAGAGGCTCCAGCTGGAATGAAGTCTCCAGGCTCCTGAGGAGCAGCAGAGAGCACCCAGCTGGTGCCGTGCTGCAGTTCCAGGAGTTCTGAGCAGGACTGGGAAAACACACTTGGCCCCAAAGCATCCTGCCCATCCTAGGTACAGGAATAATGTCCCAAAAACATTTTGGCACTGGCTTCAAGTGAAGCCCTTGGGTTGGCTTTGCTTTTATTCCTCAGAGAATCCCAGAATAGTTTGGATTGGAAGGGATGTTACGGATCATCCAGTGCCACCCCTGCCATGGCAGGGACACCTTCCACTGTCCCAGGGTGCTCCAAGCCCTGGCCTGGGACACTTCCAGGGATCCAGGGCAGCCACAGCTGCTCTGGGAATTCCATCCCAGCCAGGAATTCCCAATCCCCCATCCATCCCTGCCCTCTGGCAGTGGGAGCCATTCCCTGTGTCCTGTCCCTCCATCCTTGTCCCCAGTCCCTCTCCAGGCTGGGCTGTGGTTTTCCAGCTGCACATCCTGCACTCTCCCAGCCCTCAGAGGAGGGAATGTGTCCTGGATTGGGATGCAGCTCCATTCCCACAGCGGGGATGGTTCCTCTGTCTCCTGAGCCCTGGATCCCATGGGATGCTCCAGGCCCCAGCACTCCTCACTCCTGAGGGGGCAAAGCTGCTGGGTCAGACCCAGCTTCAACTCCCCACTGCCACAAGGAGTGGGATCTCCAGCAGCTGCTGTCCTGGGATCAAAGCTTCTGAACTGACATTCCCAGGGAAATATCACCGGTGTGGTAAGAGGTGTTTGGAAAATTTGGGGAATAAACCAAGCAAACCACGTCTGTGCTGGCAGCAGGGGAATCCATGGCTGAGATGAAGAAACCTCAGAGGCTGAGGGAGCTGGAAGGGCTCAGTCTGGAGAAAAGGGGGCTCAGGGGGGACTTTGTGGCTCTGCACAGCTTCTGACAGGAAGGGACAGCCAGGGGAGGTCGGGCTGTGCTCCAGGGAACAGGGACAGGAAAATTGGACATTTTGGAGAAAACGTCTTCATGCAAATGGCTCAGCCCTGGGGCCATGGGGCAGGGCCTGAGGGGCACAGGGTGCTGGAGGGGACAGGGAGCGGTGACATCCTGAGGGGAAATGGCTGCTCAGGCTCCCGTGGTGCTGCTCAGCCCGTTAACCCTTCATGTACCACTGCCCTCCCTCCGGGGCCGGGGTCATCCCGCTCCCTGTCCAGCCAGGGGAGCCCCGTCAGGGCCCATCTGCAGGGATCCTGGAACACCGAGGCACCGGGGGAGCTTTTCCCGGGATAATCTCGGGAAGGTGGGACCGTAACACTTTTCTGTGGCCTGGCACCAGCCCCAGCACTGGTAAAACGAAAGGTTCCAGGGCCAAGATGAGCACACGGGGTGGCTCCCAAATCCAGAATGTCTCCTCTTAAGGGTTTTCTGGCCAGGACGGGGGTCCTGGTGTGGGTGCTCATGTTCTCTTCCCGCACGGCTCCAGGCCCTCGGTGCCACCAATTCGATGTTGCCTGCACCCAAACCAGTCCAGGTCACCCAGGCTCGTGTCAGCCTCGGGGCTGATGCCATGCAGAGGCTGGTGCTGGAGGCAGAGCCGGTACCGATTCCCCAGTGGTGCCGGTGGCAGCGGTGGAAGTGCCGGTGCCGGTGCCGGTGCCCGCTGTCGCGGTGGAGCCGCTGCCGGTGCCAGCGGACTGTGGCAGTGCCGGTGCCGGCGGCGGTGGCGGTACCGGGGCCGCGCCGGTGGCGGAGCCGCTCCCGGTGCCGGTAGGCGGCAGTGCTCGGCGCTCCGCGCTGCCGCCGCTCCCCGCCCGCTGCCGCCCAGCCCGGAGGAGGCGGATGCGATTCCCCGGCTGCCCGTGGCTGCTCGGCGGGGCGGCGGGGCCCGGCCCGTGCGCAGGCACCGACAGCGGCCCCGGCCCCGCTCCCGGCCCCGGCCCGGCCCCGCTCCGCGCTCGCCGCCGCCGCCGCCCGGCCCCAGCCCCAGCCCCGGCCGCGGCCGCCGGGGCCCGGCCCAGCTCCGCGGGGCCATGGCCGAGTGGGCGCCCGCCCAGGTAAGCGCGGCCCGGGGCACCGGCACCGGGAACCGGCCGCAGGCGGCGCCGCCCCGCCCGCCGCGCTCCCGCCGCGGCCCGGCCCGGACCCTCCGGCACCCCCGGCCCGCGGGGCCCCGCCGCCTCCGGGGAGCGCACCCGCTCCGGGGTGGCCCCGGTGCCCCGGGACGCGGCTGAGCGCCCCCGCCCCGGGGTGTCCGTGCGGCCCCGGGGTGCGCCGGGCACCGCTGGCCCGGGATGTCCACGTGCCCCGGGGTGCCCCGGGATGTCCCCAGGGACGCGACCCGCCACGGCCCCGGTGCTCCCGGGATGCCCCGCTGACCCGGCATGCCCGGGTGTTCCCAGCGTGTCCCCAGGCACTTCTGCCCGGGATATCCCCGTGCCCCCGGGATGCCCCAGGGTGCCCCGGAATGCTCTGAGCAGGCTTCAGCGCGGGGATGCCCCAGGCACCTCTGTCCTGGCATGTCCCTTTATGTCCCCAAGGTGTCCCTGGAGCTCCCTGGTCCCCACTTGCCCTGGCTGCTCCCTGCCCACCCAGCCCCATCCTCCTCCCGGGTGGGTTCCAGCCCGGGCAGACCCAGGAATGGCTCCCAAGGGATTGGGGTGACAAGTTGGGAAGGGGTCACCATGGTGACCTGCCTTGTTCTGGGAGGTGTTCCATGGGGACAGGGATGGACCCTGACCCCACGGCCACCCTGGACCGCCACTCACTGTCCCCTCAGCCCAGTGGGCATCGCACACAGGGGTCCCCTGCAGTTCTGGGGCTGCTGGTGGCCAAAAGCCCTGGAAACGGGGAGCAGAGTCTCCAGGGGGTGCCCGTGGGCCTCCTCCCACTGGTGCCCTCGCCGTGGCCCAGGTGCAGGAGTGGAACATGGAGGCCCCTCACCTGATGCCGCTGCAGCCGCCGCTGCTGCCGGAGCGGGCGCACGTGCGGGAGGCGCAGCTGCACTCGGCAGAGGCCTCGCTCTGGACCGTGGTGGCCACCGTGCAGGCCATGGAGAGGAAGATCGACCTCCTGGCCACCCGCCTGCTCAGCCTGGAGGGCCGCTCGGGCACGGCCGAGAAGAAGCTGCTGGACTGCGAGAAGACAGCCATGGAGTTCGGGAACCAGCTGGAGAGCAAGTGGGCAGTGCTGGGCACCCTCATCCAGGAGTACGGGCTGCTCCAGCGGCGCCTGGAGAACGTGGAGAACCTCCTGAAGAACAGGAACTTCTGGGTGCTGCGGCTGCCCCCCGGCCCCCGGGGCGAGGTGCCCAAGGTAGAGTGTCCCTGGGGGCTGCAGGACAGCGGGGGGACCCTCGGTGTCCCTGGGGAGCGGGCGCCGCTGAGCCAGGGGTCTTGTCCCCACAGGTGCCGGTGACATTTGTTGACATCGCCGTCTACTTCTCAGCGGAGGAGTGGAAGAACCTGGAGGAGTGGCAGAAAGAGCTGTACAACAACCTGGTGAAGGAGAACTATGAGGCCTTGCTGTCCCTGGGTAAATGTCCCTTTGCTGTCCCTTTTCCCTCTGTCCTGGCAGGATGGAGCGATGGCTGTGTCCCCTCAGTGGGTCCCCAACATGGGTGGCCTGGTCCCCTGCCAGTGGTCGGTGGTGGCACTCTCTGTGTCCTGGGACCGTTCCAGAGGGAACACTCCATGGTTCGTGCTGTGTGTGGGGACAGGGTGACACACCCACACCATGCCATGCCAGTGCTGCCCATGGGGCTGGAGAGGGTCCCTGTCCCCCAGAACCCAGGACCTGAGTGTCCACACTACCTCCAGCACGGAGGTGCTGTGGGATTTAGGCACCTTTGCCAGGAGGGACGCCAGATCCTGGCAGCCTGGTGTGTGCCCAGAGTGTCCCCCGAAGCCTGGCTGGCAGGGAGGGGGTGACAGGCACGGGGTGACATCGTCTGTGTCCCTGGCAGATGGGGCCCTCTCCAGAAGCGAGGCCCAGCCCCGCAGCGAGCGCGGGGACGGGCCCTGTGTCCCTGAGCAGCGGGAGCTGGAGCAGAGGGAGCTGCCACCGGACACCTGCGCGGGTGAGACACCGCGGGAGGACCCTCCCAATGTCCCCAGTGTCCCCAATGTCCCCAGTGTCCCCAGTGTCCCCACCCTCCTCACCAGGGATGCCCTCCTCCCTCCTAAACAGTCCCATCCCCACTGGGCCCAGTTCTCCAGCTGTGGCTGGGAGCTGCTGTGAGTGACCCCAGAAAATCCATGGCTGTTGTGCTGGAGATCTTGGCTATCCATCACTGGGAGATCCACGTGTCCCCTGCTGCCACCACCTTGTGTCAGGGCCCTTGGGCTGTGTCACAGTCACCCAGTCCCATCAGCCGTGCCATTGTCACCTGTCCCCAATGGGCTCTGCCACAGTCATCTGTTCCCAGGGGTTGTGTCTGTCCCCAAGGGTCACCCCAACCCCATGGGCCATCTCAGGGTCACCCATCACCAAGGGCTGTCCCACAGCTTCCTGGGGCTGTTGGATGTCCATAACTGCTGTGGGATGGGGGTATCCCCTGAGGCCGGGGTCCAGGGGTCACACCCTGGGTGTGGTGGCCGTGGGTCACACCTGTGGCTCCATCCCGGGTGTGGTGGCCGTGGGTCACACCTGTGGCTCCATCCCGGCCCCGGCCAAGTCTCTCCTCGTGAACAGAGTCGCTGATCTCCACCTCCGACATCCTGTCCCGGATCAAGCAGGAGGTGGCCTTCGTGGGGGAGCAGCAGTTCCCGGAGGAGCGGGGGATGCCGCCAGACCCCTGTGCAGGTGAGCCCGGCGCTGAGCCTGCCCCACCGGCGCCGTTCCCTCCCGTGCCCCCGGAGCAGGGCCTGAGTCCCTGTCGCCGTCCCCGTTCCTCCCTGCAGGCGCGGACGCCCTGATCACCGCGCACGACTTCTTGTCGTGGATCAAGCAGGAGGAAGAGCCCTGTGTCCGGGAGCCCTGGGAGCTGCCCGAGAGGGAGATGCTGCCCCCGGGGCCTGGTCCTGGTGAGCGATCCCCGCCGTGGGGCTGGGGTGGGGGGAGCACCCCGCAGGACGAGCTGTGACTCGGGGACATCCCCAGCGTCCCCGGTGGGACTGACCGGTCTCTCTGTCCCCTGCAGCCAGCGAGGGGCTGCTGGTGAAGACGGAGGAGCGGTGCCCGCACGCCGAGCCCCCCGAGGAGGTGGGTTTGCCGGGCAGCTCCGGGGAGCTGCTCTTCCCCGGCACGGCCTTCGGGAGCCCCGAGGGACAGGCGGCGGTGCCGGCCGCCGTGGCTCTGCCGGCGCAGCACAGACTGGGCAAAGCTCCGGGCCCCGAGGCGGGCCCGGGGGCCGATGCCGGGGCCGTCCCCGCGGCGCCGCCGGGCCCCGCCGAGGAGCGGCCGCACGGCTGCGCCGAGTGCGGGAAGAGCTTCAGCGGCAAGAAGAGCCTGCGGATCCACCAGCGCAGCCACGCGGCCGAGCGGCCCTACCCGTGCGCCGAGTGCGGCAAGAGCTTCAATTGCCACTCGGGGCTGGTGCGGCACCAGATGATCCACCGCGGAGAGCGGCCCTACAAGTGCTCCGAGTGCGGCAAGTGCTACAGCCGCAAGGAACACCTGCAGAACCACCAGCGCCTGCACACCGGGGAGCGCCCCTTCGCCTGCGCCCAGTGCGGCAAGAGCTTCATCCGCAAGCAGAACCTGCTCAAGCACCAGCGCATCCACACCGGGGAGCGCCCGTACCAGTGCCCCGCCTGCGGCCGCAGCTTCCGCTACAAGGAATCGCTCAAGGATCACCAGCGGGTGCACGGCGCCGAGGCGGGGCCGCCGCCGCTGCCGCCGCCCGGGATCCTGCCCCCCGGGGACTAGGGGCCGCCCCGGCGCGGACTGCCAGCCCCGGCACCGGCACGGCCCCGGCCACGCCGCTTCCCACCGGGCCGGGCCGGGGGCGGGCGGGGAGCCCCGGGGCGGGACCGAGCCTCCCCCGCCGCCGACGGACGCTTCACCCCCCGCGCTCCCCCCACGGACGATGTCGCCGCTCGGAGTGGGGGGCGGCCCCCGCCGTGTCCCCCCGCGCCACCCCCGCCTGCCGCTCTGTCCCCTCGCCCCCGCTGCTTATTTTTACTGCTCCCCCCGCGCCGTCCCGCTGTACAGTGCTTGGGGTGTAGTTTTGTATGGACGAAGCGATACATACGGAATAAAGTCGTGCTGGGCTGCAGAGCCTTCAGCGCCCCCGCCGCGGGTCCCCCGTGCTCTGTGCCCCGTCCCGGGGTCCCGCGCTCTGGGAAGGCAGCGGCAGCAGGACGGGAAAGCGGGAATGTCCTGGTGGCACACGGGGTACTGGGAATGGGTTCTGGGTTTGGGAGTGTGGCACTCAGGAGGTCCCAGTGTCACCGGCTGCGGTGGACTCGTGCTGGTGGGGCTGTGAGGACACCCCCACTCCTGTCACCAACCCATCCCTGGGTCCTTCTTGTCCCCTGTCCTTGCCCCATCCCCAGGTCCCTCCTAGCCCTGATTTAGGGGTAGGAGATTTGGGGATAGGAGATTTGGGGATAGGAGTTATTTCACACAGTTCTTTCCCCACAGAATCCAGGCCCTTTCCTCAGGCACGCCAGGGTCCCCAAGCTGGGTGTCACCATCCTCCTGGGAGGCCACCACCAGGGCTGGGTGACCCTGCAAATGCCACAGCTCCTGCTGCCCCACTGTCCCCTCCCAGGACGTGGCAGTCAAGGGGCCCTGGACACTGGGGGCTGGAGCAGGGGACAGCAGAGCGGACACAGCACAGAGGGCTCAGCAGTGCTGTCACCCTGATGTGGGCTGCAGATGGAGGGGGGAGACATTGCTGGGGTGCCCTGGGGACACTGCACATGCTGTGGGGACACTACACCTGCCATGGGGACCTCAGACATTCCCTGGGGACCCTGCACACTGCTGGGGACCCCAAGCTCGCTGGGGACACTGCACCTTGCCTGGAGACCCCAAATGGTGCTGGGGACCTGGGACACTTCCTGGGAATCCTGCACATGCTCTGGGAACACTGCACAATGCTTGGGGACCCTGCACACTCCCTGGGGACACTGCTGGGGAATTTGGACACTGCCTGGGGACCCTGCACACTGCCCAAGGGGCCTTGCATGATGCCAGGAACCTTCCACACTTCCTGGGGACACTGGACAGTGCTGGGAACCTTGGACACTTCTTTGGGACAGTACACGCTCCTGGAACCTGTCAGGCTGCCTGGGCCCTGCACAGTCCTGGGGACCCTCAAACCTGCTGGGGACACTGCACACAGCTCAGGGACACTGCACACTGCCTGGGGACACTGCACACTGCCTGGGGACACTTCACACTGCCCGGGGACACTGCACACTGCCTGAGGACACTGCACACTGCCTGGGGACACTTCACACTGCCCGGGGACACTGTACACTGCCCGGAGACACTGCACACTGCCCAGGGACACTGCACACAGCCCAGGGACACTGCACACTCCTGGGCAGGGGACCCTCCATGTTCCCCCCAGGATGTGCATGCCCTCACCCCTCTCCAGGTCTGCACAGCTGCTGTTTCCAAGCCTGGACAGCAGAGCTCCTGTTCCCCAGCCCTGATCCCGCGGTGCTGGGCTGCCCCAAAGGAATGGAGTGAAGCTCGTTTGTCCCATGGCCTTGTCCCCATCCAGAGCTGCAGAGCCATGGGACAAACGGCTCCTCCTGGCCCAGCTCCCGCCCCCACACAGAGATCACACACAAAACCATCGTTTCTGGGTTTTTTTGGAGGCGTTTTTTTTTTAACAGAAGTTTTATGGTTATATGCAAATTAGGTCATTAAATGATTTGCATAAAATGTTCGCACGTCAGCGACTAAGTGTTTCTAACTCCCACCCCCGACAGGTAGTAATTCCTACTGGACCGGCGCCGTCGGGCCAGGCCGCGCTGTCACGCGTGTCTCCCGCGGGCACGGCGGCGTCACCTCGGGGCCCTCCCGTGCCTCAGACCCGCGGGGCCCCGCCCGGAGCGCTCCGAGCCCGCCGGGGCAGCGCCGGCCGCCCGCGCCCTCCGTCCGTCCGTCCGTCCGTCCGTCCTGTCCTTCCCGCGGGGATCCGTCCGGGTGCCGCCCGCGTCACCGCACGCCGTCCCCCGGGGCGGCCGCGGGCACTCGGTGTCCGTGGCGGAGCGGCTCCCGCCCGTCCCTAGCTGTTGGTGAGGAAGAGGCGTCTGTGTCGGGAAGCGGAGCCGCGCGGCCGCCCGCGGCGCCGGCCCCGGCCGCGGTTACCGAAGGGGCTCCGGCCGGGCACGGCGGCGTCCGCCCAGGCGGCGCTCCCGGCCGGCGGCGGCTCGGGGAAGCCGGGCTCGGCTTTGGGCTGCTCGAGGAGCGGGCTGGGGTCGCGGCGGGGCTCGGGGGGCGGCGGGGCCGGGCTCTGGCGGGCGGCGGCGCGCTCCTGGCGCAGGTAGCGCAGCTCGTCGCGGATGTCCGTGAGGACGCCGAGCAGGCGGAACTGCAGCTCCCGGTCGCGGGCCCGCTCCTCGCGCTGGGTGGCCCGTTCCTCCTGCCACATGGCCAGCTCCTGGTGGTACAGCTGGTCCCACTGCTCCTCCAGGTCGAGCAGGTGATGGATGCTAGTCCTCCAGCTCTCGCGGCGGTCCTCGCGCAGGCGGGAGCAGCCCAGCCCGCGGGCGGGGCCGGCGGCGGCCGGGCCGTCTCCGGGCGGGGAGGCGGACGAGGGCAGCGACTCCTCGGTCAGGGCGCCGTGCAGCGGGGAGCGCGCCGGGGGCTCCTCCTCGGCCGGAGCCTTCTCCCAGGTGGGCCCCATCAGTACCCTGGGCAAGGCGCCCATCTCCGGGCCCGGGCCGCCCGCCTGCTCCTCGGGATGCGCCGAGTCGAGCCCGCGGCCCAGGGCGGGCAGGTCGGACACGCCCTCGTGCCCCCAGTCCGAGTGAGCGTCCGCGGGGTTGAGGGAGTCCTCGGGCAGGGAAGTGACGGAGCCCTGCGAGCTGCACCGGCGGATCAGCATGGCCTGGCGGGACAGCTTCATGTCCTCCTCCGCTGACATGGGGGCCTCGGGCCCCGGCTGCACCCCCGCGGCCCCGCCGTGGCCCCTCTCCACCTCCCGGCCTTCCCGTTCCTCCTCCTCTGACATGGAGGCGTAGGAGACCAGGGACTCGTTCCGCAGGGACGGGGAGATGGCCGACGCCTCTGGAGTGCGCAGCTCCGGGCCCGACTCGGCTGCGAGAGAAGAGAAACCTCTGGTGAGAGAAACCACAGCACTGCCCTGGCCCCAGGCCCTCCCCAGCACGTGGGTCCCAGCAGATCTCCACCCTGACCCAGTGGATCTCCATCCTGAGTGAGAGGACCTCCATGCTGACCCAGTGGATCTCCATCCTGACACGGAGGATCTCCATCCTGATCCAATAGATCTCCACCCTGACCCAGCAGATCTCCATCCTGACCTGGAGGATCTCCATCTTGACCCAGTGGACCTCCATCCTGACCCAGTAAATCTCCATTTTGACCCAGTGGATCTCCATCCTGACCCAGAGGATCTCCATCCTGCGTCAGAGGCTCTCCATCCTGAGTCAGAGGCTCTCCATCCTGACTCCACTCCCAGCAGACCCCATCCAGAACTCCACTGTCACTGCATCTTCACCCAAACCCTGCTGCCAGAGGATCTCCATCCAGATCCCACACTTGCCAGCAGATCTCCATCCTGACCCAGTGGATTTCTATCCTGACCCAGCAGATCTCCATCCTGACCCAGTGGATCTCCAGCCAAACCCCACTCCCAGCAGATCTCCATGCAGACCCAGTGGATCTCCATCCTGACCCAGCAGATCTCCATCCTGACCCAGCAGATCTCCACCCTGACCCAGCAGATCTCCACCCAAATCCACTCCCAGTGGATCTCCATGCAGACCCAGTGGATTTCTATCCTGACCCAGCGAATCTCCACCCTGCCCCAGTGGATCTCCACCCAAACCCCACTCCCAGCGGATCTCCGTGCAGACCCAGCCCGTCTCCATCCCGCCCTGCCCCCAGCCCCCCCAGCCCCCCGTGCTGCTCCCGCCGTACCGGGGCCGCCCTGCCCCTCTCCCCGGTACTCGCAGCCGCCGGCGGGGTCGGGGCTCTGTCCCGGCAGGCGCGGCGCGGCCGAGCCCTCCACGTCGGGCAGGGCCGAGGGCTGCCCATTGGTGTCGATGTAGATGCTGGGGTGGCTCACGCCGGGCTGCAGGTGCATGAAGGGCTGCTTGGAGGCGCCGGGGAAGAACAGGTCTGCGGGACACAGAGGATGCGGCCTCAGCTGGCGGGGACACGGTGGCCCCAGGTAAAGATGCTCCCGCAAGGGCATCCTGCGCCATCGCTCAGCCTCACCTGCCCTAGCGCCATCCTGAGCCCCCCGGGGGCTGACAGCCCCCAGTGCCAGAGAATTGTGGGCTTGGGGAATGACCTGAGCTGGGAGGGACCCACAGGGATCATTGATCCAGATCTTGGACCTACACAGACACCCCAAAATCCCACACTGTGCATGCCTGAGAGTGCTGTCCAAATGCTCCTGGAGCTCTGGCAGGGTTGGAGCTGTGCCCATTCCCTGGGGAGCCTGGGCAGTGCCCAGCACCTTATGGGGGAAGAACCTTTCCCTGATCTCCAGCCTGACCCTCCAACTGCACAGCTTCATGCCATTACATAGGATTTCTGCCTTCAGCCTAGAGCCCTGTGCTTGGCACAAGACAGCTGAGTCTGGGCCACATGGATGGAGCCTATCATGCCCCCAGTGAAACCAGAGAGGCCACTATGGGATCAAAAAGCATCAAATCAAAGAAAAGAAGAAAGAAGAACAAAAAAAGATCCACTCCTGCAAAGCTTGAGGTGTTCCTATGAATACTGTTGATCTGGCAGAGTTTTCCCAGAAGAGCTGGGACTGCCCCTGAATCTCTGGAAGTGTCCAGTGCCAGGCTGGATGGGGCTTGGAGCACCCTGGGATAGGGGGAGGTGTCCCTGCCCATGGCACAGGGTGGAACAGGATGAGCTTTAAGGTCCCTTCCCACTCTGGGATTTCTATGACTTGCTGATCCCAGGTTATTTCCACAAAGGATTTCTAATCCCAGTTCCCTACCCAGTGGCTGGCACTTGGGTACAACATGACTGTGACTCTGGTGGGTGCTGCAACCCCAAGACAAACCTCAGAGTCTCTTTCCACAAGGCACAACAGCCAGCTGAGAACACCAGCACGGCCGGACATCCCTCAGCGAGCGCAGCCAGAGCTCCAACCACCCTCTGCCCGCGGAGCCACCACCACCCACCTGGGTCCAGGATGATCTCGGGCTCCGAGTCGTGGCTGGCCTGCAGGAAGGTGGACGCCACCATCTTCTCGAGGGGCGTGAGGCGCGGCTTGTGCAGCGGCCCCCCGGCGCGGTTCATGGGCAGGTGCTTCTTGGAGGTGATTTTCTTCTTGACGTCCAGCCGCAGGTCGCGCCACTTGTGCTTGAGGTCGTCGATGGAGCGCTCGGTGTAGCCCAGGAAGTTGACGCGGCTTTGGATCTGGGTCCAGAGCTGCTTCCGCCGCACGGGGTGAGCCCGCAGGGCCTCGGACCCGTACAGGGCGCTGAAATGCCGGACCACATTCCAGACCAGCGTCTCGGTCTCGTCATTGGAGAAGTTGGCCTTCCTCTTCCGGCCAGACGCTGGCATCGCCTGCGAGGCTGCGGCAGAGGTGGAAGGGGCACAATTGAACCTCGGTCCCCACTCCTCTCTCTCGGCTCCTGGGGGGAACATGGGGCTGCGGGAGCCCGAGGGAGCCGTGGAGGAGGGAGCCGAAGCAAGAGCCCCGGAGGCATCCATGGCAGGGGAGGCTCGGGCCAGGGAGGATCTAAAGAGCCGCTTCGGCACAGCACGCGGCACGGGCGCACCGCATCGCCTCGCCCGGCTCGAGGGCACCTGGGAGGGGAGAAAAGGAAAGGGCAGCGGTGGCTGGTGGCAGCGCGGGGGGACGGCGAGGGCCCCCCGGCTCTCTCCAGCCAGAGGCACCCGGGAGAGCCACCAGGGTGCCGTGGATGGGGACGTGGCCGTGCTGAGCGTCAGCACCACGGTGAGGGGTTGTGGTGAGCGCCTCGGGCACGGCACCTGCCCTGGGGCCACGGAGCTGCCTCACGGGGTGCCTCAGAGCACCTCAGGGCCGGGCTGAGGGTCATGGAGACACCTCAGGGCCACGGCAAGGGCTCACGGCAATGCCAGCCATGATGGGGACAGTCTTGGGCATGATGAGCATTTCAGGTTTCCAGCCAGGGCCTCGGGGCCACAGCACTGACCAAGGACATGAGCACCTCAAGGCCATGGTGAAGACCTTGGCCAAGAAGCAGGCCTTGGCAAGGGTCTTGGCCATGGTGGGAGCATCAAGAGCCCAGTGAGCGCCTCAAGCTCCCACTGAGGACCTTGGAGTCATGGTGAAACCCATGGCCACAGTGAGAGCCCCAAGGCCATGGCAAAGGCATCATGAAAGGCCTTGGCCATGGTGAGCAGCTCATGCTTGCAGGGAGCAACCTGGCACCAAGACAATGACCGAGGCCATGGCAAGTGTTGCAAGGCCATAATGAAGACCTTGGCCATGATGAACACCTGAAGAGCCCATGAGGGGTGAGGAGCCACAGAAAAGACCTTGACTATGGTGAACACCTCAAGCTCCCAGCGAGGACCTTGTGGACACAGCAAAGACCTCGGCCCCGGTGCATACCTGAAGCTCCCAGTGACCATCCTGGGGCCACGGCAAAGACCTCGGCCATGGTAAACACCGTGGCCACAGTGAACACCCCAAACTCCTCCTGAGGAACTTGGGACCACATCAAAAGCCCGGGCTGTAGCGAGTGCTCCAAGGCCACGAAGAAGCCCTTGGCCATGGCGCTCACCTGGACCAGGTGCGCACACCTCAAGCTCCCACGAGCACCACGGGACCGCAGCAGAGACCACCGTGCCCACCCCCGGCTCCCATCGCGCCCTGGAGCCGCAGGAACCCCCAGGAGCAGCGCAGCGGCCTCGAGCAGAGCCCGCAGCCCCGCGGTGCCCCCGCCGTGCCCCGAGCCCCCTCCCCATCCCGGGGCCCCCGGCAGCGCCCGCACCCGCGGCCTCGGGGCGCCCTTTGCCGGGCCCGGGGGTCTGAGCGCTGCCCTGCCCCGGCTTTGTTCGCGCTCCTCTCGCCGGGGACAAAGCGGCCGGGCCGGGGCCTGCCCCGCGGACCCCCCCCCATTCGGGATCCCACTGCGGGCGGGTGCGCGGGGCAGGCACCGGCCCCGGGCCCGCGGCTCCCCCCGGCCCGCCGGCCCCCCCGGCCCCGGGACAGCGCTTACCTGCGCCGGGACGGGCGTGCGGGGCGCGGGGGGCGCGGAGCGGGGCCCCGGCGGCGGCGGGAGGGGGGGCTCAGGTCCGGCGGCGGGTAATGGCTCCCGCCTCGGCGGAACTCGCCTTCATTTCCTCCGAGCGCCGGCGCGGGCCCTGCGCGACACCGCGGCCGCGGGCTCCCCCTGGCGGCACCGCCGCGAACCGCCGGGGGCGGCACCGAGAGCGGGGACAGCCCCGGGAGGGGACGGGGAACCGGGAGGGGACGGGGAACCGGGAGGGGACAGCGAACCGGGACAGCCCCGGGAGGGGACGGGGAACCGGGAGGGGACAGCGAACCGGGACAGCGAACCGGGAGGGGACAGCAAACCGGGACAGCACAGCGGGACAGGATAAGACACCGGGAGGGGACAGCCCCGGGAGGGACAGCACACCGGGACATCCTACCGGGACGGGACAGTACAGCGAGAGAGGCAGCACACCGGGAGGGGACAGCACAGCGAGAAGAGCCAGCCCCGCGGGAGGGACAGCCCTGCGGGAGGGACAGCACTGCGGGAGGGGACAGCTCACCGGGACCGGACAGCCCACCGAGACGGACATCACACCGGCACCGGACATCACACCGGGACAGAACATCCCAAAGGGACGGGACATCCCTGCATTCCACCCCGAGGGGACAGCGGGTACCCACTGCGGATGCATCCCTGCGTGGGTCCCCCCTGGGGTGATACATCCCTGTACCCCACTGCCGAGGGCGCTGCGGGTACCCCTGCGGGGCTGTGTCCCCGTGGGGATCCCGCCATGCCCCCCACCCCTGCACCCCCGGGAAGGTGCATCCCACGGGGGTCCATTCCCCGTGCACCCCATGTACCCCCATGACGGGGTGTCCCGGTGGGGACCCCCAGTGCAGGAGCCCCTGTGTCCCCCCCTTTCCCAGCTGCAGCTGTGCATCCCTGTGGGGGTCCCGCCTGCTGCACCCCCCTTCCCCGGGTGCTTCATGCCCACCCGTGACCCTGTATCCGTGTGGGGATCCCCCTGTGGCCCCCATGCCTGTACCCCCTGGCCCTGTGGGGACACCTCTGTCCCTGCCTGGTGGCCTCCAGCTGCCACTGACCCGCTGCAGTCCAGCAGAGACAGGGACCCCAGGGACCTCAGGGTGCACAGCGCACACGGGGGGCTCTGCAGGGGACCCCAGGGTGCCACCAAGGCTGGCACAGCCAGCACAGGGTGCTCAGCCAGGTCCCCACTGCCCGCAGGTGCTGCCACGGCCCTGGTACCCGGGTGGGGATGGCACAGCTCGGGGTGGCTGTGGGGGCCACGGTGTCCCCAGGAGGTAAAAGGGGATTTGGGGTGACTCTGTGCTCCGGGAAACCCCGGGAGCTCTGCCCCTCTCCCAGCAGATGTGACAGCAGAATAAAACCACCCGTGCTTGGCTTTGCTGAATTCCAACTTTTTAATGCCTGTGACAATCCTCCAGGCACCACGTGGTGACAGCAGCCGGAGGCACCCGATTCTCGTGTGGGATGGAGCTGCTGTCCCCAGCACGGGGACACCCCAGCACCGCCCACATCCCCCCACGGCAGCCACAACTGCCCCACTCAGGGCAAATCCCCGCAGGCAGCTGCTGCACACCGCTTCCGGCTGGCTGCAGCAGCCACTCCCTGGGAGAAGGTTCTGGCAGCAGCTTTGTGTCCCCAGCGCTGCCACTGCAAACCCCACGGCTCAGCTGCGGGGAACAGCGGCCGGGCCGGGCGGTGACGGCCCCAAGGAGCACCGGCCCCTCTGCCCGGTCACTGCTGGGGAGGGCTGTCCCCGAGGAAGGCTCGCCCTGCCCCGGTTGACACCATGTGCACGGCGTCCTCCAGCTCGTAGAAGGCCTGGAAGAGGTCCGGCGAGGTGGCCTGGCACTCCAGGTACCGCCGCAGCGTGGCCAGGCTCCTCCAGACCTCCCGTTCCGAGGGGCAGGGCGGCACGGCCGCCAGCTCGCCCGCGTCCTCGCCCTCCGCCGTGCCCTCGTCCCCGTCCGCCTCCGCCGCGTCCCCGTCGCGCTCCGGCCGCTCCCGGCCGAGCGGACCGGAGGCCGAGCTCAGGGACACGGCCTCGGTGCCGGCGTCGGGGGTGAAGCCGGCGGCGCGGAAGCAGCCGGCGATGAGCCCCGGGTGGACGTCGCCCCAGGCTTGCGCCAGCATGTGCAGCACGTCCAGCAGGCTGGGCTGGCCCGCGCCGCGCTCCGCCGGCAGCCAGCGCAGCAAACGGCGCCGGTAGTGGCCCTTGAGGTCGCCGGCGATGCCGCGGTCCAGGGGCTGGGCCAGGGCGGCGGCCGGCGGGATGAAAACCATCCTGACGTTGGACAGCTGGAGGTAGGGGTGCGCCTCGTGCTTGGCCAGCAGGAGCAGGACGCTCTTGCCCCGCCGCCGCATGCCCTCGTTGAACTCCCGCAGCCACTCGGTGAAGAGCGGCGCGCTCAGCCCGGCCGGGCCGCCGGCGCGGTAGCTCCACGGCATCTGCTCCAGGTTGACGCCCCGCAGGCAGCGCGGCCGGGGGCTGTCCCCCACCGCCCGCAGCGGCAGCTTCTCCGAGCCGCTGGCGTTGGCGCACAGCAGCAGCGTCAGCCGCTCGCCGGGGCTCTCGCCGTTACCGGGGGCGCCGGCCGGCAGCGGCACCGCGGTCTCCCCGCAGGCGAAGATCTCGGCGGGCGCGTAGCTGCGGAGGAGCCCGGGCAGCACCGCGCCGGCCCAGTGCTCCGCCGTGGGCTGCTCCGCGTCCCCTTTCTCCGCCGGCGGCTTCTTGCCGTGGCGAGCGCCCAGGCGAGCCAGCCAGCCGCCGCTGGGCTCGGGCTCGGGCCGGGCCGGGTGCCGGGCCCGGAGCTGCAGCAGCGGGCGGCCCACGGGCAGCTCGGCAGCGTGGGCGCCCTGCACCCAGCGCAGCAGCGCGGCCTCCAGCGCCGCGTCCTTCCCCTCCCGCTTGCGCTTGCGCTCGGGGTCGCCGTTGCGGTGCCACTCGCTCAGGATGCGCTCCTTGTTCTTGATGATGCGGCAGATCTGGGGCTGCGACACCCCGAAGCGCTTGGCCAGCTCGCTCTGCGACACCTTGGGGCCCTCCAGCATCTCCAGAACGCGCACCTTCTCGGTCAGCGACAGCTCCTTCCGCTCCTTCCGCGGCGCCGCCGCCGTGCCTCCCTCCGCCGTGCCCGGGGAGCGCCCGGTGCAGGGCCCCGGCCGGTGGGGGCTGCCCGTGGCCCCCAGCCCCGCCGGTTCGGCGAGGCCTGTCTCGCAGCGGCCGCAGGCGTAGCCGCGCCCCAGCCGGTGCCGCACCAGGTCCGGTTTGTGCCCGATGCCGCCTCGGCCGCACTCGGCACAATCCAGCGGCGGCTCCCCGGGCCGGCAGCGGCGGCTCTCGAAGGCGGGCGGCGCGGCGATGAACCCCCCGTTACCGGCACCGGGGTTCGGCTCCGGTTCGAGGACGCCGCAGTAGCTGCAGCCCCGCTCCCGCAGCGGGACGAGGAAGTCGGTGGGGCCGGCGTGGAGGGACGGGGGCGAGCGGGGCGGTGGGGACACCCCGTCCTCGCTCTTCACCTCCTTGCCCTGCCAGTCCCCTGTGGACACGGGAGCGCGTTGGGGGGCGGCCCAAGCCCCCGGCTCGGCAGGATCCGGGCCGGTGCCCGACTCCTGCTCCCGGTGCCACCTGGCCCCGATCCCGCCCGTCCCCGTGTCCCGCTCACCCTGGGAGGGACCGGCGGGTGCCGCGGGTGGCCGGGGGCTCTGGCGCTCCCCATAGCGCCCCGCTGCCGCCGCCACCCCCTCGTCCCCTCGCTCCACCTCGGCCAGGATGTCGGGCTTGGTGATGGCGTAACCTGTCACAGAGACAAGAGGAGGGACAGCCGGTGATGCCACTGGCCGTGCCAACGGACATGCCACCAGAGGTGACATCGGTCACAACAGGCCAGGGCTGGCTGCCCGAGGTGATGGGTACAGGCAGCCGGTGTGGTCCCGTGGTGACCCCAGAGCCACCCCGTGACCTGCTCCCGGTATGAACCCGGTGAGTGCCGGTCTCCCTCGTGGCCAGGCCACGACCGGCAGTGCCGGGAGCGGAGCCGGGATGGCCCCGGTGCCTCACCCAAGTCGACGGGATGCTGGCGGTCCTCCTTCATGGCACCGGCACCGTCCCGGTCGTCGGGAAACGCGGCGGCAGCTGCTCCCGGTGCTGCTCCCGCCGAGGCCTCAGCAGCGCGAGGGATGGCGGTGCCTGAGTGATGCCGCGCCGGGATGACGACGCGCGGCCGGGCGGCGGGACGCGGCGTTGGCGGCGCCCGTGAGGCCGGTGGAGGGGCCGCGGAGCCCCGGTGGGCCTCGGTGGCGTTGCCGCACCTGTCTCCGTCCCCTCCCGCCCGCTCGGTCCCGCCCGGTGCCGCCGCCGCCCCCTCCTCGCGCGGCCCCGCTACCGGCGGCGGGAGCGCGCGCGACGCCGGGCGGCCCCGCCCCCTCGGCGCTCCGCCCCCCGATTGGCCGCGCCGCCGCCCAATGGGCGCGCGGTCCGCCCGCCGCCGGGGGTCGCTGTGGCGCCGGGCGCCGCCGCCGCCGCTCCCAGCGCGCCCCGCGCCCTCGGCATGGCCGCTCCGCCCCGCCGCTGCTGAGCCGCCGCCGCCGCCGCCCGGCCCCGCCACCGCCCGCCCGCGCCGCCGCCCCGCACCGCCCGCGCCGCCCCCCGCGCCATGGCCGACTGGGCCCCCGCTGAGGTAAGCGCCGCCGCCGCCCCCCGCCTCCCCCGCCGGCCGCCGCCCCCCGGGCCGGCCCCGCGTCCCGCCCCCCCCGCGGGCTGCGGGCGCGTCCCCGCGCTCAGCGCCGCGCGTTCCCCCCGCAGGAGCTGGAGTGCATGATGGAGCCCCAGGAGCTGGGCCTGGAGCAGCCGCTGGCCGCCCCCGAGCACGGCCCCGGCGGCGAGGCCGAGCTGCCGGCCGCAGAGATCTCCCTGACGCTGGTCACCGAAATCCAGGCCGTGGACAGGAAGGTGGACACCCAGGCCGCGCAGCTGATGAACCTGGAGGGCAGGATGAGGATGGCCGAGACGAAGCTGATCGGCTGCGAGAAGACGGCGGTGGAGTTCGGGAACCAGCTGGAGAGCAAGTGGACAGCGCTGGGCACCCTCATCCAGGAGTACGGGCAGCTGCAGAAGCGGCTGGAGAACATGGAGAACCTGCTGAAGAACAGGAATTTCTGGATCCTGCGGCTGCCCCCGGGGGCGAAAGGGGAAGTCCCCAAGGTAACGGTTTGGGTTTGCTGCTCCCCGCTGCAAAACGGGGCTGTTCTGCACGTCTGCTGGGCTCAGAACCCCGTGCCCTGTGCTCACAGCCCCATATCCTGAGCTCACAGCCCCATGCCTTGTACAGCCCCATTTCCTGTGCACTCACAGCCCCATATCCTGCACTGACAGCCCTAAATTCTGCATTGACAGCCCCATCTCCTGTGCACTCACAGCCCCATCTCCTGTGCACTGTCAGCCCCATCTCCTGTGCACTCACAGCCCCATATCCTGCACTATCAGCCCCATATCCTGTGCACTCACAGCTCCATATCCTGGACTGACAGCCCCATCTCCTGCAGTGACACCCTGACCCCTGCACTCACAGTCCCATTTTGGGACAGCTGCAGTGCTGAGAGCTGTTCATGGCTCCCCCACAGCCTTGTCCTCCCTTCAGTACCCAGAAGCACCAGCACAGGTCCTGCTGTGTTGGTTATTCCCTGCTCATGCACGTGTGATCTCGGGGGGATGTCACAAATTCCTGTGTTTGGATCACGTGGAGTTTGGTGGCTCAGCCCCGTCTAACTGGGAAGGCTTGGGAGCATCCCCAGGGCTGTTCAGAGGTGATGAGCAGCAGAATTGTGTCAAAAAGGAAGTGAAAAGGAGCCTGTGCCAGGCCCTGTGCACGGGCAGTGACAGGAGGAGGCTGAGCAGGGGGAGGTGACAGGGGAAATCCCTGTCATGTCCCTTGAGGCATGAGGGACGTGGGAAGGAGCAGATGTTCCTGTCTGCACGACACTTGAGTTTGAGTGAGAAAATTGAATGAGAAAACATCCCCAGGTGTTTTCTTAAATGAGAAACAAACCCCGTGGTGCTGCTCCTTGCAGGTCCCCGTGGCCTTCAACGACGCCTCGTTTAACTTCTCTGAGGAGGAGTGGAAGAGCCTCAACGAGTGGCAGAAGGAGCTCTACAGGCACATCATGAAAGGCAACTACGAGGCCGTCATCTCCATGGGTAATGACAGGCCTGGCTTGGCTCTCAGCCTCCTGGCACTGAGTTTTCCTGGGAACTGGTGGATGGAACCTGTGTCCTGCAGGGTCAGGGAGGGGTGCTGTGCTCTGGGGAGGTGTCACACAGCCCTGGCTGTGAGTTCAGCCCTCACAGCCACGCCAAGGGTGGAAGGATGTCATGAGTGTCACCGCAGGCACGGTGGCTCCCTGATGGTCCCTGCAGCCTGTGTGTGCTGGGATTGTGAGGAGGAGGAGGAGGAGGAGGGCAAGTGAGAGGAGCCTCAATCCAAGCAAAGCTGGGGAAGAGGGAAGTTCCTTTGTCACGCCAAGGTCCACAGATCCACTGCGCTGGGTGCATCAGCCCGCTGGCTGCTTAGGGCAGCAGAGGGTGCCCTGTGCCCTGCCCCTGAGGTTCCTTCCAGCCCTTCTTTCCGTGGGGAGTGGTGCACACTTCCCTTTCCTCTCCCTTGAGGGAGAAGGGACGTTTGCCGGGTGCTCTGTCCAGCCCCAGGGAGGGGAGCCAGTCCTGCTCGCGGTGCTGCGGGCTCTGCTGGGGCAGAGCTGGGGAGGAGCAGTGGCTGGGGGTGAGCTCTGCCTCCTGCTTTCCCCTCAGCAGCTCAGGGCAGTGCATTCCCAGCCAAAGGAACGCGCTCCGCTCGCTCCTGCCGCTCCTGGCTGCGGGAATTCCCTCTGCGGAACGCCTTCCCTTCACAGCACGTTCCAGAAATGACCTTGCCTTGGCTGGACCGGGGCTGGGAGCGCAGACGCCGTCCCTGGTAGCCAGACGCTTCCCTGTGCTGAGCCCAGGCTCATCTGCCTCCCTGCCATCCAGCTCTGCTCAATCCAGGCCTTTTCTGCTTTTTTTTTCCCCCCATATATTTCTTTGAACAGAAGTTTCTTGCAGTCCCTGTGTGCCAGGAGAAAGGGGAAGGGTAACCACATCCCCCAGTCTCCTGTTTCCATACCAGTCCCCTGTCCTGCTCCTGAGGCTCAGGGGATCTGGGGATCTGAGCCTGGAGCTTAGAGCACCTTTCTGTGCTTCATCCCAAGGTTTCCCTTGAGAAATGAGGTTTAGGGCTTTGGCTCCCGTGTAAGGCAAACGGATCCACCGCAGCAGAGGTGGAGATTAACCCCCAGGGCCTCCCACATGTCTGGAAGTGAAGTTTTCTGCTCTCCGCCCCAGGAGAGATGGTGATTGTCCCCTTTCCCCCACCAAAATCCGCGAGCAGCCCGGGACTCGGACGAGTAGGACGGAGCGGTCCTGGCTGGAGGGAACCGCACGGGGAGGGCAGTGCTGGCAGCTCTGCTGCCGCCCCCGAGCTGACGCCCCCATTGTAATGGATCCGCGGACCTTAGCGCAGAGGAGGAGACAGGAGAGCCTGCAGGTAAGCTTGGGTGCCTTTCCTTCCTGTCCTCCTCGCGCTGCAGGCTGGGAGGTGCTGCTCACCTGAGCAGAGTGTGCTCCTGCATCCAGGGCCCACGTGAGCTGAGCGGGGCAGAGGGCTGAGAGCAGCTTCCCAAGCCTCTCTCGTTCGTTCCCCGGAGAAGGAAGGTTGGTGGGCAAAGGCTGCAGAGTCTCTCTCCCGCCAGGGCAGGGGAAACATCCTCATCCTCTTTTCATGTGCAGACGCTGCCATTTCCAAGCCTGACCTGCTGACACGGATTGAGCAGGGAGAGGATCCCAACGCTGAGGATCAGGAGGACTCTGAGGGAGGAGAGACCCCCACAGACCCCACCACCGGTGAGCCACGAGGTTCCTGGGACTCAGGGGGGAGGTGCAGGCAGATGTGGGGCTGTTCTGTTTTGTCAGCTCTCCTCAGGTGCAGGGGGGCTTTGCTTTCCTGCTTGTCTCCCACCTGATGCATCCATCTCACCTGGAATCCTCTAAAGCAGCTGGGAGGTTGGAGTGTAACTCCTGCTCTTTCCTCTTGCACAGAGTTTTTCTTCCCTGGGCCCGATGACAGCTCGTGGGGTAAATATGAAGAGACTCTGGCTGAAAGCCACGAAGGCTCTGAGGAAGAGGAGAGCATGGAGGTCCCTGGTACATGTGAGTGCACTGAGCTGCTTTGGGAAGTGTCCCTTGCCTCGATGTGCTTTTGGCATCCCGGCCTTGTTCCCAGGAGCAGCTCAGCTTTTCTGGATGATGCTTTTCCAGAATTTCAGAAAGTTGCTTTGAGTCACAGTTTATACCATGGGAGATCCTTCACCCTCAGGCACTGTCCAAGTCCATGAAAGAAAAGAAGTTTTATTCCCTTTTCCTCTGTTTTTTGGGCTTATCCTAAAGGACAAGTTCTTAAAGACCTGTCCTGCTTCAGGAACCCTTTTTTTTCCTCTGGCTACCTATCTATAGCTAGATTATATATATAATGTTATATTACAATATAATTGAAGGCAGGAAGTTGCTGGAGTGTGTCCAAAGAAGGAAGTGGAGCTGAGGGAGGGTCTGCAACACCAGGATCAGCTGAGGGAGCTGGGAAAGGGGCTCAGCCTGGAGAAAAGGAGGCTTGAGGGGACCTTCTGGCTCTGCACAACTCCCTGATAGGAGGAGACAGCCAGGGGGGTCAGGCTCTGCTCCCAGGGAACAGGGACTGGAGGAGAGGAAAGGGCCTCAGGCTGTGCCAGAGAAGGTCAGGTTGGATATTGGTAAAATTCTTCCCTAAAAGAGCCTGTTACACACTGAGACCACCCAGAGCAGTGGTGGATTCTCCATTGCTGGAGAGATGTGACATCCATGTGGATGTGGCGCTTGGGGACATGGTCAGGGGTGGCCTTGCCAGTGCTGGGCTTAATGATCTCCGAGGCCTTTTTCAGCCTCAACAATTCCAAGATTCCAAGTCCAATCCCTCTGGACAGAGTAGGTGCTCCCAGCCGGCCTCAGAGCCCCGTCAGTGCCAGGCTCTGAGCTGGGTGTGCACAGCAGAGACCTCCCGTGTCCCAAGGGAGCTGAGTGAGTAACCCCCCCAGTCCCTGACTCCCCAAATGACACCGGTGTCTCTGCTCCACCAGACGAACAGCCGTGCGATGAGGAAGGCTCCGAGAGCCTGGAGCTTCCCAGGTCGTTGACAGGCAAGTGGGAAGAGGAGGAGGAGATGCAGTCGAGCAGCAAGAGCCAGAGCGGGTCGGCCCCGCCGCAGCGAACGGCGACGGGCAACGGGCTGAGGCGCTCGGTGCGCCGCGGGAGAGACTTGGCCAGGAAGGATCCCGAGGAGGCGGCGGCCGACAAGGGGCCCTACATCTGCTGCGAGTGCGGCCAGAGCTTCCTGGACAAGCAGCTCTTCGCCGCGCACCAGAAGGCGCACGCCAGCGAGGAGGCCTGCACGTCCCTGGAGCGCGGCGAGAGCTTCCGGCAGAAATCCAAAGCCAAGGGCCAGGGCCCCTCCCGCTCCAAAGCCTCCAAGCGCCCCGACGGGGAGAAGAGCTCGGGCTTCAAGTACGGCTTCGTCAGGCACCAGGTGAACAACATGGTGGAGAGGCCCTACACCTGCTCCCAGTGCAAGGAGAGCTTCAGCCTGGAAGTGAGTCTGATCCTGCACCAGAAGCTGCACACGGGGAAGGGCGACGGGCCGCTGACGTGCACCTACTGCGGGAAGGACTTCCGAGACCTCTCCAAGGCCATCCGCCACCAGCGCATCCACACCGGGGAGAGGCCCTACCAGTGCACCGAGTGCGGCAAGAGCTTCATCCGGCGGGACCACCTGCTCAAGCACTGGCGGGTGCACACCGGGGAGACCCCCTACCAGTGCCCCGTCTGCGGGAAGCACTTCCGCTACAAAGAGTCCCTGAATTGCCACCAGAAAATCCACTCGCGCAACCCGCGGCCCGGCGAGGATTCCCAGCACAACCTGGGCTCGGCGGGCACCCAGACCGACCATTTCTGCGTGAAAAAAGAGACTAAGCAGTAGCCGTGGTGGGGCCGGGGCAGGAGGGCTCGCGGTGACCGTGACGGTCTGGCAGGTGGACGTGCAGCATGATGGCAGGTGACTTGTATCGCAGCTAATCCATGTGGTCATGCTACGAAGCCCGCTTTGGTGAAGCATCCAAGGAATTCCTCTTAAAGACTCTGCTCGGCCGGCCCAGGCGGCTCTGGGACCCCGCGGGGTTCCGTGGCGCTCCCACCGCGGCGCAGGCCCCGCGCTCGCTGTTCCCCACGCAGGGTTGGATTCTGCCCGTAGAGAACGATCCCGAGCGATTCTCCGGGCTCCGTATTTAGCAGGTGTTCCCCCACCTATCTTTGTGCATATTCAGGAGTGACAAGCTTTCGCTTTCTTTTTTCCACTCGTTTCACTGCAAGGCTGGAAGCGCGAGGAGGGAGGGAGGGAAGGAAGGCGCCGCTCCCGGCCGGCCGCTCCCGCTGCGTCGCCGCGTCCCCAAAGGCCGCGAGGCCACGACTGGGATGAAGGCCAGAGAGAGGAGAGGCAGAGAGAGGCGATCGGGGCGCGACGTGGGATTTGTGGAAGGCGGAAAAGCGGAGAGGAGAGCGTGGCAAAGAGCGGGGTGAGATAAAGCAGGTGCAGGAGAAGGGGCTGAGGACATTGGAGCAGGAGGAGTCGGGAAGGGCAGCGTGCGGAGGCGTGCTGGGGTCGCTCACACGAGGAGGACGCGTCTCCGAGCTTCTGGAGGTGTCACTGGCACCAGTCGGGCTGTGGTTCCCCTCTGGCCCGAGGGAACGGCGCCGCTGGGCCGACACGCGGACTCCTGACAATGAAGGTGATTTTATTTCTATTTTTTAACTGGGTTTGGTCTCACTCAGGTAAGTCAGACGAGTGAAAGCAGCTTCTCCTAACCCCTGTAAAGAGCTGTTTGGTTTTTAGTTAACCTAGAAGTAGTCTTATTATTATTAATTATTATTATTATTATTATTAATTATGATGATGATAATACTACAAGGAAAGGTGTGACACTATATTTCACAGTTGCTCTAAAACACTTCCATGTATGCGATAACCGCCCGGAGTTTTCCAGCTGTTTGTGTAAATATTGGATGACTTCTGGAGCTGTTGGTGTTGTTCTGAGGTGGCTGTACGTGGTGTCTCTTCGCTCTGTATTGTCAGCTGCTGGTTTGTGACCGTGTTTTGTAATAACTTTTGTAAAGTCTGTCAATACAGTGTTTCCATTCTGAATTCCTTGTCAGCCCTTTGTGAGTACCTGCAGCTCCCTCATCCTGCCCCTTGCTGGAGCTTTTTCAGCTCATTGTGGAGCTCCCTCATCCTGGTACTCAGGAGCTTTTCCAGGTGATTGTGGAGCAGGTGAACAGCACAAACCAAGCTGAGCTGGAGAGCCAAGCCTGGCAAAGGAGGCTGCTCTGGGATGCTGCATCTGGGATTGGTGGTTTTAACTTGATTTGGGTTTGTGCCTGTGCCACACACAAATGGGGCTGTGGACAGCTGAGGAATCCTTGGATCCGTGGTGACAGGGAGAAGCGCTGGTGGCTGTGGCCACCTTGGAGCTGGGATCATGGGATCAAGGGATGGGTTGGAAGGGGCCTCATAGGGTGCCCAGCTGATGCCACACACTGGGGTTTTCTTTCCAGGCTCCCTCTCAGCCCAGCATTCCTCAGGCTCTTTCCTGCCAGAGCCCAGGACACAGAGAGTTCCCTCTCCCCACCAGAGACCCCCCGAGCTCCAGGGGTTGTTCCAGCCTGGGACCGGTCTGGGAGGAGAGAGGGCAGCCCTGAGGTCACAGCCACCATGGGGATGTGGCACTTGGGGTCCACAGAGACCAGGGAGTGCCAGAGTGCCTCAGCCACCCCAACCCGTGCTGGGTGCCCGGGGGGATAGGGTGAGTGACCCAGTGAATCCCCCCAGTGAATCCCCCATGCTCTGAGTGACCCCAGTGAATCCCCCCAGTGAATCCCCCATGCTCTGAGTGACCCCAGTGAATCCCCCCAGTGAATCCCCCATGCTCTGAGTGACCCCAGTGAATCCCCCACACTCTGGAGCCCCTCCATGGAATGGGGCTGCCCCACATGGACATAAAGATGTTGGAGATGGATTATGGGGAGAAAGAGGGAGAGGGAAAAGAGCTCAGGGAAGGAACAGCCCGTGGGATCCAGGCTGGGGAGGGTGGGTGCTGCCAAGGGCAAGGCTGAGCACAGCTCTGAGCACACAGGGACGCTGAGAGGACACATGAGTGTCCCTCTGTGGTCACGCAGGGCTGGTCACAGGCACACAGCTCTCCATGGACATGGCTGTATCCCAGTCCTGCTCACTCCACTCCTGGCAATAACCACACCTGGTGATCCCCACCCATCTCCACAGGGACAGCGTGGAGTCCCTCAGGGTCAGGCACTCCCTGTGCACTGGGATGTACAAACTCCAGCCAGGGACAGCCCTGAATTCCAGAGCTGCTCCTCGTGTCCCCTCCTGATGGATCAGCCCTGGACAGGGGTTGTGGATCCCTGGTACAGCCCAGGACAGGGGGTCTTTTCTTGGGGGTCCCCACCTGCTGCCACACCCCTGTGCCTCCCTTAGCCTGGGTGACCCATCCCACTTGTCCTCTCCCTTTTCCCACACACCAAAGGGTTTCCTGCCCTTCCCTGTGCTCAGTGCCACCAACTTTCCCCCAAGGTGTGCCAGGGATGTGCCAGAGCAGGCAGGGATGGTGAGATGGGGTGGGATGGGGCAGATGGGATAAGGAAGGATACAGTGGGAGAAGATGAACGGAATGAGATGGGATGGAACTGGATGAGATATGGATGGAATGGGATGGGATGGGACAAGATGTGGGATGGACAGGGTGGGACTGGCTGGGACAAGAGTCACAGCATGGATGGAATGGGATGGGATGGGACAGGATGGGATCAGCCAGGGTGTACGGAGTGGGATGGGCCGGGGCATGGAGAGGCAGCGAGGATGAGTGGGACAGGAGGGCACGGATGGATAGACAGAATGGGACAGGACAAGATCGGGAAGGACAGGACAGGATGGACTGGGATGGGAGACAATAGGAATGGATGACGTGAGACGGGAGGGGATGGCACAGGAGAGGACGGGATGGGATGCGATGGGATGCTGCGGTCGGGTCCGGCGGGGAGGCCGAGAGGTGGGAGAGGAGGGGTCGCTCCATTTCCACGGCGCCGCCGCCTCCGGCCGCCATTTCCGAGCCCGCAGGGATGGGCGGCGGGGACCCGACGGGCGGGGCCGGAAAAGCCGCCCCGGGGCCTCCACAGTGACCCCCTGGTCCCTCCCCTGCCCCGCCATGTCGCAGCGAGCCC
The DNA here is from genome assembly GCF_028551555.1 of Melozone crissalis. Lineage (NCBI taxonomy): Eukaryota > Metazoa > Chordata > Aves > Passeriformes > Passerellidae > Melozone > Melozone crissalis. The sequence continues at coordinate 1,090,272 of NW_026535794.1, read as the reverse complement.
CCCGCACTCTCTCGCTCGCCCCAGTCAAACCAGCCCCTCCCGTCACCTCGCACCGCACCCCGTTACTCCTCGGTCCCCCCGTCCCCCCTGGCTCCCCGCTGCCAGCCCAGCTCCTCGGGCAATCCCGAGTGCCACCAACGGCCCCAGCCCCGTCAGTTCCCCAATCCCTCGGTCCCCGCAGTCCCCCCGGTCCCCACAATCCCCGCCCGGTGCCCGCAGTCCCCCCGGTGCCCGCGGTTCGCCGTGCGGGCGGTGCCGTGGGGGGGCCCCGACGGGGCGGGGCGCTGATGCCGTCGGGCCGCCAGGGGGCGCTGTGCGGCGCGCGCCCGCCCCGCTCCGCCCCGCTCCGAGCGCGGTCCGGCGGCGGCAGCGCCCCCTGGCGGCGCGGCGGGGCAGCGGCGCGGCCGGAGCGCCGGACCCGGACCCGGACCCGGAGCCGCGCTCGGTGTCGGAGCCGCCGCCGCCCCCGCCCCGCCGCGTCCGCCCGCTAGGCCCGCGCCGCCTCCGCCCCGCCCTCGCCGCGCCGCGCCCCCGCCCCGCCGCGCCGCCCCGCGCCCAGCCCGATGCCCGGCGGCGGGCGGAGGTGAAGCAGCGAGCGGGCGCTGGATCCTCCCGGCCGCGGCCCCCGGGGCCCCGGGCACGGAACAAAGGGCCATGGCCGAGGGGGCCCCCGCTCAGGTAAAGGGCGCCCGCCCGGCGCGGGGCCGGGCCCGGCGCGCACCGCCCGCCCGCGGCTCGCGGGCCGCACGTCGGGGCTCACGGGCCGCGCCGTCGGGGCCGCGGCGGGCGGGGGGGGGCGGCGGGCGGCGGGCGCTGTCAGCGCGCGGGGCCGCGGCCGCCCCCCCGGGGCGACGGGCGGGGACGGGACGGGCGGCCCCGGGGGGGCGGCGGCGCCGCGCCGAGCCCGCCCGGGCCTCCGCGGCCGGCGGCGCCCGCGCTGCCGTCGAGGCCGGGCCTGCCCGGCCGCCGCGCCGCCCCCCCCCCCGCCGCCGGCCCTGCGGCCCCCCGGGACCGACCCGCCGCCGCCCCCGCCTCCCGTGTCACCGCCCGGTCCCCATGGCGACGGGGCGCCCGCAGCCCCCCGGGTGTCCCCTCGCCGTGCCCATGGCAACGGGGCTCGGCCCGCCCGTGTCACCCCGCGCCCCCCCCCTCCCGTGTCACCTCCCGGCCCCGCGCTGTCACCTCCCCCCTCCCCCGCCGCCGCGGGTCCTGCCCGTCCCGTGGGACCGGCACGGGGCCGCCGTAAGCGGCTTAGCGGGGACACGGGGACGTCCCCGCCGCCCCGGCGAGCGCCGGGCCCTGCAGCGGCCCCCCCGCGGGGTGCGCATGGCCCCGGGGATGTCCCCGTCGCCCCGGGGGGCCCTGTCACACCGGGGGCGGGCGGGTCTCTATCACCCCGGGAGGGTCCCTGTCCCCCTGGGGGCATCCCCGGCCTGACCCCGCGCCCTTGTGTCCGCAGGCGCCGGAGCCGGCGCGGCCGCCGCGCTGCCCCTCGCCCCTCCGGCCAGCGGCCGGCCCCGAGCGCACCTCGGAGCGGGAGACGCAGACGGCTGAGCTGTCCCTGACCGTGGTGGCGGCCGTGCAGGCGGTGGAGCGCAAGGTGGATTCCCACTCCACCCGCCTGCTGGACCTGGAGGGTCGGACGGGGATGGCGGAGAAGAAGCTGATCGACTGCGAGAAGACGGCGGCGGAGCTGGGGAACCAGCTGGAGAGCAAGTGCGCGGCGCTGGGCACCCTCATCCAGGAGTACGGGCTGCTCCAGCGGCGCCTGGAGAACATGGAGAACCTCCTGAAGAACAGGAACTTCTGGATCCTGCGGCTGCCCCCGGGCAGGAAGGGGGAAGTCCCCAAGGTAACGGTGTCCTGGGGAGCGGAGCCGGGCGCTGCTGCCGAAATGCTCCCGGGGGTCCGGCCCGGGGTGGGTGAGCAGGGACAGCCCCCGCTCAGGTGAGCCTCTCTCGCCATTGCAGCTCCCCATTGCAGCTTCCCAGCTCATCCCCTGCTGGGGCTGAAATACGGAGGGACAGAGGCCTGGGAGGACATCCTGGTACTCAGGCCAGAGGTTTCAGTTCTGCTTCACTGTGCTGCACAGCCCTGGGGCCGTTGACTCTTTTTTTGTTCTTTTTTTTTTTTTTTTTTTGCCACCATTTCTAGAAACCCTGCAGATTTTGTGGTTTTTCTGTTTTGACCACCTTGACGCTGCAGAGTCTCCCAGGCCAGGGAAGGAACAAGTGGGAGCTGCTGCTGCAGGGAAGGGGAAAGCTTTGGGGTTCAGGAAGGCAGATGAGCTCCCTGGACATAGCTCTGGAAAGAGCCCACCATCAATATTCAGCTCCTACTTGAATTTCACAGCCTTCCTGCTGAAAGAGTGTGCAAATGAGACCATGTATGACATGGGAGAGGGAGTATCTGGGGAGAGAGCAGAGAGGATCAGGAAAAGGTGGGTTCAGACCCTGACACCCCATTAGTGCAGCTGGGGGACAGAATTGGAGCGCTGTGTTCCCTCTGAAGAGCTCCACTCCAGCACGGCACAGTTTGCACATCCTGAATTTATTCTTAGGAATTATTCCTTGGCTAACAAGCTGGGAAGCTGCAGATGGTGGGCGCACAGTAACCAGGGATAATGGGGAGCCCTGTGGGCCTGGGTAGCGTTTTCCCTGGAGTTCTGGGGTAATTGAATCCGGGAGTTACGTCAGCTCATCAATAGGGATGAGTCCAGCCCAGCTCCTGGGTTTTCTCTCCCTTGTGGTCCCCCAAGCCTGATCACCCTGCAGAGAGCAGGGACTGAGAGGAGGAGCTTGGGGTCCTTTGGGGGAATCCCAGTCTGGATTCACCATCAGGAACCATCCATTTGGTTGAGTCCTTTATTCCCAAAGAAATTCCTACCCTGGAGTTGTTTTAAATGCAAAAAGCAGCTCACGGCTGGCCTCGGAGGAGCTGAAGCCTGGCTGTGTCCAGCTCCTGCTTGAAGGCAGTGTTGGAATTGCAGGTGCCGGTGACCTTCGATGACGTGTCCGTCTATTTCAATGACAAGGAATGGGAGAAGCTGGAGGAGTGGCAGAAGGAGCTCTACAAGAATGTGATGAAGGGGAACTACGAGTCTCTGATCTCCCTGGGTAAATACGGGGCGTCCTTGCCCTTCTGAGGGACAGGAGGCTCCTTCTGGCTCCTCCTTGGAGATCCCCTTGGATGAGACCCCAATGGCCCATTTTAAAGGCTTGAAAACACAGGAGGATGTTTTCAGTCTGGGTTTATTCCAGCTCATGCCATGGTGGTGTTCTGGCTGGGCAAGGGATGCCCTGTGGGCAGGTGGGGTGGAGACCTCCCAAACCTCTTCCAGACCCAGTTATGCCATCCAAAACCAGCTCCTTCCTTCCCCATGGCTGTTGGGAGAGTTTCCCTGCATCCTCTGGGTGTGCAGTGGGTACCAGCCCCTGCACCCCTTCAGAGGATTTTGCACCCGTGGATGTTCCCGAGTGTCCTCATGTGTCCCCTGTGGATGTTCCCGAGTGTCCTCACGTGTCCCCCGCGCGGGAAGAGGTGGAAGCCATTATCAGATTCCCAGTGCAGTAATTCCTCTCTCCCACCCCTCTGTCTCTCAACAGACTATGCAATTTCCAAACCTGGTGTTTTGTCTCAGATCGAGCAAGGGGAGGAATCGCGGGGCAGGAATGAGCAGGACCTGGAGGAGAGTGAGATCATTACTGATGCCACGGCAGGTGAGGCGGCACCTTGGCACCAGGGCAGCCCTGCGTTGAATTCCCAGGAGCTGCTCATCCCAAGGCTGCAGCAGATGTTGCTGGGAGCTGTGGCTGATGTGGTTTATCAGGAGAAGCCTTGCCTAGGAGGGGGATAAACTGGGCTGATTGGAGGTTTGGTGTCCAGCTACAGCTCAACATAGAAACCAGGGCAAGCAGAGCCTGGAGAGTTGGGCACTGGGAGCCCTTCCCAGCAAGGGAAGCATCTGCAACCAGACCAGGTCCTCAGGGAGCCGGTGTGCCCAGCAAGGACAGAGAATTGGGTCCCATTGGGAGGTCCCACCCACCCAGAAAATCCTCCACCCTCTCTTTGTGTGGATGGTGCCTGGGTTTATCCTTGGAGCATCCTCCCGGGCAGGGAAGCCTGGTCCCAGGCTGTGTGCAGAGAGATGGGATGGTGAGGGCCAAGACTGGGCTGGGAATGGGGTACCGGTGACCCCGAGTCCCAGAGCAGCTCCTGCTCTGTGATAAGGGAGCTGATAAGGAGATAAGGAATTGTCCTGGAAGAGTTGGTGTCACCTCCACTTGTCATCCCTGATTCCAGGCTGTGCATGTGGGGTCACACCAACGCCCTGCTTGTGCTCTCCATCCACAAGGATCTGGAAATTAAATCGAGGCCAGTGGGAAGGGGAAAATCACAGACCCACGTGGAGCTGCAGCTGGGAGATGTGGGGTGGCTGAGGGGTGCCCCAGGCTGGGTGGAGTGAGTTCCCTGTGCCTGTGAAGGGTCCTGGGCTGGAGCTGGGAGCATGGCAGGGATGGGTGAAGGGAGATGGCAGCGTGGCAGGGATGGCTGAAGGGAGAGCAGAAGGGAGACCCCTCAGTGGGATCAGCAGCTGGAACCAGCGGGGATTGCTGGGAGCAGGTCCCTCATTCTGGCTCCTGGGAGTGATGGCAGGTGGGAATCTCTCGTTGCTGCAGCTGGAATAAGGGTGGTGATCAAAACAGAGGAGCTCCTTCCTGAAGACAGCCCCGAGAACCCCGAGCTGCACGGGATGTCGGGGCAGTCCGAGGGCAGCTTCCAGAGCCCCGACGAGGAGGCGGCCTGTGAGAGCCCCTACGGCTCCGTGTCCCCCCCGAGGGACCTCCCGGGCACCAGCCTGGGCGACTCCTCCGAGTACGGAGCCGACTTCAGCGAGATCCAGAGGGTCATCGTGCACCACGGGGGCTGCACAGGTGAGGCACTCGGACACGGCTCTGCACACCTGGGGTGTCAGGGACTGGAGGCCCGGGGGCTGTGGTGGGTTAGGAAGAGGTGGGGAAGGGGTTGGATGGACAGGAGGTGTTAATTCCCCCCCAAAACCAGCACCAGAAGGAAAGTTTCTGGGTGCAGCGAGTTCCAAGAGTGGCTCTGGTCACACCTTGAACTTGGAGGAGGAGGCAGCACGTCCATGGTGGACACAGAACGTAGTCTCCAAGGGCTCCTGTCCTGCTCAGGAGCAGAGCAAACACTGCCCAGTCCTCTGAGTCTGGGAAAAGCCCTGGTTAGCCATGGACACCAAGGGAAGATGTGTCTCAGGCTGTGTTCTGTGAGAGCCCCAGTGAGCCCTGCTCCCAAAACCCCGCTGTGGCAGAGGGCAGGAGGTCGGTGTGAGGTGTGGAGGAGTGGGTGGTTGCACACTGGACACTGCTGGAGGAATGTGGGAGGTCCTGCAGGTTGCCACATGTGGGAGTTGCTCAGGGCAGCTCCACAGGATAAGGATAGGGAAGAATGTGGCTGGAGCTCTGTGATTTGTGAGCTGCCAGGAGGGAAGGGGAAGGAAGAGGTGATTTGTGGAGAGATGAGATGATGGCACCGAGTGTTTCATGTGTAGAATTCTGCTGGTGGAGTGGCAGATACAGGCCAAGTCCTACAGATGTGCTGTAAGGCTGGGAATGGGAGAGCAGGGAGATGAGAGGCTGGGAATGGTGGGTTCCTTCCTCCTGACGGCTTTGTGGTGGTGTAACACAAACCAAGACACAGAGAGTTGGGCTCTTGAGGGCCTCAACTCCGTCTTGTGGGTGCTGTGGTCTGCTCAAGGCTTTGTGAGGGAAACCAGCCAAGCCACCAGGGGGCTGAAGCTGATCCTTGTCTGAGAGCCACTGCCTCTGCCAGGGCACGGGGCTGGCTGGTGGGGCTGGGCAGGAGCTGTGGCTGTGCTGCCAGGATGGGGGGCTGAGCCCCCAGGCCCACAGAGGGGGCAGGCAGAAGGACCTGGGTTTTCCCTTCCTCAGAGGGAAGAGGGCCATGGCTTTGAGACATCCACTCCCATCAGTTTCCTTTTCTTGGGAAAGTGTAGCTGCTCCTCCTGGGAGAGCATTTAGGCCTGGCTCACAGTCCAGTGTGGGGTGACATGAGGGATGACCTGTGGGCCTTTCCTTGGGCTGTGCTGACTGTGTGTCCTGCCATGTGTCCCTGGGATGGCTGCTGTCACCAAACAAAGTCCCTGGCTCACATCCAGCCTCGGTGACACGAAGGGGAGCCTGGCCTGCTGCCATCCATTCTGCTGCCATCCATCCCGCTGCCATGTCATCCCGCTGCCATCCATCCCGCTGCCATCCATCCCGCTGCCATTCCATCCCACTGCCATCCATCCCACTGCCATTCCATCCCGCTGCCATCCATCCCACTGCCATTCCATCCCACTGCCATTTCATCCCGCTGCCATCCATCCCGCTGCCATCCATCCCGCTGCCATTCCATCCCACTGCCATCCATCCCACTGCCATTCCATCCCGCTGCCATCCATCCCACTGCCATTCCATCCCACTGCCATTTCATCCCGCTGCCATCCATCCCGCTGCCATCCATCCCACTGCCATCCATCCCACTGCCATTCCATCCCACTGCCATTCCATCCCGCTGCCATCCATCCCACTGCCATTCCATCCCACTGCCATTTCATCCCACTGCCATCCATCCCACTGCCATTCCATCCCACTGCCATCCATTCCGCTGCCATCCATCCCACTGCCATCCATCCCGCTGCCATTCCATCCCGCTGCCATCCATCCCACTGCCATTTCATCCCGCTGCCATTCCATCCTGCTGCCATCCATCCTGCTGCCATTCCATCCCACTGCTGGGAGCTCTGAGAAGGAGAGGGTCTCTCACCACACCACATGGCAGCAGGGCTGAGGGAAGGGGACAGTTCCAGGCGGGCTGTGCTGTCCCCAGAGCAGAGCTGGCAGCCCCGCGCTGTTTCTGTCGAGCAGTGCTGTGCCAGGGGTGTTGTTGCAGCCCAGTGAAAGGGAGCAGATGGAGCAGCTCTGAAATCACTCATGCACCCGAGCCCTGGTGAACCCATGGTGCTTTTATCCCTCACATTCTGCAGCAGCTCAAAGTTGCCAAACCTTTTGGCAGGCGGTTGGAGCGCACCCTCTAGAGGAGCCTGGCTGGGGTGATTTGTCTGCACTCCATGTTTGGGGCCACATGGCCCATCCCAGCGCTCCGGGCTCCACCTGCAGCCCCATTTGTGGCACAGGCTGGCTCCCAGTGCACAAACAGCTGCAGGAACCCATGCCGGTGTTTCTGTAGCACCCAGAGGTATAAGAGGCCACCTCATCCCACCCAATGACCCTAATGCTGTTTGATCTTCCCCCTCAGAGGATGGGATCGTGATCAAGACGGAAGAGGAGGAGGAGGAGGAGGAGGAGGAGGATGACCCCGACACGCTGGAGCCGTGCGCCATGTTCTCGGGCCGGAGCGAGGCGCCGGCGTTCCCCAGCCACGAGGCCGGGCTGGGCTGCGAGGCGCAGTGCAGCTCCAAGGCGCAGCCCCGCAGCCTGGCCCGCGTCAGGAAGCCGTCGGCCTGCGAGAGGGACTCCGGGGACGTGAAGCCGGCCAGCGGGCAGCAGCGGAACCGGACGCGGGAGAGACCCTACATCTGCCCCGAGTGCGGCAAGAGCTTCATGCTCAAGATCAACTTCATGATCCACCAGCGCAACCACCTCAAGGAAGGGCCCTACGAGTGCCACGAGTGCGACCTCAGCTTCCGCAACAAGCAGCAGTTCCTGCTGCACCAGCGCAGCCACACGCGCCGCGGCGTGGGGGTCCCGCGGCGCCCCGAGCACGGCCTCAAGCCCCCATCGCGGCCCCCGCCCCCGGGGAAGCCCTACAAGTGCTCCGAGTGCGAGAGCAGCTTCAGCCACAAGTCGAGCCTCAGCAAACACCAGATCACCCACGTCGGGGAGCGGCCCTTCACCTGCGGCGAGTGCCGGAGGAGCTTCCGCCTGCAGATCAGCCTGCTCATGCACCAGAGGATCCACGCGGGCAAGAACGAGATGGCCTTCCTGTGCCCCCAGTGCGGCAAGAACTTCACCCGGCCCTCCCACCTGCTGCGGCACCAGCGGACTCACACCGGCGAGCGGCCCTACCAGTGCAGCCAGTGCGAGAAGACCTTCAGCGAGAAGTCCAAGCTCACCAACCATTACCGCATCCACACGCGGGAGCGCCCGCACGCCTGCGCCGTCTGCGGGAAGGGCTTCATCCGCAAGCACCACCTCCTGGAGCACCAGCGCATCCACACGGGCGAGCGGCCCTACCACTGCACCGAGTGCGGCAAGAACTTCACGCAGAAGCATCACCTCCTGGAGCACCAGCGGGCGCACACCGGCGAGCGGCCCTACCCCTGCACCGAGTGCACCAAGTGCTTCCGCTACAAGCAGTCGCTCAAGTACCACCTGAGGACGCACATGGGAGAGTGAGGGGCTGCCGAGGCTTCCTCTCCCTCCCTCCCTCCATCCCTCCCTTCCTCCTCGTCCTCCTTCTCCTCCACTGATCTCTCCCACCCTCCCTCCATCCATCTCCCCCCACCCCGGCTCAGGGCATGGACATCAAGGAAGCTTTGTGTGGTAGCGCCGCTGGTCTGGTGGAGACTCGGCTGATTGGAAATAAATTAATGAATTAAAGCAAGCAACGCGCGGCAAAATTAAAAGATTATATATATAAAAAAAAATAACAGAAGCAGCTGATTTAAGGGGAATCCTCACCAACAAGCAAACAAACCACCAACAAAAGAAACCTGTACACAGGGTGTTTTGCCGGAGTAGGACTCGTAACTGCTTTTTAAATCTACTGTTTGGTTTTTTTTAATAAATGTGGAGGAACTTTTTATTTGATAAGCAACCTAAGGATGGGCAAGATTTTATTTTCGGGTTTGTTTTCTGTTTGTTTGGTTTGGTTTGTTTTTTTTTTTTGTTAACTGCTCTGTAGGCTGATTCTGGCACAGTCACTTTTTGTCCAGGAGCTCTGTGGAGGCGCTGCTCCGGTCCGGGCTGGATGCGACAGGAGGAGCTCCAGCCGGGGGGAGGTGAGTAATTAACAGATGCAGCTGATGAGGAAGTTCTGCGTGTGTCTAGATTGGAAGCGCTGATAGGTGCCTGCCCGGCTCGCGGGGCTGTGATGCACTCCTGAATTATACAATAGAATAAAATTCTAGTTGCAGTAAAAGACCCTTTTTCTGGTAGGACCCCTCCACAAGGCTCCCCCAAACATTCATTCCCAGCGCTCAATCCTCCCACCGGGGCTGGCCCTGCTGCCCCCGAGGGCATGGGGTGCTGTGAGTCTGGCCATTGCCTGCTGTGGGGCCAGCAGGGACTGAGAGCAAGACCTTGTTGTGTTTGACTGCTCTGCTGTCCTTGAGCCGCTGCCGGGGGCATGGACCGTGCCCTCCTCAACGGCAGGAGCGGTGGGATTCCTGCCCGGGGGAGGAGCAGCTCCAGGCTGGCTCCAAGGAAAGGCCTCCCTGCTCCTGGGCACCTGCTGCCGGGGTGGGTGGGACACGATCCAGCCCCCTGCTGTTGGTCTGAGCTCCAGTTTGTACCAGCTCAGTTCCTGGGGATCCCAGCTCGTCCTGGCTGCAGCTCCTGAGCTTGGGCTGTGGCTGGGGGAGAGCCATCCGAAGGGCTGGGGCTGGGCTGGTGACACCAACTGAAGCTGGGCTGGTGACACCAACTGAGCTTGGGCTGGTGACACCAGCTCCCCGGAGCGCACCGGGCTCCTTCCTGGTGCTGTCAGATCTCATGTTGGACGGTGGCATCAATAAACACAGAGATGATGGGAGAAGTTCTCAGGACCTGTTAATGCCTTTGCAGAACCAAAGTCCTCATCGAGGACCTGGTGTATGAACCCTCCTAAGTTGGGATTTTCGACCTCTACGGTGCTAGAATGTGCCAGAGGGCAGCGCAGCCACATGGAGCTGCTGGGAGCCACCAGCTGCTCATTGCTGTGGGTGGCAGCATTTTGGGGCTGCCTGGGCAGGCTGCTGCCAGGGTTCCTGCCTTCCCACTGCTGGGGTGGTGCTGCAGATCCCTGGAAGAAGTTTGGGGTTTCAGGTCAGGGCCTGCTGTCTGACAGGAGCTGACACTTCCATCTCTGGAAGTTGGCCAGGCTGGATGAGGCTTTGAGCAGCCTGGGACAGTGGAAGGTGTTCCTGCCCTTGCAGGGAGGTGGAACAAGATGAGCTTGGAGGTGCTTCCCAGGCAAACCATTCTGGGATTCCATGAAAAGTGCTGTGCTGGGGCTGATGTCCTGGCAGGGAGGTGTGGGGGCAGCACAGGAGGGCCTGGCTGCAGCCCTGTGTCCCTCAGCAGCCTCCCTGCATCCCCCTCACCAGGACTGGATGCAGGGATGGGCAAGGAGGCAATGAAAAGCAGAACTGATTCTGGTTCTCTGTGGCTCACGTCCGTCACAATGGCAGTGACAGGGACCTGGCAGAGTCCTTTTTTCTTCCTAAGAATGGATGAATTCAGCTTTTTATTGGATGCAGGCCGGAGCCCTCGTGGCAGGAGCAGCCGGGCCTTGGGGGCATTTCGGGCGAGCGGGCCGGGCCGGCAGCGCAGGGAGGCAGCGCAGGATCAGCCCGGGCTCCCTCAGGGCGCAGCTGCCGCCCCGACACAATCCCTTCAAAGCGCCCTGAGGCAGCCCGGCTGGCCGGGAGCGGCTCCGCCCAGAGCCGGGCCTCGGGAAGGATCGCGGGGCACGGCCTGGGGAAGGGGCTCCGCTCCCAGCTCCGACCGCCGTCGGGGCCGGGCCGGAGCGAAGCTGCCAGTCCCGTGACAGGTTATTACGATTCAACTGATTTAAGCATCCCCAGCATCCGCGGGTGCTGGCAGCACCGTGCCGGCTGTGCCCCGGGGGAAGGCCCACACTCGCACACACACTTACCCTCAAACTAACACTTGCACTGACACTCACACTCTCAGTCATGCTCACACTCAAACCCACCCCAGCCCTCCCTTTCCGCGGCCTCTGCTGCGGCCCCGCTCCCGTGGCCTGCAGACACGGGCACACGCAGCACACGCAGCGCGCACAGCGGCCCTGTGCCCGTGTCCCCCCGGGGTTTTCCTGCTCCTTCCTCCCCTGTTTGCACACACGCACACGGACACGGAGACGCGTGTGAGTAATGTTAGAAGCAGGCACAGGAATCTGCCCAGGGAGAGAAGGGGACATTCCCAGGCACAGAGCCACAGACACACAGACACACACACGCACACACACACATAAACACACCCCCACATCCGAGCGCCCCTTGCCGCCCCCAGCCCAGCCCGTTCCCGTCGTGCCCAGGCACGCCCCCGCCGCGGTCGCGGGTCCGGCCCCTTCCGTCCGTTTCCCGCCCTTTGCGGCCATGGCTCAGGAGGCGCTGGCTGTGCACGAGCGCCTCTTGTTCCAGGCCACCTGCCCGTTGTGCCTGGATGTGTTCGAGCACCCCGTGGTCACGGCGTGCGGGCACAGCTTCTGCGGGCAGTGCCTGGCGGCCGTACTGGGGGACCCCCCGCGCCCCGCCGCCTGCCCGCAGTGCCGCGCCCCGCTGGAGCCGGGCTCGCAGTACCCCAACCGCTCTGTGGGCGAACTGGCGGAGTTGGTCCGGTCCCTGGAGGAGGAGGCGGCGCGGCCGCGGTGCCCCCAGCACGGCAAGGCCCTGGCGCTGTTCTGCGAGCCCTGCGCCGCCCTGCTCTGCGCGCCCTGCCGGGACGGGCCCGAGCACCGCGGGCACCGTGTCCGCCCCGCCAAAGTGGCCGCCCGGGAGCTGCAGGTATGGGGCGGCGCCGCGAGAGGGGCCGGGGGCTTGGGCAGGGGCTGGGGGTCTTGGCTGCCCGGGCTGGGGCGGCCGAGGGGCACAGCTCAGGCTCCCCTCCGGCCACAGGCGGGGATCCCCTGCAGCAGGGGCTGGGCTCCCTCGGGGACAGCCTGGGCTCCCCTGTGGGCACAGCTCCGTGTCCTGTCCGGGCACACGTCTGGGCTCCCTTCAGGGACAGCCTGGGCTCTGCTCTGGCCATGAGCTCCTCTGCCTGTGGCTCTGGGTGCCCTCCGTGCGCGGCTGGGGCTGCTCCGAGCAGGGTCTGGGCTTCCCTCAGGGCACGGCTCTGCTTCCCCTCCACACACAGCTTCGGCCGTGTCCCCGGCCAGCCACGGAGCTGCGGCCTCAGCCGGCGGCTGCCCGGGCTCCGTGTCTGGCTGCCGGCTTGGGCTGCTGTAGCCACCCTGCTGGGGCTGCTGCTTCTGCCATGGCCTGGCCCCAGCCCACGCAGGAGCCCAGGTCCCTCTCCCTGCTCACCCCTCGGGGTCCCCACATGGTCCCTTGTGCCCCACATGTCCCCAGCCGGGCTTTCTCCCCACAGTGTGGGCTGGGGTCTGGGCTCACTGCAACGCAGGAGATGCCTCAGAGCCGGAGGAGTTTGCTAATGGTCCAGCAAATTTATGGGGTGTGCCTGAGTGCCTGCTACTGGCACTGCAAACCTCTTCCCAGAAATCACACTTCCAATGTCAAAAGTTGTTTTTTCTAATTAAAAAACAATTTAAACAAACACAGACTAAAGGGTTTCCACATGAAGTTATTCCAGAAATGTTTCTGGCTATAAGAGCTGGTGATCAGGATCTCCCCAGCCTAACTAAAGTGACTTTGGTGAGGTGGTTTCTGCCTCTGAGCTTAAAATTCAATCACAGACCCACAAGGGTCACCCACAGTGACTCCCCAGGTTGGGATGTTCCCCACAGGGGTTGTTTGGTGATATCATCTCCCTCCTGTGAATGCCACTCCAAAGTTAACAGAAATGCCATTTGTTTAATCCCTGCCCCAGGAGACATTCCAGACAAACCTGCTTACTTTACAAGAACAGAAGAAAAAATTGAATCACAGAGGAGACCAGAAAAGTGAAGACCTTCAGGTGTGTGTTCCTCTCCATGTCCCCCACTGCTCACCCATGTGGCTCCCCAGGAATGTCCCACCTTTCCCTCTCCCCATATATCCTTATCTCCTAATCCATGCCAACGTTCTTTTCTCTGCCCATCTCATGTGGCCTCCTTGGGCCCATCAACATCCAGACTTGCCCCCCCTGTCTCTGTTCTTCCTGCTGTTCCTGTTGCAAACCTCTGGTCCCGTTGTATGTGATCCTTGTCCCCTCTCTGCAGCAGCCGTGTCCCTGCGGGGGCAGCCGGAGCCTGGCTGGGCTCAGGGCCTCCGTGCGGTGCCTTGCAGGTGACAGTGAGGTCGGAGCTGCAGCGAGTGGCTGAGAGCTTTGAGGAGCTGCAGCAGTGCCTGGAGGAGCAGAAGGAGACCCTGCTGGCCCAGCTGGTGCAGATGTCCCATAAGCTGGACAGTAAGAGCGGGGAATACACGCGCAGGGTTTTGGAGAGGCAGTCGCTGCTGGACACAGTGATTGCGCAGATCCAGGAGAAGCGGGAGCAGCCGGCGGTCGAGTTCCTCAAGGTGAGGCAGCATCAGCCCCTGGGCACTGTGAGCCCTGCTGGGGCTGGGGACACCCAGCTGGCACCCTCTGCACGCTGGTGCAGGCTGGGGCCATGGTGGGACACTGTGACACTGTGCTGTGACATTGTGCTGTGACACTGTGCTGTGACACTGTGCTGTGCCCGCTATGACACTGTGACATTGTACTGTGATGTCGTGGCGGGCCATTTGTCTCGGTGCAGGGAAACTCAGGACCTTCAATATGAGTTTTTAGCAAGCTCTGTTTATTGAAGAGAACATCAAACTTTTATGTACAAGGAATAAGCTGATGGGTATTCTGTAAGCCAGCAGTCTATTGCTTATATACAGATATCAGCTTCCTCATTCTAAAGGAGTTACATTTGCTTTTTCTCATGTCTCTAGTCTCTCAGCTACAGCACCCTGTTATGGTAACACACCTATTCACAAGAAAGTGTCCTTTCATGTGCAGCAGTTAGATTAGCTGGGTTCTTGTCACGTAGCTATTTCTCCACACTGTGACACCGTGCTGTGACACCGCGCTGTGCCCGCTGTGGGTCAGGGCCCTGAGGGAAGGCAGGGTTGGGATGAGGTGTGGGCTCAGCCCCAGCCCCCTTAAGCTGCTTCACACAGCTGGGGAGCCACTGCAGCTGCCTGGCCCTCGGCAGTGCCACAGCTCTCCTGTGTTTTCTCTCTTGCAGGATGTCGGCACAATCCTGAGCAGGTATGAAACAGGCTCGCTGTCCCTCTCCTCCTGCTCAGCTCCTTTGGGCAGAGCTTTGGCAGCGCTGCAGGAGCCGCCAGGGAGGTGGTTTGCCCCGCTGGGGATTTGGCATTCCATGGGATGTTACCAGGGACCAGAGGCCACTGCAGCCCTCCTAAAGATGGGCTTCCTGTGCTGATAGCAGGGACACAGCTGCCCTGGGCTCTGGGGCTGCAGGGATTTCCCTGTTTCCCTGCTGGCGCTGGCTGGTGGCTGGGCTCTGAGCTCCTCTCCCTGTTCCCCTCAGCTGTGAGGCAGCCAAGGCCCCGATCCCAGAGCCAGTTTCCCCAGAGCTGCAGAGGAGCATTCAGAACAGCCAACAACTCATGGACATGGTGGATAAATTCAGAGGTAAAGCCCTGCTGGCTCTGTGCTGTGCTTCCCCTGGGCTTGGCTGGCAGTGGGAAATCCTCACTGCCTGCTGCCTCTGCCTGGGGCTCAGGAGCAAAACGGCTGCTCCAGACGGGAACCCTGCCCAGGATGGGCTTTGCTGGAGCCTGGGGCTCCACATCTGGCTTGCTGCCCTGCTGGGGGGCAGGACAGGTGCCACAGGAGAGACACTCATGCATCTTCCTTTCGTTCTTCCAATGAACCTGCGGGGTGAGATAGACTGGGGCAGAAGGGGTAAGTTTGTGGAGCTGCTGAGCACAACAGAGTGGGAAAATCTTTCCAGGATGAGTGTCCTCATGTCCTTGGTGCAGAGATGGGCTCACAGCACATCTAAACCCAGCATCTGTCTAGAGCTGAGTGCTGTTGTTTTGACTAGGGCTGCTATACAATCCAGGTCTGTCCCTGTGCCAGGCAGCACCAGGGATGCTGTCCTGCGACGCCAGGCCAGGGCCAGGACAGCAGGAGGCCGTGTCAGGCTGTGCCCAGTTCAGCACAGGGGCTGTACCTGATTTTAGCTGGCATTTAGGTGTGGTCAGAAGTGCTTCTGCAGGTGCTCAGGGCCCCCATGATGCAGCATTGCTGGGCTGAGCTGTGGCTGGCACCATTTGTGCTGAGGCCGCTCTCCACACTCTCCGTTTTTGGGATGATGCACTTGAGCACAGCAGAGTCGTGCCTCAGTTTCCCCCCTGCAGTCCCCAGAGGAGTGGGTTGGGCAGAGGGTCAGGGCTGGTGACACCGCACAGTGACAGCTGTGTGGCCTTGTGGCACGGCCACGGGATGGCAGCAGAACATCCCTGGTGGATGGGCAGCTGGGGCTCTGCAGCTTTGAGGCTGCCTGCTGGCTGGGCAGAGCAGGCTCCGAGCTGGGGGAGCCCTTGGCACAGGAGCAGGGACTGGCCTGGCCCCTCGTGCCTTGCAGCACTGCCTGCTCACAGCCACGGCATGCCCTGCTCCCCACGGGCTGCACTCTCCAGCAGCTCTGGGAGCAGCTTGAGCAAAGCCCATCGTGTCTGTCCCCTGCCTGTGGGGACACTGCCTGCCTCAGTCCTGCCTCAGGGAGCAGCTTTTCACCCTCGGGTGCCAGCGTGGGCACAGTGAGGCTCCCGTGTCCCATGCCAGCCGAGGGGGCTGCAGGAGTGCCCCTGGTGCTCCCAGGACAGGAGCCAGCCCCGTGGTGCAGGCTGGAGGAGAGCTGCTGGTTCTGTTCTCAGAAGGCACAGACTGATGTTTCTGTCCCCCTCTAGAGCAGGTGACGCTGGACCCAGACACAGCGCATCCTCACCCGATCCTCTCAAAGAAACGCAAAATGCTCCAGTTCAGAAATGAAGAACAAAACCTCCCTGACAACCCCAAGAGGTTCAAATTGAGCCGCTGTGTCCTCGGCTCCCAGGGGTTCACATCTGGGAGGCATTACTGGGAGGTGGAGGTCGGGGAAGAGGGCAGCTGGGCAGTGGGGGTGGCCCTGGAGTCCGTGCCCAGGAAGACGTGGATCAACCTGCGCAGCTCTGAGATGGTCTGGGGACTGCGAATGACGTTCAATGGCCAGTACAGAACAGGCTGCATGACCACTGAGGTGCTGGAGCTCAGGGAAAAACTCCAGAGGATCAGGGTTCACCTAGAATACGAAGCGGGCCTAGTGACCTTCTACAACGCAGAGGACATGACACTGATCCAGCAGTTGGAGGCCACCTTCACTGAGAAAGTCTTCCCGTATTTTTGCATCTCCTCCCTAGTAACCCACATCCGGGTGTGTCACTGACGGGGTGGGATGGCTGCCGGGCCCCTCTTGCATTGCCCTAAATTGTTGATTGTTCTTTCACCCTAGGTTATTAGAAATTTGCACTGAATAGTCTCTATACTGCACTGAATAGTTTATGTAATATCACATGGTTTGTTCTTCCCCTCTCCTACCACATGGATTTCCTTCACCCACCCCTCTCCCCAGTACCCTCCCCTGGTCTCTGCCCTGCTTTACCCCTCCTCACTGGTGTCCCATGGGCTGTGCTCCTTGTCCTCTGCACCCCAATTCCCGGGTTAAAAGGCTCCCACCATGAGGCAACAGTCTCTTTCCCACCTTGGAAATGAACGTGCCACGTTGGTCTCTGCATGGAGAAGAGCGCTTCTGGACTGTTGCTTTCGTCCTTGTGAGATGGAGTGGGCTGGGGTCCATGGCTAGCTGGAATGCACCCAAACAGCCCGTCCAGACACGGATTCTTACAGGGCCTGCCCGTGCCCTTGGCTGGCTGAGCAGGGAGGAGCTGTGGCAATGACACGGCATCACTCTGCAGCCTCCCTGCAGCTCTGCCTGCCCTGGACCCTCTCTGCAATTTTCTGCATCTCCTCCCTCCCAGTCCTTTGGAGCATTGAAGAAGTGCTGTCCTGCCTGGGGCTGTCTGCGTGCTGCTGTCCTGCCTAGGGGCCATGGGGATGGTGTCCTGCCTCTGCCTGTGGGCACTGAGGCCACAGAATAATCGGGAGGGAGGAGGGAAGAGGCTCTGATTGTCCATGCCAGCCTTTGGCAGCACTGCTGGGCTGGGCTGGAGAATGCAGCCACCCCACAGTCAGGAAACCAGGCTGGAGCCCCTAGCTGATAATGTCTTGAGTTTTAGCTTTTATACTTTTTTGATTCCGTGCTTCTTTGTTGTGTAGCTTAAATTTCATGTTGAGTCTTAGCAGGTTCTCTTCTCAGAGTAGGTAGACAAAACAATCTTTTTCTGACTTGAGACCAAGGATTCAAGGTCCAGGCCCAAAAAGTATAAACAGTGAGTTGAAGAGAGAAAAACAAGGAGCATGCAACTTCATAACCTAAAGCTGTAATTTGACAAACAACTGCAATATTCAAATGGAGCAGAACTTATAAAAGCATGAGACCACACTTGTAAAACTGTGAGCGTTTGTCCATTTTGTGACCACTTTGGCTCCATCTTGCGTGTAGCCCTGGCCGGGCTCTTGTGTTGCCCAAGGTGAATCCATGGAGGCCTTGTAATAAATCCCTGCTTTATTCTTTGGGAGCCACCAGCTGCTCATTGCTGTGGGTGGCAGCATTTTGGGGCTGCCTGGTCAGGCTGCTGTCCCCATTGGTCAGGGATGGCACAGACTCCAGGTCAGGAGGCTGAGAGGCCAAAAGCCCTGCATTTAGTAAACCCCATCTATTATAAACTGGTCTGCTACAGGTGGACCTGATTCCTCATTTAATCAACTCATTGGACATGACTGGCTAATTAAGAAGACACCCCTCAGTAAATATCTTTATGAGAAAAACAACTTGGTAGAAACAGCACCTGTGGATAGTTTACCATTGGATTATCATTCTTTCTCTCTGCCTCCCTAATATTGCCAGACCAATTCATGGGAAAGCTTATCTAGCTTTCTCTCTCTCGGACCAGGCTGTCACATCCACAGGCTCCTGCCCGGGTTCCTGCCTTCCCACTGCTGGGGTGGTGCTGCAGCTCCCTGGAAGAAGTTTGGGGTTTCAGGTCAGGGCCTGCTGTCTGACAGGAGCTGACACTTCCATCTCTGGAAGTTGGCCAGGCTGGATGAGGCTTTGAGCAGCCTGGGACAGTGGAAGGTGTTCCTGCCCTTGCAGGGAGGTGGAACAAGATGAGCTTGGAGGTGCCTTGCCAGCCAAACCATTCTGGGATTCCATGAAAAGTGCTGTGCTGGGGCTGATGTCCTGGCAGGGAGGTGTGGGGGCAGCACAGGAGGGCCTGGCTGCAGCCCTGTGTCCCTCAGCAGCCTCCCTGCATCCCCCTCACCAGGACTGGATGCAGGGATGGGCAAGGAGGCAATGAAAAGCAGAACTGATTCTGGTTCTCTGAGGCTCATGTCCGTCACAATGGCAGTGACAGGGACCTGGCAGAGTCCTTTTTTCTTCCTAAGAATGGATGAGTTCCGCTTTTTATTGGCAATGAAGCAGCTGAGGTGCCTGTTGTAGCCCGGCTGTGCCCCACAGTGGCTGGGCCTTGGTGTGGCCAGGCTGGCAGTGCCCGTGCCCTGCTCTGTGTCACTGGCCCCACACAGCCGCTCCTGCCCCTCGTGCTGCTCCTCGCCCGCCACACACGGCTCTAACAGCCTCGGCCACTGGACCCTGCTGGGATTGAACAACATCCCGGTGACCTTCAGCAGCCCAAATGTCACCAATGTCTCTGCAGAGACAGCTCCCGTGCCAGTGGGACAGCACGGCCAGCGTGGCCCTGAGCGCAGGTGGCAGTGACTCTGAAATCTGTCACGGTGGAGACAATTGACAGCGATGTCTCCTGGTGGGACATAGACTCGACGGCTCCTGTCCCTGCAGCTTGGGCCATGGGTGACACTCCCCCAGCCTTCCCTGGCCTGGGTTGCTGGCAGAACTGGACACAGATGCAGCCAGAAAGCAGCTCCAGGAACAGGGGACGAGCAGGAGCCACCGCTGTCCCCAGCTGGGGCTGAGATGGGCAGTGTAGGCCCGGGCAGCAGCCCAGGGGCTCCAGATGAGTGGGGACATCAGGCTGTCACCCCGGGCTGCTGCAGGGACGCTGGGCAGGGGCTGGCAGCGCCGCCATGGCCTGTCACAGCCGCTGGCCCAGGGCCTGGGAGCCACCGGGGCAGGGAAGCTGGCGGTGGGGTGGCAGGGACACTCAGCAGGGCACGGCCATGGCAGGGCAGTAAGCGCCTGCAGAGGGATTTGTTCCACTGCCTTATCATGTCAGGGGCTGGATGGTGCCCTCCAAACTCTCCTTGGGCCCCGGCTGGCAGCACAGCAGGGTGCAGGAGGAGCAGAAGCGACGGCTGAATCCGGGGCCTTGGTTTTGGGCACCCAGCAGCCTCCGGCGCTGAGCCCAGGGCAGCAGCACAGAAGGGCCAATGTGGGCCCAGCAGGCCGAGAAGCACCAGGCAGCTCGAGGGGCTCTGCTTCCCTCAGCGCTGCTGCTGCTGCTGCTGCTGTGCGGGTGCTTTGGAGCGGGCTGAGGGTGCAGGAGGCACCGGGAGAGGCGCCGGAGCCGTGCGCTGCGGGGATGGAGGCCGGAGCCCTCGTGGCAGGAGCAGCCGGGCCTTGGGGGCATTTCGGGCGAGCGGGCCGGGCCGGCAGCGCAGGGAGGCAGCGCAGGATCAGCCCGGGCTCTCTCAGGGCGCAGCTGCCGCCCCGACACAATCCCTTCAAAGCGCCCTGAGGCAGCCCGGCTGGCTGGGAGCGGCTCTGCCCAGAGCCGGGCCTCGGGAAGGATCGCAGCGTGTCCTGGTTTAGGGCAATTCTGGGAGAAAAACCTTTCAAGGGTTTTCCTCTGAAAAGCAAATTCAAGCGGCCCCTCCGTGATCTGGTTCAGAAAAACATTTCCGTGGAGAGAAGTTCATAAAAATGATTTTTTTGGGGCAAAGTATTCATCAGCACAAAAAATGAGCCATATTTAACATAAAAACCTCTTCCTGGTCCAAAAGAGATGACAAACTCAGAAAGTCCCCTTTGTGCCTGTAGCTTGGCTCACTTAATCTCTTATCAGTCCCTCAGGCCCAGGCCTGGTCTGATGGTCCACAGGTGGGAGCTGCCGGTGCTCTTCTGGCTGTTCAGTGCAGAACAGCTCCATAGAAAAAGGAAAAGAAAACCCCACAGCCCAGAGATCTTCTCTGCCTCAGCTACTAAAAGTTACTAAAAGCAAAGAAGAGCTCTGTCCTGCTTCCTGTCCCTGCTGGAGACAACACTGAACCGCAGCAGGAATGCAGAGGAGGACAGAGCGCAGTTTTCTGAAAACAAACTCTGTGCTTCTTCTTATGACCCCCTCATCGCTCTCAGAACCAATCCTAAATGTGCAAAATTTATTTCCTAGTGACACAGACGAAAAGGGATACGAGCATCATCAAGTCACCACAGGACACAGTGCAAGGCCTGGAGATGAGATTTCCCCACGTCGTGGGGGAACCTACGAAATTAGAGGGATAATCAGAGGGTTTTAGGGAAAGTTGCAAAAGGCAGGCTTTAGCTACAGCAGCCCATCTCGTTCGCGTCTGTAAATAGCCCCCCCTGGCCAGCGTCAGGCAGCTCTGAGCCGCCGCCACGGCTGAGCCAGGCTGGACGCGTTCCAGCTTATAGATGACTGTTATAAATGATCAATCGTGAGCCAAATTATCAAAATGTCCGAAAAGATTTATTAATCTTTCTGCGCGACCCAATTACGGACTTCGAAACCACCACAGCCAAAGAGGCAGCGTCGAGTCCGGGATCGGCCCAGGGTGAACCTGGATCCGACCTCTATGGCATCGGAATCCCCCCCCTCCTTCACGAGAACTGCCTCTTGCGGTGAGGTTTTTACACAGTTCATTGTGCCCGAGGTGAAGGAGTCCCAATTTCTTTTGTTACTCTTCACATTCATCGCTGTTTCTTTCAGTGTGCAGAGCTGGACAAAGACCAGTCTCCAGGTGGATAGTCAGCGTGGATGGGCTCCGGGAAAGCCCTGTATTCAGACCTATAATTCTGGGCCGCTGGCTATCTTGATTGATGTAATCAGCAGGGCGATGATGGCTCTTGGGCGGTTTCTTAGATCGCTCTCAGATACCGGTGATCATCGTCCTGGAAGCGTCTATTCTTACGCTAAAGCGTCGATCGTTATTTTAGCCGTGCGTCCGGGAATTCTTTGGAATCTGAATAGGCATCTGCTCTCGGGCCGTGAGTGGGCAGAGACGCATTTCGGATTTTACAATCTTAACACATACATTCTTTATTAGCATGAATTATTTCTACGATATATATCAATGACTATAGGAACTGAAACTTGAAGCCGGGAGCCGGCAGCACTACTCCCGGAGCAAGCCGCGCCTGCCGTACAGTGCCGGCCGTGCCGTGAGGGGAAGGCCCGGGCCCAGCCCCGCCTCAGGAGTTTCCCGTCTATCCCACTTCATCGCGGCCATGGCTGAGGAGGTCCTGGCTCTGCGAGAGCAGCTGTTGGCCGAGACCACCTGCCCGGTGTGCCTGGATGTGTTCGAGCAGCCCGTGGTCACGGCGTGCGGGCACAGCTTCTGCGGGCAGTGCCTGGCGGCCGTGCTGGGGGACCCCCCGCGCGCCGCCGCCTGCCCGCAGTGCCGCGCCCCGCTGGAGCCGGGCTCGCAGCGCCCCATCCGCTCCCTGGGCAACGTGGCCGCGCTGGCCCGGTCCCTGCATGAGGAGGGGTCGCGGCCGCGGTGCCCCCAGCACGGCAAGGCCCTGGCGCTGTTCTGCGAGCCCTGCGCCGCCCTGCTCTGCGCGCCCTGCTGGGACGGGCCCGAACACCGCCGGCACCGTGTCCGCCCCGCCGAAGAGGCCGCCCGGGAGCTGCAGGTACGGGGCGGCGCCGCGAGAGGGGCCGGGGGCTTGGGCAGGGGCTGGGGGCCTTGGCTGCCCGGGCTGGGGCGGCCGAGGGGCACAGCTCAGGCTCCCCTCCGGCCACAGGCGGGGATCCCCTGCGGCAGGGGCTGGGCTCCCTCGGGGACAGCCTGGGCTCCCCTGTGGGCACAGCTCCGTGTCCTGTCCGGGCACACGTCTGGGCTCCCTTCAGGGACAGCCTGGGCTCTGCTCTGGCCATGAGCTCCTCTGCCTGTGGCTCTGGGTGCCCTCCGTGCGCGGCTGGGGCTGCTCCGAGCAGGGTCTGGGCTTCCCTCAGGGCATGGCTCTGCTTCCCCTCCACACACAGCTTCGGCCGTGTCCCCGGCCAGCCACGGAGCTGCGGCC
Organism: Melozone crissalis; assembly: GCF_028551555.1. Taxonomy (NCBI): domain Eukaryota; kingdom Metazoa; phylum Chordata; class Aves; order Passeriformes; family Passerellidae; genus Melozone; species Melozone crissalis. The sequence goes on along the minus strand of NW_026535794.1, from coordinate 1,067,997 downwards.
TCAGCCGGCGGCTGCCCGGGCTCCGTGTCTGGCTGCCGGCTTGGGCTGCTGTAGCCACCCTGCTGGGGCTGCTGCTTCTGCCATGGCCTGGCCCCAGCCCACGCAGGAGCCCAGGTCCCTCTCCCTGCTCACCCCTCGGGGTCCCCACATGGTCCCTTGAGCCCCACATGTCCCCAGCCGGGCTTTCTCCCCACAGTGTGGGCTGGGGTCTGGGCTCACTGCAACGCAGGAGATGCCTCAGAGCCGGAGGAGTTTGTTAATACTCCAGCAAATTTATGGGGTGTGCCTGAGTGCCTTCTACTGGCACTGCAAAGCCCTTCCCGGAAATCACACTTGCAACTTTGAAAGTTGTTTTTTCTAATTAAAAAACAATTTAAAAAACCACAAAGTCTAGGTTTTCCCCTGGAGTGTACTGTAACTTCAATGAAGTTAGTCCAGAGATGTTTCTGGCCATAAGAGGTGTGGATGGGATCTCCCCAGCCTGAGTTTGGAGAGTTGCGTGGTGTTTCTGAGCTTCAAAACTCACTCCCAGACACTCAGGGGTTACCCGCAGTGACTTCCCAGACTAGGATAGTCCCCATAGGTGTTGTTTGGCAACATCCTCTACCCTAATCTGAATGTAATTCCAAAATTATCAAAAATGCATTTTTTTAATCCCTGCCCCAGAAAACACTCAAGGATAATAAGCATACTCTAAAAAAGCAGAGGAGAAAATTGAGACGCAGAGGAAACAAGAAACATGAAGACCTTCAGGTGTGTGTTCCTCTCCATGTCCCCCACTGCTCACCCATGTGGCTCCCCAGGAATGTCCCACCTTTCCCTCTCCCCATATATCCTTATCTCCTAATCCATGCCAACGTTCTTTTCTCTGCCCATCTCATGTGGCCTCCTTGGGCCCATCAACATCCAGACTTGCCCCCCGCCCCGTCTCCGTTCTTCCTGCTGTTCCTGTTGCAAACCTCTGGTCCCGTTGTGTGTGACCCTTGTCCCCTCTCTGCAGCAGCCGTGTCCCTGCGGGGGCAGCCGGAGCCTGGCTGGGCTCAGGGCCTCCGTGCGGTGCCTTGCAGGTGACAGTGAGGTCGGAGCTGCAGCGAGTGGCTGAGAGCTTTGAGGAGCTGCAGCAGTGCCTGGAGGAGCAGAAGGAGACCCTGCTGGCCCAGCACAACAAGATGTCGAAGGAGCTGGACAAAAAGAGCAAGAAATACACGCGCAGGGTTTTGGAGAGGCAGTCGCTGCTGGACACGGTGATTGTGCAGATCCGGGAGAAGCAGGAGCAGCCGGCGGTCGAGTTCCTCAAGGTGAGGCAGCATCAGCCCCTGGGCACTGTGAGCCCTGCTGGGGCTGGGGACACCCAGCTGGCACCATCTGCATGCTATGACACCGTGCTGTGCCACCGCGCTGTGCCCGCTGTGGGTCAGGGCCCTGAGGGAAGGCAGGGTTGGGATGAGGGGTGGGCTCAGCCCCAGCCCCCTTAAGCTGTTTCACACAGCTGGGCAGCCACTGCAGCTGCCTGGCCCTCGGCAGTGCCACAGCTCTCCTGTGTTTTCTCTCTTGCAGGATGTCGGCACAATCCTCAGCAGGTATGAAACAGGCTCGCTGTCCCTCTCCTCCTGCTCAGCTCCTTTGGGCAGAGCTTTGGCAGTGCTGCAGGAGCCGCCAAGGAGGTGGTTTGCCCCGCTGGGGATTTGGCATTCCATGGGATGTTACCAGGGACGAGAGGCCACTGCAGCCCTCCTTAAGATGGGCTTCCTGTGCTGATAGCAGGGACACAGCTGCCCTGGGCTCTGGGGCTGCAGGGATTTCCCTGTTTCCCTGCTGGCCCTGGCTGGTAGCTGAGCTCTGAGCTCCTCTCCCTGTTCCCCTCAGCTGTGAGGCAGCCAAGGCCCCGATCCCAGTCTCCCCAGAGCTGCAGAAGAACATTCAGAACCTCACTGAGAAGAGCAAGCAGGTCGTGACCATGGTGGATAAATTCAGAGGTAAAGCCCTGCTGGCTCTGTGCTGTGCTTCCCCTGGGCTTGGCTGGCTGTGGGAAATCCTCACTGCCTGCTGCCTCTGCCTGGGGCTCAGGAGCAAAACGGCTGCTCCAGACGGGAACCCTGCCCAGGATGGGCTTTGCTGGAGCCTGGGGCTCCACATCTGGCTTGCTGCCCTGCTGGGGAGCAGGACAGGTGCCACAGGAGAGACACTCATGCATCTTCCTTTCCTTCTTCCAGTGAACATGGGTCACAAGATAGACTGGGAAATGGGTAAGTTTGTGGAGCTGCTGAGCACAACTAAGGGGGAAAAGCTTTCCAGGATGAGTGTCCTCATGTCCTTGGTGCAGAGATAGGCTCACAGCACATGTAAACACAGCACCTATCTAGAGCTGAGTGCTGTTGTTTTGACTAGGATTGCTGTAAATCTCCAGGTCTGTCCCTGTGCCAGGCAGCCCCAGGGATGCTGTCCTGCGGCGCCAGGGCCAGGACAGCAGGAGGCCGTGTCAGGCTGTGCCCAGGTCAGCAGAGGGGCTGTACCTGATTTTAGCTGGCATTTAGGTGTGGTCAGAAGTGCTTCTGCAGGTGCTCAGGGCCCCCATGATGCAGCATTGCTGGGCTGAGCTGTGGCTGGCACCATTTGTGCTGAGGCCGCTCTCCACACTCTCCGTTGTTGGGATGATGCACTTGAGCACAGCAGAGTCGTGCCTCAGTTTCCCCCCTGCAGTCCCCGGAGGAGTGGGTTGGGCAGAGGGTCTGGGCTGGTGACACCGCACAGTGACAGCTGTGTGGCCTTGTGGCACGGCCACGGGATGGCAGCAGAACATCCCCGGTGGATGGGCAGCTGGGGCTCTGCAGCTTTGAGGCTGCCTGCTGGCTGGGCAGAGCAGGCTCCGAGCTGGGGGAGCCCTTGGCACAGGAGCAGGGACTGGCCTGGCCCCTCGTGCCTTGCAGCGCTGCCTGCTCACAGCCACGGCATGCCCTGCTCCCCACGGGCTGCACTCTCCAGCAGCTCTGGGAGCAGCTTGAGCAAAGCCCATCGTGTCTGTCCCCTGCCTGTGGGGACACTGCCTGCCTCAGTCCTGCCTCAGGGAGCATCTTTTCACCCTCAGGTGCCAGCGTGGGCACAGTGAGGCTCCCGTGTCCCATGCCAGCCGAGGGGGCTGCAGGAGTGCCCCTGGTGCTCCCAGGACAGGAGTCAGCCCCGTGGTGCAGGCTGGAGGAGAGCTGCTGGTTCTCAGCAGGCACAGACTGATGTTTCTGTCCCCCTTTAGAGCAGGTGACGCTGGACCCACAGACAACGAATCCTCAGCTGCTGCTCTCGGACGACAACAAAGAGGTCTGGTTCAGAAATGAAGAACCAAACCTCCCTGACAACCCCAAGAGGTTCACAGGCAGCCTCAATGTCCTGGGCTCCCAGGGGTTCACATCTGGGAGGCATTACTGGGAGGTGGAGGTCGGGGAAAAGGGCAGCTGGGCCGTGGGGGTGGCCCTGAAGTCCGTGCCCAGGAAGAAGCCAATCTGCCATGGCTGGTCTGAAAAGGTCTGGGTGCTGCAACTGCACTGCGGCCACTACAGCGCACTCTCTATGTCCTCTGAATTGCTGGCACTGAAGGAAAAGCTCTGGAGAATCAGGGTCTGCCTGCACTATGAAATGGGCCAAGTGACCTTCTACAATGCAAAGGATATGATGCAGATCTTCCAGTTTAAGGCCACCTTCACTGAGAAAGTCTTCCCGTATTTTTCGGTCTCCTCAGTAGTAACCCACATCCGGATGTGTCACTGACAGGGTGGGATGGCTGCCGGGCCCCTCTTGCATTGCCCTAAATTGTTGATTGTTCTTTCACACTGGGTGACTGGAGATTTGCACTGAATAGTCTTTATATTGCACTGAATAGTTTATGTTATATCACATGGTTTGTTCTTCCCCTCCTACCACATGGATTTCCTTCACCCACCCCTCTCCCCAGTACCCTCCCCTGGTCTCTGCCCTGCTTTACCCCTCCTCACTGGTGTCCCATGGGCTGTGCTCCTCGTCCTCTGCCCCCAATTCCCCGGGTTAAAAGGCTCCCACCATGAGGCAACAGTCTCTTTCCCACCTTGGAAATGAACGTGCCACGTTGGTCTCTGCATGGAGAAGAGCGCTTCTGGACTGTTGCTTTCGTCCTTGTGAGATGGAGTGGGCTGGGGTCCATGGCTAGCTGGAATGCACCCAAACAGCCCGTCCAGACACGGATTCTTACAGGGCCTGCCCGTGCCCTTGGCTGGCTGAGCAGGGAGGAGCTGTGGCAATGACACGGCATCACTCTGCAGCCTCCCTGCAGCTCTGCCTGCCCTGGACCCTCTCTGCAATTTTCTGCATCTCCTCCCGCCCAGTCCTTTGGAGCATTGAAGAAGTGCTGTCCTGCCTGGGGCTGTCTGCGTGCTGCTGTCCTGCCTAGGGGCCATGGGGATGGTGTCCTGCCTCTGCCTGTGGGCACTGAGGCCACAGAATAATCGGGAGGGAGGAGGGAAGAGGCTCTGATTGTCCATGCCAGCCTTTGGCAGCACTGCAGGGCTGGGCTGGGCTGGGGTGGAGGATGCAGCCGCCCTGCACTCAGAAAGCCAGGCTGGAGCCCCAAACTGATAATAATGTCTTGAGTTTTAGCTTTTATACTTTTTTGATTCTGTGCTGCTTTGTTGTATAGCTTTAAATTTCATGTTGAGTCTTAGCAGGTTCTCTTCTCAGAGTAGGTAGACAAAACAATCTTATTCTGACTTGAGACCAAGGATTCAAGGGCCAGGCCCAAAAAGTATAAACAGTGAGTTGAAGAGTGAAAAACAAGGAGCATGCAACTTCATAACCTAAAGCTGTAATTTGACAAATAACTGCAATATTCAAATGGAGCAGAACTTATAAAGCATGAGACCACACTTGTAAAACTGTGAGTGCTCGTCCATTTTGTGACCACTTTGGCTCCATCTTGGGTGTAGCCCTGGCCGGGCTCTTGTGCTGCCCAAGGTGAATCCATGGAGGCCTTGTAATAAATCCCTGCTTTATTCTTTGAGAGCCACGAGCTGCTCATTGCTGTGCGTGGCAGCATTTTGGGGCTGCCTGGGCAGGCTCTTGCCAGAAAGCAGCTCCAGGAACAGGGGACGAGCAGGAGCCACCGCTGTCCCCAGCTGGGGCTGAGATGGGCAGTGTAGGCCCGGGCAGCAGCCCAGGGGCTCCAGATGAGTGGGGACATCAGGCTGTCACCCCGGGCTGCTGCAGGGACGCTGGGCAGGGGCTGGCAGCGCCGCCATGGCCTGTCACAGCCGCTGGCCCAGGGCCCGGGAGCCACCGGGGCAGGGAAGCTGGCGGTGGGGTGGCAGGGACACTCAGCAGGGCACGGCCATGGCAGGGCAGTAAGCGCCTGCAGAGGGATTTGTTCCACTGCCTTATCGTGTCAGGGGCTGGATGGTGCCCCCCAAACTCTCCTTGGGCCCCGGCTGGCAGCACAGCAGGGTGCAGGAGGAGCAGAAGTGACGGCTGAATCCGAGGCCTTGGTTTTGGGCACCCAGCAGCCTCCGGCGCTGAGCCCAGGGCAGCAGCACAGAAGGGCCAATGTGGGCCCAGCAGGCCGAGAAGCACCAGGCAGCTCGAGGGGCTCTGCTTCCCTCAGCGCTGCTGCTGCTGCTGCTGCTGCTGCTGCTGTGCGGGTGCTTTGGAGCCGGGCTGAGGGTGCAGGAGGCACCGGGAGAGGCGCCGGAGCCGTGCGCTGCGGGGATGGAGGCCGGAGCCCTCGTGGCAGGAGCAGCCGGGCCTTGGGGGCATTTCGGGCGAGCGGGCCGGGCTGGCAGCGCAGGGAGGCAGCGCAGGATCAGCCCGGGCTCCCTCAGGGCGCAGCTGCCGCCCCGACACAATCCCTTCAGAGCGCCCTGAGGCAGCCCGGCTGGCCGGGAGCGGCTCCGCCCAGAGCCGGGCCTCGGGAAGGATCGCAGCGTGTCCTGGTTTAGGGCAATTCTGGGAGAAAAACCTTTCAAGGGTTTTCCTCTGGAAAGCAAATTCAAGCGTCCCCTCCCACAACTGGTTCAGAAAGAAGATTTCCTTGGAGAAAAGTTGAAATAAATGTTTATTTAGAGGGAAAAGTATTCATCAGCACAAAATATGGAACAATATTCCACAATAAAAGCTATTTCTGCTCCAGAAGAGACGACAAACTCAGAAAGTCCCCTTTGTGAGCTGTAGCTTGGCTCACTTAATCTCTTATCAGTCCCTCAGGCCCAGGTCTCGTCTGATGGTCCACAGGTGGGAGCTGCCGGTGCTCTTCTGGCTGGTCAGTGCAGAACAGGTTTAAACAGCTCCAATGAAAAAGGAAAAGAAAACCTCAACAGCCCAGAGATCTTCTCTGCCTCAGCCAGCTAAAAGTAACTAAGAGCAAAGTAGCGCTCTGTCCCACTGCCTGTCCATGCTGCAGACAACGCTGAACCGCAGGAGGAATGCAGAGGAGGAGAGAGCGCAGTTTTCTGAAAACAAACTCCACGCTTCTTCTACTTACCCCCTCTTTGCTCTCAGAACCAATCCTAAAGGTGCAAAATTTATTTCTGATTGACACAGATGAAGAGGGATACGAGCATCATAGAGTCACCTCAGGACACAGTGCAAGGCCTGGAGATGGGATTTCTGCAGGGCCGTCCCGAGTCGCCGCCACGGCTGAGCCAGGCTGGACGCGTTCCAGCATACTGATATTTATAGGAATATAAACATTAAACCTGGCACTGACAGCGCCCCGCCCGGAGCAAGCCGCGCCTGCCGTACCGTGCGGACTGTGCCCCGGGGCAAGGCCCCGGCCCTGCCCCGCCTCGGCACCTTCCCGTCTATTCCAGTCCATCGCGGCCATGGCTGAGGAGCTGCTGGCTCTGCGAGAGCAGCTGTTGGCCGAGGCCACCTGCCCGGTGTGCCTGGATGTGTTCGAGCAGCCCGTGGTCACGGCGTGCGGGCACAGCTTCTGCGGGCAGTGCCTGGCGGCCGTGCTGGGGGACCCCCCGCGCGCCGCCGCCTGCCCGCAGTGCCGCGCCCCGCTGGAGCCGGGCTCGCAGCGCCCCATCCGCTCCCTGGGCAACATGGCCGGGCTGGCCCGGTCCCTGGAGGAGGAGGCGGCGCGGCCGCGGTGCCCCCAGCACGGCAAGGCCCTGGCGCTGTTCTGCGAGCCCTGCGCCGCCCTGCTCTGCGCGCCCTGCCGGGACGGGCCCGAGCACCGCGGGCACCGTGTCCGCCCCGCCGAAGAGGCCGCCCGGGAGCTGCAGGTACGGGCGGCGCCGCGAGAGGGGCCGGGGGCTTGGGCAGGGGCTGGGGGCCTTGGCTGCCCGGGCTGGGGCGGCCGAGGGGCACAGCTCAGGCTCCCCTCCGGCCACAGGCGGGGATCCCCTGCAGCAGGGGCTGGGCTCCCTCGGGGACAGCCTGGGCTCCCCTGTGGGCACAGCTCCGTGTCCTGTCCGGGCACACGTCTGGGCTCCCTTCAGGGACAGCCTGGGCTCTGCTCTGGCCATGAGCTCCTCTGCCTGTGGCTCTGGGTGCCCTCCGTGCGCGGCTGGGGCTGCTCCGAGCAGGGTCTGGGCTTCCCTCAGGGCACGGCTCTGCTTCCCCTCCACACACAGCTTCGGCCGTGTCCCCGGCCAGCCACGGAGCTGCGGCCTCAGCCGGCGGCTGCCCGGGCTCCGTGTCTGGCTGCCGGCTTGGGCTGCTGTAGCCACCCTGCTGGGGCTGCTGCTTCTGCCATGGCCTGGCCCCAGCCCACGCAGGAGCCCAGGTCCCTCTCCCTGCTCACCCCTCGGGGTCCCCACATGGTCCCTTGTGCCCCACATGTCCCCAGCCGGGCTTTCTCCCCACAGTGTGGGCTGGGGTCTGGGCTCACTGCGACGCAGGAGATGCCTCAGAGCAGGAGGAGTTTGTTGATACTCCCGCAAATTTATGGGGTGTGCCTGAGTCCCTGCTACTGGCACTGCAAACCTCTTCCCAGAAGTCACACTTCCTGTCTAGAGAGTTGTTTTTTCAACTTCAAAAACCATTTAAAACCCACAAACTCCAGGGTTTCCACATGAAGTTATTCTGGAAATGTTTCTGGCCGTAAGAGCTGTGGTTGGGGATCTACCTAGCGCGAGTCTGAAGAGTTGAGTGCTGTCACGGAGCTCCAAAACTCACTCCCAGTCACTGAGGAGTCACCCCTAGTGACTCCCCAGACTGGGATTGTCTGCACAGGGGTGGTTTGGTGACATCATCTCCATCCTGTGAATGTCATTCCAAAATTAACAGAAGTGCCATTTGTATAAACCCTGCCTCAGGAGACACTCCAGACAAACCTGCTTGCTCTACAAAACCAGAAGAAAATATTGAATCACAGGGGAGACGAGAAAAGTGAAGACCTGCAGGTGTGTGTTCCTCTCCATGCCCCCCACTGCTCACCCATGTGGCTCCCCAGGAATGTCCCACCTTTCCCTCTCCCCATATATCCTTATCTCCTAATCCATGCCAACGTTCTTTCCTCTGTCCCTCTCATGTGGCCTCCTTGGGCCCATCAACATCCAGACTTGCCCCCCGCCCCGTCTCCGTTCTTCCTGCTGCTCCTGTTGCAAACCTCTGGTCCCGTTGTGTGTGACCCTTGTCCCCTCTCTGCAGCAGCCGTGTCCCTGCGGGGGCAGCCGGAGCCTGGCTGGGCTCAGGGCCTCCGTGCGGTGCCTTGCAGGTGACAGTGATGTTGGAGTTGCGGCGTGTGCTTGAGACATTTGAGGAACTGCAGCAGTGCCTGGAGGATCAGAAGAAAATCCTGCTGGCCCAGCTGGAGCAGACGTCCCTGGAGCTGGTCAATAAGAGTGGGGAATACACGCGCAGGGTTTTGGAGAGGCAGTCGCTGCTGGACACGGTGATTGCGCAGATCCAGGAGAAGCGGGAGCAGCCGGCGGTCGAGTTCCTCAAGGTGAGGCAGCATCAGCCCCTGGGCACTGTGAGCCCTGCTGGGGCTGGGGACACCCAGCTGGCACCCTCTGCATGCTGGTGCAGGCTGGGGCCATGGTGGGACACTGTGCTGTGACACCATGCTGTGACACCGTGCTGTGACACTGTGACACTGTGACACTGTGCTGTGACACCGTGCTGTGACACTGTGCTGTGACACTGTGCTGTGACACTGTGCTGTGACACCGCGCTGTGCCCGCTGTGGGTCAGGGCCCTGAGGGAAGGCAGGGTTGGGATGAGGGGTGGGCTCAGCCCCAGCCCCCTTAAGCTGCTTCACACAGCTGGGCAGCCACTGCAGCTGCCGGGCCCTCGGCAGTGCCACAGCTCTCCTGTGTTTTCTCTCTTACAGGATGTTGGCACAATCCTGAGCAGGTATGAAACAGGCTCGCTGTCCCTCTCCTCCTGCTCAGCTCCTTTGGGCAGAGCTTTGGCAGCGCTGCAGGAGCCGCCAAGGAGGTGGTTTGCCCCGCTGGGGATTTGGCATTCCATGGGATGTTCCCAGGGACCAGAGGCCACTGCAGCCCTCCTAAAGATGGGCTTCCTGTGCTGATAGCAGGGACACAGCTGCCCTGGGCTCTGGGGCTGCAGGGATTTCCCTGTTTCCCTGCTGGCCCTGGCTGGTGGCTGGGCTCTGAGCTCCTCTCCCTGTTCCCCTCAGCTGTGAGGCAGCCAAGGCCCTGATACCAGAGCCAGTTTCCCCAGAGCTGCAGAAGAACGTTCAAAACCTCACTTGGAAGAGCCAGCAGGTCGTGGACATAGTGACTAAATTCAGAGGTAAAGCCCTGCTGGCTCTGTGCTGTGCTTCCCCTGGGCTTGGCTGGCTGTGGGAAATCCTCACTGCCTGCTGCCTCTGCCTGGGGCTCAGGAGCAAAACGGCTGCTCCAGACGGGAACCCTGCCCAGGATGGGCTTTGCTGGAGCCTGGGGCTCCACATCTGGCTTGCTGCCCTGCTGGGGAGCAGGACAGGTGCCACAGGAGAGACACTCATGGATCTTCCTTTCCTTCTTCCAGAGAACATGTGGAGTGAGATAGACTGGGATATAAAGGGTAAGTTTGTGGAGCAATTGAGCACAACTGAGTTGGAAAAGCTTTCCAGGATGAGCGTCCTCATGTCCTTGGTGCAGAGATAGGCTCACAGCACATCTAAACGCAGCATCTGTCTAGAGCTGGATGCTGTTGTTTTGACTGGGCCTGCTGTACAAATCCAGGTCTGTCCCTGTGCCAGGCAGCACCAGGGATGCTGTCCTGCGACGCCAGGGCCAGGACAGCAGGAGGCCGTGTCAGGCTGTGCCCAGTTCAGCAGAGGGGCTGTACCTGATTTTAGCTGGCATTTAGGTGTGGTCAGAAGTGCTTCTGCAGGTGCTCAGGGCCCCCATGATGCAGCATTGCTGGGCTGAGGTGTGGCTGGCACCATTTGTGCTGAGGCCGCTCTCCACACTCTCCGTTGTTGGGTTGATGCACTTGAGCACAGCAGAGTCGTGCCTCAGTTTCCCCCCTGCAGTCCCCGGAGGAGTGGGTTGGGCAGAGGGTCTGGGCTGGAGTGTCCCTGGTGTTCCCAGGACAGGAGCCAGCCCCGTGGTGCAGGCTGGAGGAGAAGTGCTGGTTCTGTTCTCAGCAGGCACAGACTGATGTTTCTGTCCCCCTTTAGAGCAGGTGAGGCTGGACCCAGACACGGCGCATCCGCGCCTGATGCTCTCGGACGACAACAAAGAGGTCTGGTTCAGAAATGTAGAACAAAACCTCCCTGACACCCCCAAGAGGTTCACAGGCAACTACAACGTCCTGGGCTCCCAGGGATTCACATCTGGGAGGCATTACTGGGAGGTGGAGGTCGGGGAAAAGGGCAGCTGGGCTGTGGGGGTGGCCCTGGAGTCCTTACCCAGGAAGGAGCCAATCTACCATGGCAGGTCTGAAAAGGTCTGGGTGCTGCAACTGCACTGCGGCCACTACAGCGCACTCTCTATGACCTCCAACTTGCTGGCACTGAAGGAAAAGCCACGGAGAATCAGGGTCTGCCTGGACTATGAAATGGGCCGAGTGACCTTCTACAATGCAAAGGATATGATGCAGATCTTCGAGTTTAAGGCCACCTTCACTGAGAAAGTCTTCCCGTATTTTTCGGTCTCCTCAGAAGTAACCCACATCCGGGTGTGTTACTGACAGGGTGGGATGGCTGCTGGGCCCCTCTTGCATTGCCCTAAATTGTTGATTGTTCTTTCACACTAGGTTATTAGAAATTTGCACTGAATAGTCTCTATATTGCACTGAATAGTTTATGTTATATCACATGGTTTGTTCTTCCCCTCTCCTACCACATGGATTTCCTTCACCCACCCCTCTCCTCAGTACCCTCCCCTGGTCTCTGCCCTGCTTTACCCCTCCTCACTGGTGTCCCATGGGCTGTGCTCCTTGTCCTCTGCACCCCAATTCCCGGGTTAAAAGGCACCCACCATGAGGCAACAGTCTCTTTCCCACCTTGGAAATAAACGTGCCACGTTGGTCTCTGCATGGAGAAGAGCGCTTCTGGCCTTTTGCTTTCGTCCGTGTGAGATGGAGTGGGCTGGGGTCCATGGCTAGCTGGAATGCACCCAAACAGCCCGTCCAGACACGGATTCTTACAGGGCCTGCCCGTGCCCTTGGCTGGCTGAGCAGGGAGGAGCTGTGGCAATGACACGGCATCACTCTGCAGCCTCCCTGCAGCTCTGCCTGCCCTGGACCCTCTCTGCAATTTTCTGCATCTCCTCCCGCCAAGTCCATTGTGTCGCTGTCTCGGCTGTTTTGATTGCCTGGAAAGGCTCGGGATGGCCTTGGGCAGCCCACGCTCCAAAGGACGAGAAGAGTCTTCAGGTTTTTTCTCGGTCTTCAGTGTTTATTAGTTTTTTATCTACAAGGTTTTCTCTCGGCCTGACAGAGGTCTGCACAGCACGTCAGCCATGAGCACACTGACTGCCTTCGGGGCGGTCACTTATCTTTATACTCAAAACTACGTATACAATATTTACCTATTTTTTCCAATACCTTTCACCCTTATTGACCAGTGCACTTTTAGTAAGGACCAATCCCAAAGTGCCACCATCACCACAGAAGATGGAGGCCAAGAAGAAGAAGGAGGACAGGACACGCCCCAATTCCTCCATCTTACTTCTCCAGACCCCCCTGTACAGAAATTCTAAACCCTTTGTCTCACACTCTAATTAACTTATCCCTTCACCATTTATCCCAGTGAAATCCTCCCGTCCTCATACAGGTGTCGTTTCCCGTGCAGGATCAAAGTCCAGCCACCAGACACTTCTGGCAACATTCCAGGACCTCCGAGCCCCCCAAGGGTGGTCTCGGTGACTCTGCACCTCATTCCTGAGGCGCTGAGATCCGACACTTTGGAGCATTGAAGAAGTGCTGTCCTGCCTGGGGCTGTCTGCGTGCTGCTGTCCTGCCTAGGGGCCATGGGGATGGTGTCCTGCCTCTCCCTGTGGGCACTGAGGCCACAGAATAATCGGGAGGGAGGAGGGAAGAGGCTCTGATTGTCCATGCCAGCCTTTGGCAGCACTGCAGGGCAGGGCTGGGCTGGGCTGGAGGATGCAGCCACCCTGCACTCTGGAAGCCAGGCTGGAGCCCCAAGCTGATAATGATCCCGTGAGTTTTAGCTTTCGTATTTTTTGGATTCTGTGCTGCTTTGATGTGTCTGTCTTTGTTGGAACACAAGCCTCTCTGATTTTCTCAGAGAAATGAATGCCGAGGTTGAGTAAAGCCTTTAGAAAAATTAAAGTATATGAAGCCACATAGATACTAAATAGAAGTGTAATTTTAAGTTTTAAGTAAATAGAAATGTTTGTCTCTAGTCTTAAGTAAGTAGAAATATGTTTTAAGTGCCTTAGGAAATGATGCCAGCTAGCTGTGGCCGTGTTCACAGTGGTCCCAGGATGAGGGAAGAGACGATCTGATTCCATGTTTCAGAAGGCTGATTTATTATTTTATGATATATATTATATCAAAATTGTACTGGAAGAATAGAAGAAAGATTTCATCAGAAGGCTAGCTAAGAACAGAATAGCAAAGAATGATAACAAAGGTTTTTGGCTCAGGCTCTCCGTCCGAGCCAGCTGACTGTGATTGGCCATTAATTACAAACATCCAACATGGACCAATCCCAGATGCACCTGTTGCATTCCACAGCAGCAGATAATCAATGTTTACATTTTGTTCCTGAGGCCTCACAGCTTCTCAGGAGGAAAAATCCTAAGGAAAGGATTTTTCATAAAAGATTTCTGCAACATGTCACCTTTCTTTTATTTTAATTAAATTAAAAAGAAAAGCGTTTGTAATTTTCTCTGCTGGGCCCATGCCGAGGAAAGAACAAACACTTGACAGGTTATCTGTTGCCAATCAAAACCTCAATCAAGTTCTGATGTGGAATGACCAGGGAAATTCTTCACCTGTAGAACAGAAAATTCTATCATATCACTAAAACAATCTTACAATATAAGAAAATGCAAAGCAATGCAAAGAAAATTCATTGCTCCAAGTCCATATAGCTGAGTTTCAGGAGAAAGTCCATGGACTGCTGATGTTCCTCTTTGACGTCTGTGAAAGTCTCTTTTGGTCCTGAAACAGGCTTGCAGAATCCTGAAACAACAAATTGCTAAAGAAAAATCCATCAATAGTCATCTAAAATCCATTGACAGTCATCTGAAAATTTCGAGAAAATTTCTGGAATGTCTTGGCTGTTATGAACAAAAATTCTGTTGATTTTTTCTGTGAGAAAAAGGTTACCACTGTTGCCGCTGGGCTGCTGCTTGTGTTATGGCAATTACGGGTCATTGTTGTTAATAGTTGGTTTTGTATCAGTAAAAGCCCTGGCTGGGGCGAGGTATTGGCCCTTCTCTGAGACACTGAAGGGTGGGGTACCTCCCAAGAACAGCGAGGAGAAGAGACTTTGGAGGGGAGGGTTATGCAAATAACTCCAAGGTCCAGCATGGTGTGTGGGACCCCTGCTCCAAATGTACTGAGAAAACCCCAAAAACAACGAGCCACCTAAGAGTTGAGAGATTGGAGTGATGTCTGGATGAGAGGAGCGGAGTGCTGGGCCTGCAGAGATGCTGAAAACCTTCGTTGTTCCTCACCCTGTCTTCGAGAGCCCCCGGGCCAGGTCTGGGAGGAAGCGAGACTGAGACCAATTTCACATCGGATGGGATCACCACACCCCAAAGGCTCTCACGAGGACCTGATCCCCAGCTTTGCCCCTGGTGGACAGAACTGAGCTTATCCTCCTCCCCTGGGTCGCTCTGGGAGAGATGATGGGAAGCTGCAGCCCCGTCGAGCTGCCCAATCCTCAGCTGATCACTTTTAATAAAGGCATTAAAAAGGAGAAGAAGTCTCCTGGCCCTGTTTATTTCAGCTGGGGCCTCGTCCGGAATAGCCACGCCTCAAGAGGACACCAGGACTGGCCATCTTGGACCTCCAGGACAGCTGGCTACCAGGACCAGAGGGATCGGCTCAGGACCAGCGACACAGAGGAGCACCGGAGCACCGGACTGGTGAGAAATCCGGTGGCAGGAGTGGGAGACGTGCGCATGTGTGTGAGTGAGACGAGGGCCGGCAGCCGGACCTTCGGAGCGAGAGGGACCCCTCAGTACCGCGTTTTCAGCCTTTCGCGAGAAAGCCGGCCGGGAACAGGGGGAAGTGCTTGGAATTAGTGTGAGTGAGTCGTCTCCTAAGGGGGAAAAAAGGCCCCCCCCCCCCTCCGGGCGTGCGGAGGGAATAGTTGTATGAGTGGCACGCACCCAAAGTAAGTCCTGACAGAGGGGAGTCAGGCAGATTTGTCAGTCCCGAGAAGGATTCGGGTGTTTTCGCCAGCCCTGCAGGCAAAGTAAGTCCTGACAAAGGAGTCAGGCACAAACCCCAGTGAAGGAGGCTGCGGTTTGCTTTTAAGTCCCGATACGGCGAAGCCTAAGAATTGGCAGGTTGGGCAAACTAAAAATCAGGCAGTTGTTTTTCCTGACTGAGGGAGTCAGGCATGACCCGGATTCTTAGGCCGAGGTTTCGTGTGTTCAAGTCCCGATAGATGTAAGAGCTGACGTTGGGAAAGTTGGGCAATCAAGAGATCGGGCAGTTGTTTCAGTATAAAGTCCTGAGCATCAGGCAGAAATTTGAAGTTCAGTGGAGGAGGCTGAAGCTCCTCAAACAAAGTTTGTTTTTGAAATTCCTGGTCAGTGGAGGCACCTTTGGGATTTTTTTACTGTTAAGACCTGAAAAATGGGAGGGTGTAATAGTAAAAAGACCGGCAAGAGACTGAGGAATATACATCCCAATAGTCCCTTAGGAGAACTGTTAGTAAAATGGGATTCTATAGAGGCCACGGAGGGATTAGATAAAGTGAAAATGATCGATTATTGTAGAAGTGTGGCCGGAATTAGAGGTGCAAGGAGGATGGCCTTGGTGTGGGACAAAGGATAAATGGATGTGCCAACAACTAAATAATTATCTGCCAGCTCAAGGAGATACTGATCCTGAGCAATTATTGTATGTAGCTTGCTGGGTAAAGAGCGCTGTTGAGGATGAAGGGGTGCGAATTTGTAAGGTACAGAAGAAGGAGAAGGGGAATGAAGGAGGGGATGATAGGACTAGTAAAAGATGGAACCTCTGGATTTGCCTCCTTCTGCCCCTCCACTTTATAATCCTCTTCCTCAAGCACCTCAAATGGCAGGTCCGGTTCCTCCCCCGGCTGCCATCTCATTACCACCTGCTCAAATTCCTCCTCCTACCTCTTCAGCTTCCGCTATGACAAACCCAGTATCGCCTCCAGTTCCTTCTGCATCACCACAAGTGCCTACTCCACCTGCTGCATTCTCCACCCCTTCTTCCAGCTCCGCTTAATATCCACTCAGGCTCTTCTCCCCCTCCTATTGCTGTCCCTTTACCTCCTCCTAGTTGGGACACAAATGCCTCCTTGCCCAGTAAACAGCTATCACCAAATACACCTGCTGATCTGCAGAAAGTTCAGGGTAACCCAGATATCCCTCAAAGTAGTTTGGCATCTGAAGGTGGGCCGTACTGTAGCACCAGATCCAAGACCTCCAAGGCGGAGAGACTCTTTCCCCTCAGAGAGGTTCCTATGGGAGGAGTAGCGAGAGGTGTTGGCTTTGTGAATGCTCCCCTAACTGCTTCTGAGGTGAGAGGATTCAAGAAAGAGTTGGGGCATTTAGTTGAGGACCCAGTGGGCATAGCCAACCAAGTGGATCAATTTCTAGGTCCAAATATCTACAGTTGGGGGGAGATGAATTGCATCCTGAGTATATTATTTTCCCCAGAAGAGGTCCGGATGATAAGGGCGGCTGGCATAAGAATATGGGAGAAAGATAACAGTCCGGGACCCCAGGTGCCAACAGGTGAACAGAAATTGCCACTAACAGATCCCAGCTGGAACCCTAACCAGGAGGAGGGGAGGAAGGCCATGAGGGAATATAGATCACTGAAAATTCGGGGGATCAAAGAGTCAGTTCCCAAAGGAACTAATACCCAATTGGCATTTGAGGGCACACAAGAGAAGGATGAAGCTCCTGCTGCCTGGCTTAACCACCTAAAGTGGAACTTCCAGTTGTACTCTAGAATAGACCCAGACACCCTAGAAGGTCAAATGCTACTAAAAGTCCAATTTGTTACCAAATCTTGCCCTGATATATGGAAAAAATTGGAAAAGATTGAAGATTGGCAAGAAAAAGACATAAATGAGTTATTGAGAGAGGCATTGAAGGTGTATTTAAGGAGGGAGGAAGAAAAAGCAAAGGCCAAGGCTAAGATCATGGTTGCTGTAGCTAGAGAAAGTGCAGGGTGGGCAGGACCACCACCGGGAGGAGGCAAGGATAGGTCAGTACTGTCAGGTGCAAGAGGGATGGAGAAACCTCAAGGCCCTTTGAGAGAGCGACATTGCTATTACTGTGGAGAGCCAGGACACGTCAGGAGGTTTTGTAGAAAGCTCAGTCTCGATGAGGCAATAGCCAGGGAACAAGATAATTTAGGGAAGATCCTTAAAGGTGACGATTAGAGGGTCAGGGGCTTTACATTTTAGGGGACCCGATGCAACATCTAGAATAGCCCTTGGTAAACTTTGAGGTGGGACCCCTAAATGAAGAATTAGAATTTGTGAGTAGATACAAGAGCAGATAAGTGCTGTCTCAACAAAGTACTAAAAAGTATAGTATAGTGAAAAAACATCTAAAGTTAGACAAAACCAGCTAGGTAGAAAGGATATCCCATAGCACCAAAACTGGCCAGTAACACCTAAACTTGTAAGAAGTGATGTGAAAGTAAAAGGTACCTTATTGTTGTCTTGTGTGTGTGAGAGTGAGTCACAAAGTCAGCCTCAACTTCCCGGGCAGGTGGGAAGGGGGCAGTGGAAGTGTGTGTGTGTGTGTGTGAGCTGCAAACCAGGCCTGTGTCCCCCGGGCGGGTGGGGGCTGTGACCAAAGAGTGTGTGTGTGTGTGACCTGCAAACCAGGATACTGTTCCCTGGGCAGGTGGGGGCTGTGGCTGAAGTGTGTGTGTGACCTGCAAACCAGACTAGCGCTCCCCAGGTGTGTGAGGGAGCCGTAGCTGTAAGAGCGTGAGTGACACGCAGACAGCCTCACAGGTGAATGTGCACCAGAGGCAACCAGAGCCAGGGCCCTTCCAGGAGGCCCAGAGATGCTGAGACCTGTGGGCCAACCCCAAGGTGAGGGGAGCCACAAAGATTTTCTAGCAGTAATGATCCGGTTTGTGTCTTGAGTGTGAAGGAATGTGTGAACGTGAATGAGAAATAAAAGAGAGTGAATGTAGATGAATTAGAATAGAGATAATGTAGATTGTGCATTATAAGTTTTACCACATCTCCTTAGAGGGAAGTGTATTGTGTAGAAGAATATTGTGAGAAAAAAAAATTTAAGTGTAATGGGTTAAAAGAAAAGTAGTATTTAAGCTGTTAATGAAAGTAGGAAACAGAGGCAAGAGATAAATAGATAAGATCTTGAAAATAGAACAGAAAACCGGTAAGTTAAATACACAGAAAAATAGGAGAATAAAAGCATTAGGGAGTTAAGTTAGCTAACAGAAATACAACTCCTTGCAAAATACAGAGTATGCAGAAGTTGATGAGAGAAACATGCACGTTATGGAAAAAGAGAAATTAACCAATAACAATAAACAGAAACTGAGTTTTGATAGAATCATAAAATAGCAGACCATTAATGCCTATATTTCAAAGCCTGTTTCAGGTACTCTTCATCACTAATTCGATTGTGCAGACCAAAAGAAAAAGGTTGGACCCACATCACTCTCACCCCCTGGCATTGGACCAGGATTCAACATCGGTTTTTTCCCTCTAGCAGTCTGGCATTGGACCGGACTGCTCCCCATTCTCCCTCTGGCATTGGACCGGACTGCTCCCCATTCTCCCTCTGGCATTGGACCGGACTGCTCCCCATTCTCCCTCTGGCATTGGACCGGACTGCTCCCCATTCTCCTTCTGGCATTGGACCAGACTGCTCCCCATTCTCCCTCTGGCATTGGACCGGACTGCTCCCCATTCTCCCTCTGGCATTGGACCAGACTGCTCCCCATTCTCCCTCTGGCATTGGACCAGACTGCTCCCCATTCTCCTTCTGGCATTGGACCAGACTGCTCCCCATTCTCCTTCTGGCATTGGACCGGACTCCACCCCATTCTCCCTGTGGCATTGGGCCAGACTCCCAGTTTTTCCCTCTGGCATTGGGCCAGAGTCCACACCACTCTCACCTCCAGGCACTGGATAAGGATTCATCTGCTTCCCAAGTTAATTCACCTGAGTATACTGTGATAAAAGGACCAAAGGATTTAAAGTTGACTCTCAGGAGGAAGAGTCAAAAAGACTGAACTGTATGGGAAAAAATTGGTATCAGAGTTCTAACATTGCTTAAAATGGTTCAAGACTGTTCTGTGTAAACTATGTTGGTAAAAAGTTTAAGGCTGTAAATAAGTAATTCTGGTTAAATTCCCCAATTTAATTCTAAAGACTCCAGGTTAATCCTCTACAGAGCACTCCCCTAAAAGAAACCAAAATTGGTAGGGAACAGACCAAGAGAGGTTTAACCAGAGAAGCGGGTAGAAGGGACTCTAAAGAGCTTGGAAGCTTCTCCTCAGTAAAATTCCCCATAGGCAAGGCCGGGTGGGCAGGCTGTGCAAGATGACCCATACCGGACTCTTGGGAAGGGCAGTACTGATGGCTCTGATTGCTGGTGGTGCTCTGGGAAGCCCAGCTGAGCCGTGCAGTGAATGCTACCAACCCCGCTATGAGGAGGAAGAAGGTGAGCTCCTTGTCCAGAGTCCACATCAGTTCTGACCCAGATTGTGTTAACCTCTCCCAATTGGTCCTTTATCAGAAAAATAAGAGTGTATTGGAGAGCATACAATACTGCCACTTTTAGGCAGCCACTCCTAGGAGAGTGCCCTATAGGGGAAGCCTGGTTGTGCTCTGAATGTGATGCTGCTGAAACAAGCTCAGCAGATCCAGGAAAAAGAAAAGAAATTGTAAAAACAGTAAGAAAGAGGGTTTGTAACAAGTATTTAACAGTAAAGTATTCAGCTACCCAGTGGATCCTAAGAGATCCAAATAAATTAGAGTCTGTTGAGAAAAAAGAAAGAGACAAGTGTACCCACCATGAAGTTTATGAATCTTATAAGTGTTCTGAAAAAAAAGATAAACCCCTTTTGGAAAATGAAAGAACTGTGTAAATAAAAGGAATGTGCCATAGAAACTGATACCACATTTCGAGAGAGCCCTAACCACCTGGTTTTGATCTCTGGTACTACAGCCTACACTAAATTGTTAAGAGACTGGTCAGGCAGCTGCACTGCTAAAATGATAAAACCAATTTTCTTCTTATTACCCAAAGAAACTGGATCAAGTTTAGGAGTTCCTATATACAATGATTTAGGAGAAACTAAACAGAACAAGCAAAATACAATAGAAATTGAAAGAATCCAAAGTTGTCAAAGCCAAGTTCAGACCCCAATATCTATGTTAAACAGATTCATCAGGCTCCAGGCAGTGTTAAAGATTGCAATTATTAGAAACATGAAAAAAAAAATAGCATATGTAAAGAACCAAGAACAAACTCCTACACTTGATTCCAGTTGGTGGGATAACCTACAGATTTTCAAAAAAGATGTAAGAAAAAGTAAGTTTGCTCATTGTGTGTATACTTGGAGGATGGCTCTTTTCACTATGCTTATTTCCCTGTTTCATTAAAACAGTAGATTCAGCTGTGGAGACCAACCTAAAAATCTCAAGAAATTCTAACATGAAGAAACCAGGAAAGGTAATAGAGTTAGTTAACTATGATTACCAGAGTGCTCAAGAAATGTATAATCAACACAAAAAATTAAATATGAAGCTCAAGAGTCAAAAATTGTAAGTTGATGCCAGCTTAAATTTAAGCTCGATCAAAGAGAAAGAGAGTGTTTTGCGGAGAAAAGAAGAAACCCCACAACTTTATAAAAGTTGTAAAGCCCGGTATGCCTTTATTAGGAACTCAAGCTTCCCCAAAAGGCATGCGCACCCCTGAAGACCTCAGGTCTCCTTTTATCCCCCTTCCAAATGCATATGCATACAGTTTCACAATAGGTTCATACATATTCATTCCGCGTGACATTTATCGCCAGTTCTTCTTTATCAAAGGAAATCCTAGGTTGGGAGGCAAATTGACCTCGTGGGCTTTTCTGTTTTTCTCTCTCTGTCTCCGGCAAGCGAGTTTTTCTTTCAGCTTTGGCCTCACAGACTTTTCACCTCTCCTAGACACTTCACCTAATTCAGAATGGATCTCTACTCTGTCCCACTGGGCCGTGGGGGTGGCCCTGGAGTCCGTGCCCAGGAAGGAGCCAATCTACCATGGCAGCTCTGAAAAGGTCTGGGTGCTGCAACTGGACTGGGGCCACTACAGCGCACTCTCTATGTCCTCTGAGTTGCTGGGACTCAAGGAAAATCTCCAGAGAATCAGGGTCTGCCTGGACTATGAAATGGGCCGAGTGACCTTCTACAATGCAAGGGATATGACACAGATCATGCAGTTGGAGGCCACCTTCACTGAGAAAGTCTTCCCATATTTTTCGGTCTCCTCCCTAGTAACCCACATCCGGGTGTGTCACTGACAGGGTGGGATGGCTGCCGGGCCCCTCTTGCATTGCCCTAAATTGTTGATTGTTCTTTCACACTGGGTGACTGGAGATTTGCACTGAATAGTCTCTATATTGCACTGAATAGTTTATGTTATATCACATGGTTTGTTCTTCTCCTCTCCTACCACATGGATTTCCTTCACCCACCCCTCTCCCCAGTACCCTCCCCTGGTCTCTGCCCTGCTTTACCCCTCCTCACTCGTGGCCCATGGGCTGTGCTCCTCCTCCTCTTCTCCCCATTCCCCGGGTTAAAAGGCTCCCACCATGAGGCAACAGTCTCTTTCCCACCTTGGAAATAAACGTGCCACGTTGGTCTCTGCATGGAGAAGAGCGCTTCTGGTCTTTTGCTTTCGTCCGTGTGAGATGGAGTGGGCTGGGGTCCATGGCTAGCTGGAATGCACCCAAACAGCCCGTCCAGACACGGATTCTTACAGGGCCTGCCCGTGCCCTTGGCTGGCTGAGCAGGGAGGAGCTGTGGCAATGACACGGCATCACTCTGCAGCCTCCCTGCAGCTCTGCCTGCCCGGGACCCTCTCTGCAATTTTCTGCATCTCCTCCCGCCCAGTCCTTTG
The DNA here is from genome assembly GCF_028551555.1 of Melozone crissalis. NCBI lineage: Eukaryota > Metazoa > Chordata > Aves > Passeriformes > Passerellidae > Melozone > Melozone crissalis. Next base: position 1,046,296 of record NW_026535794.1, on the reverse strand, counting down.
GGGCATTGAAGAAGTGCTGTCCTGCCTGGGGCTGTCTGCGTGCTGCTGTCCTGCCTAGGGGCCATGGGGATGGTGTCCTGCCTCTCCCTGTGGGCACTGAGGCCACAGAATAATCGGGAGACAGGAGGGAAGAGGCTCTGATTGTCCATGCCAGCCTTTGGCAGCACTGCAGGGCTGGAGGATGCAGCCACCCTGCACTCTGGAAGCCAGGCTGGAACCCCAAGCTGATAACAATGCCTTGAATTTTAGGTTCCATATTCTTTGGATTCTGTGCTGCTTTGGTGTGTAGCTTTAAGCTTCTTGTTAATTGTTAGCAAGTTCTCTTCACAGGGTAGGTAGACAAAGCAATCCTTTTGTAGCTTGAGAACAAGGATATAAGGTCTAGGACAAAAAGTATAAAAAGCAAATTGAAGAGGGAAAAAGAAGCAGCATGCAACTTCATAATCTGAAGCTGCAACTGCTTAATTAACACAAATATTTAAATGGAGCACTGTTATCATATTTCACGAGTCCCATACCTTTTTGGTGTTTTCCTAAGGGCATCTCTTCACAGCACAGACTCCTTCTCCTGCAAATTGTTCCATCTTCTCCCTCAGGGCACCATCAAGGCTCTCCCTGACTGGCCAGCCCAGCCCCTTTTTATCCCAGTTATCTTCATTGGTCACAGCTGCAGCCCACTGAAGGACATCACAGCTGCAGCCCATCAAGAACAATTGGGAGTGACCGGGGCAAGGCCACCCATACAATACATATATTTTACTGTGACTCAAAGGGCACCTATAGAGCACAACTTGTAAAGCATGAGACCACACTTATAAAAGTGTGAGCACTTGTCCATTTTGTGACCACTTTGGGTCCCTCTTGGGTGTAGCCCTGGCCGGGCTCTTGTGCTGCCCAAGGTGAATCCATGAAGGCCTTGTAATAAATCCCTGCTTTATTCTTTGGGAGCCACCAGCTGCTCATTGCTGTGGGTGGCAGCATTTTGGGGCTGCCTGGGCAGGCTGCTGCCAGGGTTCCTGCCTTCCCTCTGCTGGAGTGATGCTGCAGCTCCTTGGAAGAAGTTTGGGGTTTCAGGTCAGGGCCTGCTGTCTGACAGGAGCTGACACTTCCATCTCTGGAAGTTGGCCAGGCTGGATGAGGCTTTGAGCAGCCTGGGACAGTGGAAGGTGTTCCTGCCCTTGCAGGGAGGTGGAACAAAATGAGCTTGGAGGTGCCTTCCCAGGCAAACCATTCTGGGATTCCATGAAAAGTGCTGTGCTGGGGCTGATGTCCTGGCAGGGAGGTGTGGGGGCAGCACAGGAGGGCCTGGCTGCAGCCCTGTGTCCCTCAGCAGCCTCCCTGCATCCCCCTCACCAGGACTGGATGCAGGGATGGGCAAGGAGGCAATGAAAAGCAGAACTGATTCTGGTTCTCTGTGGCTCGTGTCTGTCACACTGGCAGTGACAGGGACCTGGCAGAACACTTTTTTCTCCCTAAGGATGGATGAATTCAGCTTTTTATTGGCAATGAAGCAGCTGAGGTGCCTGTTGTAGCCCGGCTGTGCCCCGCAGTGGCAGGGCCTTGGTGTGGCCAGGCTGGCAGTGCCCGTGTCCTGCTCTGTGTCACTGGCCCCGCACAGCCGCTCTTGCCCCTTGTGCTGCTCCTCGCCCGCCACACACGGCTCTAACAGCCTCGGCCACTGGACCCTGTTGGGATTGAACAACATCCCGGTGACCTTCAGCAGCCCAAATGTCACCAATGCCTCTGCAGAGACAGCTCCCGTGCCAGTGGGACAGCACGGCCAGCTTGGCCCTGAGCGCAGGTGGCAGTGACTCTGAAATCTGTCACAGTGGTGACAATTGACAGCGTTGTCCCCTGCTGGGACACGGACTCGACGGCTCCTGTCCCTGCAGCTTGGGCCACGGGCGACAGTCCCCCAGCCTTGCCTGGCCTGGGTTGCTGGCAGAACTGGACACAGATGCAGCCAGAAAGCAGCTCCAGGAACAGGGGACGAGCAGGAGCCACCGCTGTCCCCAGCTGGGGCTGAGATGGGCAGTGTAGGCCCGGGCAGCAGCCCAGGGGCTCCAGATGAGTGGGGACATCAGGCTGTCACCCCGGGCTGCTGCAGGGACGCTGGGCAGGGGCTGGCAGCGCCGCCATGGCCTGTCACAGCCGCTGGCCCAGGGCCTGGGAGCCACCGGGGCAGGGAAGCTGGCGGTGGGGTGGCAGGGACACTCAGCAGGGCACGGCCATGGCAGGGCAGTAAGCGCCTGCAGAGGGATTTGTTCCACTGCCTTATCGTGTCAGGGGCTGGATGGTGCTCCCCAAACTCTCCTTGGGCCCCGGCTGGCAGCACAGCAGGGTGCAGGAGGAGCAGAAGCGACGGCTGAATCCGGGGCCTTGGTTTTGGGCACCCAGCAGCCTCCGGCGCTGAGCCCAGGGCAGCAGCACAGAAGGGCCAATGTGGGCCCAGCAGGCCGAGAAGCACCAGGCAGCTCGAGGGGCTCTGCTTCCCTCAGCGCTGCTGCTGCTGCTGCTGCTGCTGCTGTGCGGGTGCTTTGGAGCCGGGCTGAGGGTGCAGGAGGCACCGGGAGAGGCGCCGGAGCCGTGCGCTGCGGGGATGGAGGCCGGAGCCCTCGTGGCAGGAGCGGCCGGGCCTTGGGGGCATTTCGGGCGAGCGGGCCGGGGCCGGCAGCGCAGGGAGGCAGCGCAGGATCAGCCCGGGCTCCCTCAGGGCGCAGCTGCCGCCCCGACACAATCCCTTCAGAGCGCCCTGAGGCAGCCCGGCTGGCCGGGAGCGGCTCCGCCCAGAGCCGGGCCTCGGGAAGGATCGCAGCGTGTCCTGGTTTAGGGCAACTCTGGGAGAAAAACCTTTCAAGGGTTTTCCTCTGAAAAGCAAATTCAAGCGTCCCCTCCCACAACTGGTTCAGAAAGAAGATTTCCTTGGAGAAAAGTTGAAATAAATGTTTATTTAGGGGGCAAAGTATTCATCAGCACAAAATATGGAACAATATTCCACAATAAAAGCTATTTCTGCTCCAGAAGAGACGACAAACTCAGAAAGTCCCCTTTGTGAGCTGTAGCTTGGCTCACTTAATCTCTTATCAGTCCCTCAGGCCCAGGTCTCGTCTGATGGTCCACAGGTGGGAGCTGCCGGTGCTCTTCTGGCTGGTCAGTGCAGAACAGGTTTAAACAGCTCCAATGAAAAAGGAAAAGAAAACCTCAACAGCCCAGAGATCTTCTCTGCCTCAGCCAGCTAAAAGTAACTAAGAGCAAAGTAGCGCTCTGTCCCACTGCCTGTCCATGCTGCAGACAACGCCGAACCGCAGGAGGAATGCAGAGGAGGAGAGAGCGCAGTTTTCTGAAAATAAACTCCACGCTTCTTCTACTTTCCCCCTCTTTGCTCTCAGAACCAATCCTAAAGGTGCAAAATTTATTTCTGATTGACACAGATGAAGAGGGATACGAGCATCATAGAGTCACCTCAGGACACAGTGCAAGGCCTGGAGATGGGATTTCTGCAGGGCCGTCCCGAGCCGCCGCCACGGCTGAGCCAGGCTGGACGCGTTCCAGCATATTGATATTTATAGGAATATAAACATTAAACCTGGCACTGACAGCGCCCCGCCCGGAGCAAGCCGCGCCTGCCGTACCGTGCGGACTGTGCCCCGGGGCAAGGCCCCGGCCCTGCCCCGCCTCGGCACCTTCCCGTCTATTCCAGTCCATCGCGGCCATGGCTGAGGAGCTGCTGGCTCTGCGAGAGCAGCTGTTGGCCGAGGCCACCTGCCCGGTGTGCCTGGATGTGTTCGAGCAGCCCGTGGTCACGGCGTGCGGGCACAGCTTCTGCGGGCAGTGCCTGGCGGCCGTGCTGGGGGACCCCCCGCGCCCCGCCGCCTGCCCGCAGTGCCGCGCCCCGCTGGAGCCGGGCTCGCAGCGCCCCAACTGCTCCCTGGGCAACATGGCCGGGCTGGCCCGGTCCCTGGAGGAGGAGGCGGCGCGGCCGCGGTGCCCCCAGCACGGCAAGGCCCTGGCGCTGTTCTGCGAGCCCTGCGCCGCCCTGCTCTGCGCGCCCTGCCGGGACGGGCCCCAGCACCGCGGGCACCGTGTCCGCCCCGCCGAAGTGGCCGCCCGGGAGCTGCAGGTACGGGGCGGCGCCGCGAGAGGGGCCGGGGGCTTGGGCAGGGGCTGGGGGCCTGGGCTGCCCGGGCTGGGGCGGCCGAGGGGCACAGCTCAGGCTCCCCTCCGGCCACAGGCGGGGATCCCCTGCAGCAGGGGCTGGGCTCCCTCGGGGACAGCCTGGGCTCCCCTGTGGGCACAGCTCCGTGTCCTGTCCGGGCACACGTCTGGGCTCCCTTCAGGGACAGCCTGGGCTCTGCTCTGGCCATGAGCTCCTGCCTGTGGCTCTGGGTGCCCTCCGTGCGCGGCTGGGGCTGCTCCGAGCAGGGTCTGGGCTTCCCTCAGGGCACGGCTCTGCTTCCCCTCCACACACAGCTTCGGCCGTGTCCCCGGCCAGCCACGGAGCTGCGGCCTCAGCCGGCGGCTGCCCGGGCTCCGTGTCTGGCTGCCGGCTTGGGCTGCTGTAGCCACCCTGCTGGGGCTGCTGCTTCTGCCATGGCCTGGCCCCAGCCCACGCAGGAGCCCAGGTCCCTCTCCCTGCTCACCCCTCGGGCTCCCCACATGGTCCCTTGTGCCCCACATGTCCCCAGCCGGGCTTTCTCCCCACAGTGTGGGCTGGGGTCTGGGCTCACTGCAACGCAGGAGATGCCTCAGAGCAGGAGGAGTTTGTGAATACTCCAGCATATTTATGGGGTGTGCCTGAGTGCCTGCTACTGGCACTGCAAACCTCTTCCCGGAAATCACACTTCCAATGTTGAGAGTTGTTTTTTTTTTTAATTCAAAAAACATTTAAAACCCCCCAAACTGCAGGGTTTCCCCATTAAATTATTCCAGAAATGTTTCTGGCCATAAGAGCTGTAGATAAGGAACTTCTCATCCTGAATCTGAAGAGTTGGGTGGTGTCACTGATCTCAAAAACTCACTCCCAGATACTCAGGGGTCACCCACAGTGCCTCCCCAGATTGGGATTGTCCCCACAGGTGTTGTTTGGTGACATCATCTCCCTCCTGTGAATGCCAGTCCAAAATTAACACAAATGCTATTTTTTAATCCCTTCTCCAGAAGAAACTCCGGAGAAACCTGCTTTATTTACAAGAACAGAAGGAAAACTTGAATCACAGAGGAGACCAGAAAAGTGAAGACCTGCAGGTGTGTGTTCCTCTCCTTGTCCCCCACTGATCACCCGTGTGGCTCCCCAGGAATGTCCCACCTTTCCCTCTCCCCATATATCCTTATCTCCTAATCCATGCCAACGTTCTTTTCTCTGTCCATCTCATGTGGCCTCCTTGGGCCCATCAACATCCAGACTTGCCCCCCTGTCTCTGTTCTTCCTGCTGCTCCTGTTCCAAGCCTCTGGTCCCGTTGTGTGTGATCCTTGTCCCCTCTCTGCAGCAGCCGTGTCCCTGCGGGGGCAGCCGGAGCCTGGCTGGGCTCAGGGCCTCCGTGCGGTGCCTTGCAGGTGACAGTGAGGTCGGAGCTGCAGCGAGTGGCTGAGAGCTTTGAGGAGCTGCAGCAGTGCCTGGAGGAGCAGAAGGAGACCCTGCTGGCCCAGCTGGAGCAGATGTCCCATGAGCTGATCAGAAAGAGCGAGGAATACACGCGCAGGGTTTTGGAGAGGCTGTCGCTGCTGGACACGGTGATTGCGCAGATCCAGGAGAAGCGGGAGCAGCCGGCGGTCGAGTTCCTCAAGGTGAGGCAGCATCAGCCCCTGGGCACTGTGAGCCCTGCTGGGGCTGGGGACACCCAGCTGGCACCCTCTGCACGCTGGTGCAGGCTGGGGCCATGGTGGGACACTGTGCTGTGACACCGTGCTGTGACACTGGGCTGTGACACTGTGCTGTGACACTGTGCTGTGACACCATGCTGTGACACTGTGACACCGTGCTGTGACACTGCGCTGTGACACTGTGCTGTGCCACCGCGCTGTGCCCGCTGTGGGTCAGGGCCCTGAGGGAAGGCAGGGTTGGGATGAGGGGTTGGCTCAGCCCCAGCCCCCTTAAGCTGCTTCACACAGCTGGGCAGCCACTGCAGCTGCCTGGCCCTCGGCAGTGCCACAGCTCTCCTGTGTTTTCTCTCTTGCAGGATGTTGGCACAATCCTGAGCAGGTATGAAACAGGCTCGCTGTCCCTCTCCTCCTGCTCAGCTCCTTTGGGCAGAGCTTTGGCAGCGCTGCAGGAGCCGCCAAGGAGGTGGTTTGCCCCGCTGGGGATTTGGCATTCCATGGGATGTTCCCAGGGACCAGAGGCCACTGCAGCCCTCCTAAAGATGGGCTTCCTGTGCTGATAGCAGGGACACAGCTGCCCTGGGCTCTGGGGCTGCAGGGATTTCCCTGTTTCCCTGCTGGCCCTGGCTGGTGGCTGGGCTCTGAGCTCCTCTCCCTGTTCCCCTCAGCTGTGAGGCAGCCATGGCCCCGATCCCAGAGCCAGTTTCCCCAGAGCTGCAGAAGAGCATTCAGAGCCTCACTGAGAAGAGCCAGCAGGTCGTGGCCATGGTGGAGCAAATCAGAGGTAAAGCCCTGCTGGCTCTGTGCTGTGCTTCCCCTGGGCTTGGCTGGCAGTGGGAAATCCTCACTGCCTGCTGCCTCTGCCTGGGGCTCAGGAGCAAAACGGCTGCTCCAGACGGGAACCCTGCCCAGGATGGGCTTTGCTGGAGCCTGGGGCTCCACATCTGGCTTGCTGCCCTGCTGGGGAGCAGGACAGGTGCCACAGGAGAGACACTCATGCATCTTCCTTTCCTTCTTCCAGTGAACCTGAGGAGGGAGAAACACTGGGGCAGAAGGGGTAAGTTTGTGGGGCTGCTGAGCACAACTGAGGGGGAAAAGCTTTCCAGGATGAGTGTCCTCATGTCCTTGGAGGAGAGATAGGCTCACAGCACATCTAAACCCAGCATCTTTCCCGTTGTTTTGACTAGGCCTGCTATACAAATCCAGGTCTGTCCCTGTGCCAGGCAGCACCAGGGATGCTGTCCTGCGACGCCAGGGCCAGGACAGCAGGAGGCCGTGTCAGGCTGTGCCCAGTTCCGCAGAGGGGCTGTACCTGATTTTAGCTGGCATTTAGGTGTGATCAGAAGTGCTTCTGCAGGTGCTCAGGGCCCCCATGATGCAGCATTGCTGGGCTGAGCTGTGGCTGGCACCATTTGTGCTGAGGCCGCTCTCCACACTCTCCGTTGTTGGGATGATGCACTTGAGCACAGCAGAGTCGTGCCTCAGTTTCCCCCCTGCAGTCCCCGGAGGAGTGGGTTGGGCAGAGGGTCTGGGCTGGTGACACCGCACAGTGACAGCTGTGTGGCCTTGTGGCACGGCCACGGGATGGCAGCAGAACATCCCCGGTGGATGGGCAGCTGGGGCTCTGCAGCTTTGAGGCTGCCTGCTGGCTGGGCAGAGCAGGCTCCGAGCTGGGGGAGCCCTTGGCACAGGAGCAGGGACTGGCCTGGCCCCTCGTGCCTTGCAGCACTGCCTGCTCACAGCCACGGCATGCCCTGCTCCCCACGGGCTGCACTCTCCAGCAGCTCTGGGAGCAGCTTGAGCAAAGCCCATCGTGTCTGTCCCCTGCCTGTGGGGACACTGCCTGCCTCAGTCCTGCCTCAGGGAGCATCTTTTCACCCTCAGGTGCCAGCGTGGGCACAGTGAGGCTCCCGTGTCCCATGCCAGCCGAGGGGGCTGCAGGAGTGCCCCTGGTGCTCCCAGGACAGGAGTCAGCCCCGTGGTGCAGGCTGGAGGAGAGGTGCTGGTTCTGTTCTCAGCAGGCACAGACTGATGTTTCTGTCCCCCCTTAGAGCAGGTGAGGCTGGACCCAGACACAGCGCATCCGCGCCTGATGCTCTCGAGGGACTGCAAAACCGTCAGGTTAGGAGCTGAAGAACAAAACCTCCCTGACACCCCCAAGAGATTCATGCAATGGTGCAGTGTCTTGGGCACCGTGGGATTCACATCTGGGAGGCATTACTGGGAGGTGGAGGTCGGGGATAAGGTCTGCTGGGTCGTGGGTGTGGCCCTGGAGTCCGTGCCCAGGAAGGAGCCATTCTACCTGGACAGCTCTGGGAAGGTCTGGGCCCTGGAGGAGGAGTGGAGGCACCAGTACAGAGCAGTCTGCAAGACCCCACCCCCGCTGGCACTCAGAGAAAATCTTCAGAGAATCAGGGTTTGCCTGGACTATGAAATGGGCCGAGTGACCTTCTACAACGCAAAGGACCTGACGCAGATCTTGCAGTTGGAGGCCACCTTCACTGAGAAAGTCTTCCCGTATTTTATGCTCTATTTAAAAGAAACCCAGATCCGGGTGTGTGACTGACAGGCTGGGATGGCTGCCCGGCCCCTGCCCGTGCCCTTGGCTGGCTGAGCAGGGAGGAGCTGTGGGAATGACAGGGCATCACTCTGGATACAATGATACAAGGACTAGGCCCAAAAGTATAAAGAACAGTGAATTGAAGAGGGAAAAACAAGAGGATGGGACTTCATAACCTAAAGCTGTAATTGGTCAATTAACTCCAATATTCAAATAGAGCAGAACTTATAAAAGCTTGAGACCACACTTACAAAAGTGTGAGCGCTCGTCTATCTTGTGATCACTTTGGGTCCATCTTGGGTGTAGCCCTGGCCGGGCTCTTGTGCTGCCCAAGGTGAATCCATGAAGGCCTTGTAATAAATCCCTGCTTTATTCTTTGGGAGCCACCAGCTGCTCATTGCTGTGGGTGGCAGCATTTTGGGGCTGCCTGGGCAGGCTCTTGCCAGGGTTCCTGCCTTCCCACTGCTGGGGTGGTGCTGCAGCTCCCTGGAAGAAGTTTGGGCTTTCAGGTCAGGGCCTGCTGTCTGACAGGAGCTGACACTTCCATCTCTGGAAGTTGGCCAGGCTGGATGAGGCTTTGAGCAGCCTGGGACAGTGGAAGGTGTTCCTGCCCTTGCAGGGAGGTGGAACAAGATGAGCTTGGAGGTGCCTTGCCAGCCAAACCATTCTGGGATTCCATGAAAAGTGCTGTGCTGGGGCTGATGTCCTGGCAGGGAGGTGTGGGGGCAGCACAGGAGGGCCTGGCTGCAGCCCTGTGTCCCTCAGCAGCCTCCCTGCATCCCCCTCACCAGGACTGGATGCAGGGATGGGCAAGGAGGCAATGAAAAGCAGAACTGATTCTGGTTCTCTGAGGCTCGTGTCTGTCACACTGGCAGTGACAGGGACCTGGCAGAACACTTTTTTCTCCCTAAGGATGGATGAATTCAGCTTTTTATTGGCAATGAAGCAGCTGAGGTGCCTGTTGTAGCCCGGCTGTGCCCCGCAGTGGCTGGGCCTTGGTGTGGCCAGGCTGGCAGTGCCCGTGCCCTGCTCTGTGTCACTGGCCCCACACAGCCACTCCTGCCCCTTGTGCTGCTCCTCGCCCGCCACACACGGCTCTAACAGCCTCGGCCACTGGACCCTGCTGGGATTGAACAACATCCCGGTGACCTTCAGCAGCCCAAATGTCACCAATGTCTCTGCAGAGACAGCTCCCGTGCCAGTGGGACATCACGGCCAGCTTGGCCCTGAGCGCAGGTGGCAGTGACTCTGAAATCTGTCACAGTGGTGACAATTGACAGCGTTCTCCCCTGCTGGGACACGGACTCGACGGCTCCTGTCCCTGCAGCTTGGGCCACGGGCGACAGTCCCCCAGCCTTGCCTGGCCTGGGCTGCTGGCAGAACTGGACACAGATGCAGCCAGAAAGCAGCTCCAGGAACAGGGGACGAGCAGGAGCCACCGCTGTCCCCAGCTGGGGCTGAGATGGGCAGTGTAGGCCCGGGCAGCAGCCCAGGGGCTCCAGATGAGTGGGGACATCAGGCTGTCACCCCGGGCTGCTGCAGGGACGCTGGGCAGGGGCTGGCAGCGCCGCCATGGCCTGTCACAGCCGCTGGCCCAGGGCCTGGGAGCCACCGGGGCAGGGAAGCTGGCGGTGGGGTGGCAGGGACACTCAGCAGGGCACGGCCATGGCAGGGCAGTAAGCGCCTGCAGAGGGATTTGTTCCACTGCCTTATCGTGTCAGGGGCTGGATGGTGCCCCCCAAACTCTCCTTGGGCCCCGGCTGGCAGCACAGCAGGGTGCAGGAGGAGCAGAAGCGACGGCTGAATCTGGGGCCTTGGTTTTGGGCACCCAGCAGCCTCCGGCGCTGAGCCCAGGGCAGCAGCACAGAAGGGCCAATCTGGGCCCAGCAGGCCGAGAAGCACCAGGCAGCTCGAGGGGCTCTGCTTCCCTCAGCGCTGCTGCTGCTGCTGCTGCTGCTGCTGTGCGGGTGCTTTGGAGCGGGCTGAGGGTGCAGGAGGCACCGGGTTTAGGACCATTTTGGGAGAAAAACCTTTCAAGGGTTTTCCTCTGGAAAGCAAATTCAAGCGTCCCCTCCCTCAACTGGTTCAGAAAAACATTTCTGTGGAGGAAAGTTGAAAAAAATGTGTTTTTGTGGGGCAAAGAATTCATCAGCAGGAAAATTGAGCCATATTTAATATAAAAACCTCTTGCTGCTCCAAGAGATGACAAACTCAGAAAGTCCCCTTTGTGAGCTGTAGCTTGGCTCACTTAATCTCTTATCAGTCCCTCAGGCCCAGGCCCGGTCTGATGGGCCACAGGTGGGAGCTGCTGGTGCTCTTCTGGCTGGTCAGTGCAGAACAGGTTTAAACAGCTCCAATGAAAAGGAAAAGAAAACCCCACAGTACAGAGGTCTTCTCTGCCTCAGCTAGCTAAAAGTAACTAAGAGCAAAGGAGCGCGCTGTCCCACTGCCTGTCCATGCTGCAGACAACGCTGAACCGCAGGAGGAATGTGGAGAAGGAGAGAATGCAGTTTTCTAAAAACAAACTCCACGCTTCTTCTTCTGACCCCCTCTTCGCTGTCACAACCAATCCTAACGATGCAAAATTTATTTCTGAACGACAAAGACGAATAGGGATTCGAGAATCATGAAGTCACCTCAGGACACAGTGCAAGGCCTGGAGATGGGATTTCTGCAGGGCCGTCCCGAGCCACCGCCACGGCCGAGCCAGGCTGGACGTGTTCCAGCATATTGATATTTACAGGAATATAAACATTAAACCTGGTACTGACAGCGCCCCGCCCGGAGCAAGCCGCGCCTGCCGTACCGTGCGGACTGTGCCCCGGGGCAAGGCCCCGGCCCTGCCCCGCCTCGGCACCTTCCCGTCTATTCCAGTCCATCGCGGCCATGGCTGAGGAGCTGCTGGCTCTGCGAGAGCAGCTGTTGGCCGAGGCCACCTGCCCGGTGTGCCTGGATGTGTTCGAGCAGCCCGTGGTCACGGCGTGCGGGCACAGCTTCTGCGGGCAGTGCCTGGCGGCCGTGCTGGGGGACCCCCCGCGCGCCGCCGCCTGCCCGCAGTGCCGCGCCCCGCTGGAGCCGGGCTCGCAGCGCCCCATCCGCTCCCTGGGCAACATGGCCGGGCTGGCCCGGTCCCTGGAGGAGGAGGCGGCGCGGCCGCGGTGCCCCCAGCACGGCGAGGCCCTGGCGCTGTTCTGCGAGCCCTGCGCCGCCCTGCTCTGCGCGCCCTGCCGGGACGGGCCCGAGCACCGCGGGCACCGTGTCCGCCCCGCCGAAGAGGCCGCCCGGGAGCTGCAGGTACGGGGCGGCGCCGCGAGAGGGGCCGGGGGCTTGGGCAGGGGCTGGGGGCCTTGGCTGCCCGGGCTGGGGCGGCCGAGGGGCACAGCTCAGGCTCCCCTCCGGCCACAGGCGGGGATCCCCTGCAGCAGGGGCTGGGCTCCCTCGGGGACAGCCTGGGCTCCCCTGTGGGCACAGCTCCGTGTCCTGTCCGGGCACACGTCTGGGCTCCCTTCAGGGACAGCCTGGGCTCTGCTCTGGCCATGAGCTCCTCTGCCTGTGGCTCTGGGTGCCCTCCGTGCGCGGCTGGGGCTGCTCCGAGCAGGGTCTGGGCTTCCCTCAGGGCACGGCGCTGCTTCCCCTCCACACACAGCTTCGGCCGTGTCCCCGGCCAGCCACGGAGCTGCGGCCTCAGCCGGCGGCTGCCCGGGCTCCGTGTGTGGCTGCCGGCTTGGGCTGCTGTAGCCACCCTGCTGGGGCTGCTGCTTCTGCCATGGCCTGGCCCCAGCCCACGCAGGAGCCCAGGTCCCTCTCCCTGCTCACCCCTCGGGGTCCCCACATGGTCCCTTGTGCCCCACATGTCCCCAGCCGGGCTTTCTCCCCACAGTGTGGGCTGGGGTCTGGGCTCACTGCAACGCAGGAGATGCCTCAGAGCCGGAGGAGTTTGTTAATAGTCCAGCAAATTTATGGGGTGTGCCTGAGTGCCTGCTACTGGCACTGCAAACCTCTTCCCAAAAATCACACTTCCAATGCTGAGAGTTGTTTTTTTTTTAATTCAAAAAACATTTAAAACCCCCCAAACTGCAGGGTTTCCCCATTAAATTATTCCAGAAATGTTTCTGGCCATAAGAGCTGTAGATAAGGAACTTCTCATCCTGAATCTGAAGAGTTGGGTGGTGTCACTGATCTCAAAAACTCACTCCCAGATACTCAGGGGTCACCCACAGTGCCTCCCCAGATTGGGATTGTCCCCACAGGTGTTGTTTGGTGACATCATCTCCCTCCTGTGAATGCCAGTCCAAAATTAACACAAATGCTATTTTTTAATCCCTTCTCCAGAAGAAACTCCGGAGAAACCTGCTTTATTTACAAGAACAGAAGAAAAAATTGAATCACAGGGGAGACGAGAAAAGTGAAGACCTGCAGGTGTGTGTTCCTCTCCTTGTCCCCCACTGCTCACTCGTGTGGCTCCCCAGGAATGTCCCACCTTTCCCTCTCCCCATATATCTTTATCTCCTAATCCATGCCAACGTTCTTTTCTCTGCCCATCTCATGTGGCCTCCTTGGGCCCATCAACATCCAGACTTGCCCCCGCCGTCTCCGTTCTTCCTGCTGTTCCTGTTGCAAACCTCTGGTCCCGTTGTGTGTGATCCTTGTCCCCTCTCTGCAGCAGCCGTGTCCCTGCGGGGGCAGCCGGAGCCTGGCTGGGCTCAGGGCCTCCGCGCGGTGCCTTGCAGGTGACAGTGAGGTTGGAGCTGCAGCGAGTGGCTGAGAGCTTTGAGGAGCTGCAGCAGTGCCTGGAGGAGCAGAAGGAGACCCTGCTGGCCCAGCTGGAGCAGATGTCCCATAAGCTGGACAGTAACAGCGGGGAATACACCCGCAGGGTTTTGGAGAGGCAGTCGCTGCTGGACACGGTGATTGCGCAGATCCGGGAGAAGCAGGAGCAGCCAGCGGTCGAGTTCCTCAAGGTGAGGCAGCATCAGCCCCTGGGCACTGTGAGCCCTGCTGGGGCTGGGGACACCCAGCTGGCACCCTCTGCATGCTGGTGCAGGCTGGGGCCATGGTGGGACACTGTGACACTGTGCTGTGACATTGTGCTGTGACACTGTGCTGTGACACTGACACCGTGCTGTGACACTGTGCTGTGACACCGTGCTGTGACACTGTGCTGTCACACCGTGCTGTGACACCGTGCTGTGACACTGTGACACTGTGCTGTGACACCGTGCTGTGACACCATGCTGTGACACCATGCTGTGACACCGTGCTGTGACACTGCGCTGTGACACTGTGCTGTGCCACCGCGCTGTGCCCGCTGTGGGTCAGGGCCCTGAGGGAAGGCAGGGTTGGGGTGAGGGGTGGGCTCAGCCCCAGCCCCCTTAAGCTGCTTCACACAGCTGGGCAGCCACTGCAGCTGCCTGGCCCTCGGCAGTGCCACAGCTCTCCTGTGTTTTCTCTCTTGCAGGATGTCGGCACAATCCTGAGCAGGTATGAAACAGGCTCGCTGTCCCTCTCCTCCTGCTCAGCTCCTTTGGGCAGAGCTTTGGCAGCGCTGCAGGAGCCGCCAAGGAGGTGGTTTGCCCCGCTGGGGATTTGGCATTCCATGGGATGTTACCAGGGACGAGAGGCCACTGCAGCCCTCCTAAAGATGGGGTTCCTGTGCTGATAGCAGGGACACAGCTGCCCTGGGCTCTGGGGCTGCAGGGATTTCCCTGTTTCCCTGCTGGCCCTGGCTGGTGGCTGGGCTCTGAGCTCCTCTCCCTGTTCCCCTCAGCTGTGAGGCAGCCATGGCCCCGATCCCAGAGCCAGTTTCCCCAGAGCTGCAGAAGAGCATTCAGAACCTCACTGAGAAGAGCCAGCAGGTCGTGGCCATGGTGGATAAATTCAGAGGTAAAGCCCTGCTGGCTCTGTGCTGTGCTTCCCCTGGGCTTGGCTGGCAGTGGGAAATCGTCACTGCCTGCTGCCTCTGCCTGGGGCTCAGGAGCAAAACGGCTGCTCCAGACGGGAACCCTGCCCAGGATGGGCTTTGCTGGAGCCTGGGGCTCCACATCTGGCTTGCTGCCCTGCTGGGGGGCAGGACAGGTGCCACAGGAGAGACACTCATGCATCTTCCTTTCCTTCTTCCAGTGAACCTGCGGAGTGAGATAGACTGGGGCAGAAGGGGTAAGTTTGTGGAGCTGCTGAGCACAACTGAGGGGGAAAAGCTTTCCAGGATGAGTGTCCTCATGTCCTTGGAGGAGAGATAGGCTCACAGCACATCTATACCCAGCATCTTTCCCATTGTTTTGACTAGGCCTGCTATACAATCCAGGTCTGTCCCTGTGCCAGGCAGCACCAGGGATGCTGTCCTGCGACGCCAGACCAGGGCCAGGACAGCAGGAGGCCGTGTCAGGCTGTGCCCAGTTAAGCAAAGGGGCTGTACGTGATTTTAGCTGGCATTTAGGTGTGATCAGAAGTGCTTCTGCAGGTGCTCAGGGCCCCCATGATGCAGCATTGCTGGGCTGAGGTGTGGCTGGCACCATTTGTGCTGAGGCCGCTCTCCACACTCTCCGTTGTTGGGATGATGCACTTGAGCACAGCAGAGTCGTGCCTCAGTTTCCCCCCTGCAGTCCCCGGAGGAGTGGGTTGGGCAGAGGGTCTGGGCTGGTGACACCGCCCAGTGACAGCTGTGTGGCCTTGTGGCACGGCCACGGGATGGCAGCAGAACATCCCCGGTGGATGGGCAGCTGGGGCTCTGCAGCTTTGAGGCTGCCTGCTGGCTGGGCAGAGCAGGCTCCGAGCTGGGGGAGCCCTTGGCACAGGAGCAGGGACTGGCCTGGCCCCTCGTGCCTTGCAGCGCTGCCTGCTCACAGCCACGGCATGCCCTGCTCCCCACGGGCTGCACTCTCCAGCAGCTCTGGGAGCAGCTTGAGCAAAGCCCATCGTGTCTGTCCCCTGCCTGTGGGGACCCTGCCTGCCTCAGTCCTGCCTCAGGGAGCAGCTTTTCACCCTCGGGTGCCGGCGTGGGCACAGTGAGGCTCCCGTGTCCCATGCCAGCCGAGGGGGCTGCAGGAGTGCCCCTGGTGCTCCCAGGACAGGAGTCAGCCCCGTGGTGCAGGCTGGAGGAGAGCTGCTGGTTCTGTTCTCAGCAGGCACAGACTGATGTTTCTGTCCCCCTCTAGAGCAGGTGACGCTGGACACAGAGACAGCGAATCCTCACCTGATCCTCTCAAAGAACTGCAAAACCGTCAGGTTAGGACCTGAAGAACAAAACCTCCCTGACAGCCCCAAGAGATTCATGCAGTGGTGCAGTGTTTTGGGCACCCTGGGATTCACATCTGGGAGGCATTACTGGGAGGTGGAGGTCGGGGAAGAGGGCTGGTGGGCCGTGGGGGTGGCCCTGGAGTCCGTGCCGAGGAAGGAGCCACTCGCTCTGCACGGATCTGAGAAGGTCTGGGCCCTTCAGGAGGACTGGAGGGGCCAGTACAGTACAATCTGCAAGACTCCACACCCGCTGGCACTCAGGGAAAATCTCCAGAGAATCAGGGTTTGCCTGGACTATGAAATGGGCCGAGTGACCTTCTACAATGCAAAGGACCTGACGCAGATCTTGCAGTTGGAGGCCACCTTCAGTGAGAGAGTCTTCCCGTATTTTTTGCTCTATTTAAAAGAAACCCAGATCCGGGTGTGTGACTGACAGGCTGGGATGGCTGCCGGGCCCCTGCCCGTGCCCTTGGCTGGCTGAGCAGGGAGGAGCTGTGGCAATGACACGGCATCACTCTGGATACAGTGATACAAGGACCAGGCCCAAAAGTATAAAGAACAGTGAATTGAAGAGAGAAAAACAAGGACGATGGGACTTCATAACCTAAAGCTGTAATTGGTCAATTAACTCCAATATTCAAATAGAGCAGAACTTATAAAAGCATGAGACCACACTTACAAAAGTGTGAGCGCTCGTCTATCTTGTGATCACTTTGGGTCCATCTTTGGTGTAGCCCTGGCCGGGCTCTTGTGCTGCCCAAGGTGAATCCATGGAGGCCTTGTAATAAATCCCTGCTTTATTCTTTGAGAGCCACCAGCTGCTCATTGCTGTGGGTGGGAGCATTCTGGGGCTGCCTGCTGCTGCTGCTGCTGTGCGGGTGCTTTGGAGCGGGCTGAGGGTGCAGGAGGCACCGGGAGAGGCGCCGGAGCCGTGCGCTGCGGGGATGCAGGCTGGAGCCCTCGTGGCAGGAGCAGCCGGGCCTTGGGGGCATTTCGGGCGAGCGGGCCGGGCCGGCAGCGCAGGGAGGCAGCGCAGGATCAGCCCGGGCTCCCTCAGGGCGCAGCTGCCGCCCCGACACAATCCCTTCAAAGCGCCCTGAGGCAGCCCGGCTGGCCGGGAGCGGCTCCGCCCAGAGCCGGGCCTCGGGAAGGATCGCGGGGCACGGCCTGGGGAAGGGGCTCCGCTCCCAGCTCCGACCGCCGTTGGGGCCGGGCCGGGGCGAAGCTCCCAGCCCCTGCCAGCTTATTAAGTGTTATAGATGGATAATGAGATGATTTGCTCTCTGAAGTAAAAGATAACTATTGTGTGAATATTAAGAAAAGCTTTAGTGATGTATGGTTATGTTATTGTTCCCCATGGTTCCTTTCCCCCCCTGTATTGTTGCCATCAGACACTAGGGGCTGTCTAGGACAGGTACAAGGAAGGCTGCACGTGTGTCCCTTACCTGGGGCAGGTGGGAATGGAAAAGCTTGGTGCTTAGGGAGTGCGGCATGGCAACACCTGACCTCCAACCCAGTTACAAGAAAGTAATTTCCACCTATAAATGGCAAAGAAGAGCAGGCTGACAGACTTTGGGAAGGGCCAGGGCTGGCTGATGAAACTCCAGGGGTATAAGAGATTGAGCATCCATCTTGGAGAAGAACTGGCTCATGGTATGTACACGGGCAGTTTTCTGCTCTGTGAATTTTTCCTTAGGTAGTCCTTTGTTGTATTTTTGTTAAGGTTTAATAAAGCTTTTTAAATTGTCAAAGTGAGCAGTTGCCTCTCACAATGGGGGCTGATATATCCGGGACATAAAGCCTCTTCGCCTTTGGCCCAGGATATTTCAGAGGAATGGTGCCGCTGCTGATTTTACCAGATCCAACGACTTCTCTTGGGACCATCGGTGATTGCAGGTAAACCTGGGACTGCAAGGGACTATATAACGAAAAGAAGAAGGATCTAGAGGATTGTGAGTATGTGTATGCCTAAACTGCAAGTGAAGTAGTTTTGGGAGTGTGCTCACAGTAAAATATCCTCCTATTTAATCTGGCCAGAATACAGTTCCGTAATCCCAGGATATGAACGCGAGCTTCACATTAGTAATACACAGATTACATTAATAATAGGATTCACATTAGTAATACACGGATCCGTCCTGGTCTGTTGAAGCTTCAGGATAGTGGACGGTTGGAAACAGGGCGGGAGGCAGGTGAGAAGAAGGGAGGAACTCTGGAACGGGCGGGACGCGTGTGCAAGAAGGGCTGAAATGCCGCGGGCGGGATGCGTGAAAGACAAAAGCAGGGACCTCCGGCAGGCGGGACGCGTAACATTAAGGGAGTTTTTAAAAGCTCGAGAGCAGCTGGAATTCGCCAAGTAGAGATCCACGGTGTTAAAGTGATAGCGAAAATCACCACTCAGCAGAAAATGGCTCTCGTGGCGGCCCGGGCAGTCGAAGCACCTTTCCCGTGCCGCGGGCGGCTGGGGGCAGGAGGAAATCACCATTTAGCGGAAAATGACGCTCGGAGGCGGCGGGGGCCGTGGGTAGCGGAGGGGCGGCCAGCGGCGGCTTTCGCCGAATGCGCGGAGCTCCCGGCCGGGGACCGCGCGTACGGCACGGGCGGCAGCGAGCCGGGAGCCCCCGGCGCGGTGCCTGTCGGCAGCTCCGAGCCAACGGAGCGGGGCTGCGGCCCTCGGACGCACCGGAGCGCAGGGCTGCCGCTAGCAAAGGCTGCCCGCATGGACCAGGGCGGTTCGGAGGCGCGGGAGCAGCGGCGCCGAGAGCCTTTGAGCTTTGGGCGGCGGAGCCCAGAGCCGCGGCTCTGTCAGGGCGGGCTGCCGGCCACGGGACAGCCGCTTTGGTAAAGCGAGACATTCACGGGTGCGGAGCCGCCGCCGGAGCGGGCAGGCTCGGCTGTGCCATCTTGCCAATGCCAGCGGTGCCCAGCCTGGCGGCAGTGCCGCGGGACGTGTCCGGCGCAGAGCCACAGCCCAGCACGGCGGGGCTGAGCAAACGCGGAGCGGGAGCGGAGCGGGGCAAGGACCGGCGGCCAGCCCGGGCCGAGCACGTCTGCCCCGCGGCGATGCGCTGCGGCTGGCTCCAGGTCGGCTAAAAACCAAACACAAAACCAAAACCAAAGCAAAACCCTCCGGCGGGCAGGTCCGGGGCCCGTGCGAGCGGCGGCAAGTGTTAGAGCCGCGGGCAGCCGGTCTGGCTGAACGGCGGAGCCGAGGGAGAGGCGGGACATGTGCAGCCCCCTCTGCCCAGCAGCGCTCCTGGCAGCCTCAGACCATCGGAATGGAGCCGCCACGGCCGTGGAGACTCGGCACTGCCGGGGAGGGGCAGCTGTGCCCGGCAGGGCTGGCCGGGACACGGAGCTGCAGAACCCGCCGCGATCACATCGGCACAGAGCCGCGAAAACACGACAGCACCACGGCAGCGGCTCAGCAGCTGCTTCCGCTGCTCTTCCGAGAATATGGGGTGCTTCCGAGAATATGAGGTGCTTCCGAGAATATGAGGTGCTTTCGCTTTCCAAGAAGAAGGCAAAGCTTCACTTTCTTTTTCTCCCTTTTCTTTCTTTCTCTGTCTTTTTAAGTAATCAAGGAGACAAGTTCTGTCGGGGAAACCAGCAGTCGTCTCAAAGCACCCCTTTTTTAGTTAAAAGATAAGAGGTATCCCTTAACAAAACACAACAGTGTAGGTGTGAAAGGGATAGAGAACACCAAGATCCATTTATTTACTCTTTGAGCAGTGCATTTGTAGAGATTTCTTGTTCACTGTCACATATTTAGATGTTGTACATCGCTGGTCAGTGTTGTGTGCAGATCCAGTTGAGATGGATGTTGTGAGATGGGTTGGGAAGCATCTGCTGACATTGCACTTTCATGAGTGCGTTTGGGATCCCCTCATTTGCAAACGTGCAGGGCCTTCCAAGGAAAGCACTTTGCGAGTGCCTTGCAGAGACTTTGCACAGGGATGCTGATGGCAGCGGGACATCTCAGCAGTATCAGAGCCGAGCTGTTCTCTGTGTGGGGGGTTGATGCACTGCCTGACTGTGTTGGATTGTTTGGGCAGTTCAAAGGCTGGTTTGATGGGAATTTTTGTGTGCTGCCAAGGTGAGAGATGGGGGATGGCAGTCCAATGCAGTCTTTCTTTAACCTCTCCTTGAAAACAACACTGTCTGATCCCACCCCAAAGGCACGGAGGGTAAATCCTCCCTCGAAGTGGCAGGGTGGTAACAGACAGTAGATATCCTACTACTCTCTCCCCAAAAGAGCCCTGGGGAGTGCTTTACACGCATGTGCCAGTGTGTATCTGTGGCTACACGTGTACCAAGGTGTGTGAGTCTGCACAAGCAATACCTGTGTGTGCCAGTGTGCACAGCTCTGAGTGCACACACAGGTACCACGGTGTAGGCGCGTTGTGTGCATTATTACGTGCGTGTGTGTTCAATTTTCCTCTCAAGTACGACTATGTTGGGTACAGCCCTGTGCTTGTGAGTGTGCACAGGCTCTGCAAGTGTGAGCACAGCCCTATGTAAGATACGTGTGTTGGTAACACAGCCCATATTAGCGTGCACACATTCATATGTTTGTGTTAGTGCACACAGTTCTGTGTCCAAGGGAATCTGGTGTGTGTGAGCACGTGTGCATGAGCAGAGACTGTACATCCATCAGCGAGTGTCTCCGTGGCACACGTGCGGCAGCGTGTGCAAGCAGAGCCTGCACAGCTCCGTGGCTGTGTGCAGGTGTGTGCTGCTGACAGGTGCCTCTGCATGCCAAGGCTCCATAGCAGTAAACAAATCCCTGTGTGTGTGTGCGCCAGTCCTGCACACAGCCCTGCGTGCGGGCACGGGCTGAGCACACCCAGAAACACGGCTCTGGATGCACGGCCCTGTGCCTCTGGCTGCTGTGTGCCCTGAGAAAACAGAGCTGTGTGTTTGTGTGTGTCACTGTGTGTGTGTCACTGCTCAGCTCTACTGACCAGAGGAGCCCCAGCTCCTGTCTGCAATATGCACAGTTCAGCTTAGTTTGTAACTGAGATACAAACCAACCCATTCCAACTGTTGTTATTTACATTCTCACCTTGTGCCTTAATTTTGCTGTAGACTTGGTAAAACCTATAAATGTGTACTGTACTTTGTGAAAGACAAGTGAAAGCCTCAGAACTATTCTAAGTGCTTTAAATAACTGTTTAAGTAACATTTTTGAACAAAAAATTTAAATTGTCATTTAATATAATTGTGCTATGAAAATCACAGGTATCTGTTAAGGGGAGGGACAATGAGAAACATTAAAATGATTCCCTTAAAACTGAAGCAGAGTGAGAACCAGAGGGCAAGACCAGGTTGGCCCCTGTACTCACCACGGAGAAGATCAGAGTAACCCTGCTGCAGGCAGCAACCCTGAGGGCATGGGAACTGGGGGTAAAAGCCATACTGGACCTCTGTTCACAGACTCTACCAATCATTTTACTTAGAACCCTCTTCCACTGTCCTCACTCACATCAACAGATGCTATTAAAAATAAGTTAATTGCTTGAGCCAAATAACTGATAAAATAGAAAAGGGGGGATTGCTATAGATGGATAGTGAGATTATTTGCCCTTGCAAGTAAAAGATAACTATTGTGTGAATATTAAGATAAGCTTTAGGGATGTATTGTTATGGTATTATAGTTTAGATCTCCTCTGTTCTCCCCATGGTTCCTTTCCCCCCCTGTATTGTTGCCATCAGACAGCCGGGGCTGTCTAGGACAGGTACAAGGAAGGCTGCACGTGTGTCCCTTACCTGGGGCAGGTGGGAATGGAAAAGCTTGGTGCTTACGGGGTGCAGCATGGCAACACCTGACCTCCAATCCAGTTACAAGAGAGGAGTCTTGACTGATAAATGGCAAAGAAGAGCAGGCTGACAGACTTTGGGAAGGGCCAGGGCTGGCTCATGCTATCCCAGGGGTATAAAAAGCTGCGAATTTTTCCTTAGGTAGTCCTTTGTTGTATTTTTGTTAATGTTTAATAAACCTTTTAATATTTTCAAAGTGAGCAGTGGTTTCGCATATTACCGATTCAACTAATTTAAGCATTCCCAGCATCCACGGGTGCTGGCAGCACCGTGCCGGCTGTGCCCCAGGTTAAGGCTGGGATGAAGGCTCACACTGACACTGACACACTCGCACTCACACTCACACTGACACGTTCACACTCACACTCAAACCCCGCTCCCGTGGCCTGCAGACATGGGCACACACAGCACACGCAGCGCGCACAGCGGCCCCGTGCCCGTGTGACCCCCGGGGTTTTCCTGCTCGTTTCTCCCCTGCTTGCACACACGCACATGGACACGGACACGCGTGTGAGTAATGTCAGATGCAGGCACAGGAATCTGCCCAGGGAGAGATGGGGACATTCCCAGGCGCACACTCACTCACACAGACACAGGCACACACAGACCACAGACACACTTGCAGACTTGCAGTGACATGGATGTGCACAAAGTGTGACATTCCACACGTGTGTGCAGCGACATGGATGTGTACACACACAGACAGACACACACATACACACACACTCATGCACAATCAGAGACACAGTCACACTCTTGCACACACACACTGATACACACACTGATATACTCACACTCTCACACACACAATCTCAGAGTTACACCCCCAAGGCCATTCCTGGTCCTGCAGCCCGGCCCTGCCTCGCCCCGGAGCGGTCCCGACCGCGGGCCGCTTCCTCCCCGGCAGCTTCCGTCTATTCCAGTCCATCGCGGCCATGGCTGAGGAGCTGCTGGCTCTGCGAGAGCAGCTGTTGGCCGAGGCCACCTGCCCGGTGTGCCTGGATGTGTTCGAGCAGCCCGTGGTCACGGCGTGCGGGCACAGCTTCTGCGGGCAGTGCCTGGCGGCCGTGCTGGGGGACCCCCCGCGCCCCGCCGCCTGCCCGCAGTGCCGCGCCCCGCTGGAGCCGGGCTCGCAGCGCCCCATCCGCTCCCTGGGCAACATGGCCGGGCTGGCCCGGTCCCTGGAGGAGGAGGCGGCGCGGCCGCGGTGCCCCCAGCACGGCAAGGCCCTGGCGCTGTTCTGCGAGCCCTGCGCCGCCCTGCTCTGCGCGCCCTGCCGGGACGGGCCCCAGCACCGCGGGCACCGTGTCCGCCCCGCCGAAGTGGCCGCCCGGGAGCTGCAGGTACGGGGCGGCGCCGCGAGAGGGGCCGGGGGCTTGGGCAGGGGCTGGGGGCCTGGGCTGCCCGGGCTGGGGCGGCCGAGGGGCACAGCTCAGGCTCCCCTCCGGCCACAGGCGGGGATCCCCTGCAGCAGGGGCTGGGCTCCCTCGGGGACAGCCTGGGCTCCCCTGTGGGCACAGCTCCGTGTCCTGTCCGGGCACACGTCTGGGCTCCCTTCAGGGACAGCCTGGGCTCTGCTCTGGCCATCAGCTCCTCTGCCTGTGGCTCTGGGTGCCCTCCGTGCGCGGCTGGGGCTGCTCCGAGCAGGGTCTGGGCTTCCCTCAGGGCACGGCTCTGCTTCCCCTCCACACACAGCTTCGGCCGTGTCCCCGGCCAGCCACGGAGCTGCGGCCTCAGCCGGCGGCTGCCCGGGCTCCGTGTGTGGCTGCCGGCTTGGGCTGCTGTAGCCACCCTGCTGGGGCTGCTGCTTCTGCCATGGCCTGGCCCCAGCCCACGCAGGAGCCCAGGTCCCTCTCCCTGCTCACCCCTCGGGGTCCCCACATGGTCCCTTGTGCCCCACATGTCCCCAGCCGGGCTTTCTCCCCACAGTGTGGGCTGGGGTCTGGGCTCACTGCGACGCAGGAGATGCCTCAGAGCAGGAGTTTGTTGATACTCCAGCAAATTTATGGGGTGTGTCTGAGACGCTGCCACTGTCACTGCAAACCTCTTCCCAGAAATCACACTTCCAATGTTGAGAGTTGGTTTTTCTAATTAAAAAAACCCAAAAAAATAAAAAGCCACAAACGCCAGGGTTTCCACATGAAGTTATTCCAGAAATGTTTCTGGCCATAAGATCTGTGGATAGGGTCTCCCCAGCCGGACTAAAGTAACTGTGGAGAGGTGGGTGCTGCCTCTGAGCTGAAAACTCACTCCCATACCCTCAGTGTTACCCCCAGGGACTCCCCAGATTGGGATTGTCCCCACAGGTGTTGTTTAGTGACATCATCTCCCTCCTGTGAATGCCACTCCAAAATTAACACAAATGCCTTTTTTTAATCCCTGGCCCAGGAGACACTCCAGACAAACCTGCTTTCTTTGCAAGAACAGAAGGAAAACTTGAATCACAGAGGAGACCAGAAAAGTGAAGACCTGCAGGTGTGTGTTCCTCTCCATGCCCCCCACGGCTCACCCATGTGGCTCCCCAGGAATGTCCCACCTTTCCCTCTCCCCATATATCCTTATCTCCTAATCCATGCCAACCTTCTTTCCTCTGTCCCTCTCATGTGGCCTCCTTGGGCCCATCAACATCCAGACTTGCCCCTCCTGTCTCCGTTCTTCCTGCTGCTCCTGTTGCAAACCTCTGGTCCCGTTGTGTGTGATCCTTGTCCCCTCTCTGCAGCAGCCGTGTCCCTGCGGGGGCAGCCGGAGCCTGGCTGGGCTCAGGGCCTCCGTGCGGTGCCTTGCAGGTGACAGTGATGTTGGAGTATCGGCGTGTGCTTGAGACATTCGAGAAGCTGCAGCAGTGCCTGGAGGGTCAGAAGAAAATCCTGCTGGCCCAGCTGGGGCAGATGTCCCTGGAGCTGGTCAGTAAGAGCGGGGAATACACGCGCAGGGTTTTGGAGAGGCAGTCGCTGCTGGACACGGTGATTGCGCAGATCCAGGAGAAGCGGGAGCAGCCGGCGGTCGAGTTCCTCAAGGTGAGGCAGCATCAGCCCCTGGGCACTGTGAGCCCTGCTGGGGCTGGGGACACCCAGCTGGCACCCTCTGCACGCTGGTGCAGGCTGGGGCCATGGTGGGACACTGTGCTGTGACACCATGCTGTGACACCGTGCTGTGACACTGTGCTGTGACACTGTGCTGTGACACCATGCTGTGACACCGTGCTGTGACACCGTGCTGTGACACCGTGCTGTGACACTGTGCTGTGACACCGCGCTGTGCCCGCTGTGGGTCAGGGCCCTGAGGGAAGGCAGGGTTGGGATGAGGGGTGGGCTCAGCCCCAGCCCCCTTAAGCTGCTTCACACAGCTGGGCAGCCACTGCAGCTGCCTGGCCCTCGGCAGTGCCACAGCTCTCCTGTGTTTTCTCTCTTGCAGGATGTTGGCACAATCCTGAGCAGGTATGAAACAGGCTCGCTGTCCCTCTCCTCCTGCTCAGCTCCTTTGGGCAGAGCTTTGGCAGCGCTGCAGGAGCCGCCAAGGAGGTGGTTTGCCCCGCTGGGGATTTGGCATTCCATGGGATGTTACCAGGGACCAGAGGCCACTGCAGCCCTCCTAAAGATGGGCTTCCTGTGCTGATAGCAGGGACACAGCTGCCCTGGGCTCTGGGGCTGCAGGGATTTCCCTGTTTCCCTGCTGGCCCTGGCTGGTGGCTGGGCTCTGAGCTCCTCTCCCTGTTCCCCTCAGCTGTGAGGCAGCCAAGGCCCTGATACCAGAGCCAGTTTCCCCAGAGCTGCAGAAGAGCGTTCAGAGCCTCACTTGGAAGAGCCAGCAGGTCGTGGACACAGTGACAAAATTCAGAGGTAAAGCCCTGCTGGCTCTGTGCTGTGCTTCCCCTGGGCTTGGCTGGCAGTGGGAAATCCTCACTGCCTGCTGCCTCTGCCTGGGGCTCAGGAGCAAAACGGCTGCTCCAGATGGGAACCCTGCCCAGGATGGGCTTTGCTGGAGCCTGGGGCTCCACATCTGGCTTGCTGCCCTGCTGGGGAGCAGGACAGGTGCCACAGGAGAGACACTCATGCATCTTCCTTTCCTTCTTCCAGTGAACATGTGTCACAAGATAGACTGGCAAAGGGGTAAGTTTGTGGAGCTGCTGAGCACAACTGAGGGGGAAAAGCTTTTCAGGATTACTGTCCTCATGTCCTTGGTGCAGAGATGGGCTTACAGCACATCTATACCCAGCATCTTTCCCATTGTTTTGACTAGGCCTGCTATACAAATCCAGGTCTGTCCCTGTGCCAGGCGGCACCAGGGATGCTGTCCTGCGGCGCCAGGGCCAGGACAGCAGGAGGCCGTGTCAGGCTGTGCCCAGTTCAGCAGAGGGGCTGTACCTGATTTTAGCTGGCATTTAGGTGTGATCAGAAGTGCTTCTGCAGGTGCTCAGGGCCCCCATGATGCAGCATTGCTGGGCTGAGCTGTGGCTGGCACCATTTGTGCTGAGGCCGCTCTCCACACTCTCCGTTGTTGGGATGATGCACTTGAGCACAGCAGAGTCGTGCCTCAGTTTCCCCCCTGCAGTCCCCGGAGGAGTGGGTTGGGCAGAGGGTCTGGGCTGGTGACACCGCACAGTGACAGCTGTGTGGCCTTGTGGCACGGCCACGGGATGGCAGCAGAACATCCCTGGTGGATGGGCAGCTGGGGCTCTGCAGCTTTGAGGCTGCCTGCTGGCTGGGCAGAGCAGGCTCCGAGCTGGGGGAGCCCTTGGCACAGGAGCAGGGACTGGCCTGGCCCCTCGTGCCTTGCAGCGCTGCCTGCTCACAGCCACGGCATGCCCTGCTCCCCACGGGCTGCACTCTCCAGCAGCTCTGGGAGCAGCTTGAGCAAAGCCCATTGTGTCTGTCCCCTGCCTGTGGGGACACTGCCTGCCTCAGTCCTGCCTCAGGGAGCAGCTTTTCACCCTCGGGTGCCAGCGTGGGCACAGTGAGGCTCCCGTGTCCCATGCCAGCCGAGGGGGCTGCAGGAGTGCCCCTGGTGCTCCCAGGACAGGAGCCAGCCCCGTGGTGCAGGCTGGAGGAGAGCTGCTGGTTCTGTTCTCAGCAGGCACAGACTGATGTTTCTGTCCCCCTTTAGAGCAGGTGACGCTGGACCCAGACACAGCGCATCCTCGCCTGATCGTCTGGGAGCACTGCAATATGGTCCAGTTAAATAGTAGGGTAACAAACCTCCCTGACACCCCCAAGAGGTTCACAGGCAGCCTCAGTGTCCTTGGCACCCAGGGGTTCACTTCTGGGAGGCATTACTGGGAGGTGGAGGTTGGAGAAGAGGGCAGCTGGGCCGTGGGGGTGGCCCTGGAGTCCGTGCCCAGGAAGGAGCCGCTCCACCTGCCCAGCTCTGAGAAGGTCTGGGAGCTGCGAATGGAATCAGCTGGCCAGTACAGAGCAGTCTGCATGGCCCCCTACCCGCTGGCACTCAGGGAAAAACTCCAGAGAATCAGGGTGTGCCTGGACTACAAAGCGGGCCGAGTGACCTTCTACAATGTGAAAGACATGATGCAGATATTGCAGTTTGAGACCACCTTCACTGAAAAAGTCTTCCCATATTTTTGGCTCTATTCAGTTAAATCCCAGATCCGGGTGTGTGACTGACAGGGTGGGATGGCTGCCGGGCCCCTGCCCGTGCCCTTGGCTGGCTGAGCAGGGAGGAGCTGTGGCAATGACACGGCATCACTCTGCAGCC
Source organism: Melozone crissalis (assembly GCF_028551555.1). Classification (NCBI taxonomy): domain Eukaryota; kingdom Metazoa; phylum Chordata; class Aves; order Passeriformes; family Passerellidae; genus Melozone; species Melozone crissalis. The sequence continues at coordinate 1,019,153 of NW_026535794.1, read as the reverse complement.
TCCCTGCAGCTCTGCCTGCCCTGGACCCTCTCTGCAATTTTCTGCATCTCCTCCCGCCAAGTCCTTTGGAGCATTGAAGAAGTGCTGTCCTGCCTGGGGCTGTCTGCGTGCTGCTGTCCTGCCTAGGGGCCATGGGGATGGTGTCCTGCCTCTGCCTGTGGGCACTGAGGCCACAGAATAATCGGGAGGGAGGAGGGAAGAGGCTCTGATTGTCCATGCCAGCCTTTGGCAGCACTGCAGGGCTGGGCTGGGCTGGGGTGGAGGATGCAGCCGCCCTACACAGAGGAAGCCAGGCTGGAGCCCCAAGCTGATAATTATGCCTTGAGTTTTAGCTTTCATTCTTTTTGGGTTCTGTGATGCTTTGGTCTCTAGCTCTGTGTTGGAAAACAAGCCTCTTCAATTTCCTCAGAGAGAGAAATGAACGCTGGGTTTGAATTAAGGCCTTTAGAGAAATTTAAGTATATGAAGCCACACAGATAGTAAAAAGAAGTGTAAGTAAGTTTAAGTAAATCGAAATGTTTCCTTTGTTTTAAGTCAGTAGATATACATTTTAAGTGCCTTAGGTAACTGTGCTAGCTAGCAAACACCCTTGAGGCCTAGATTACAGTTCAGTAACTTAGCTCTAGACATAACTAAAAATATAGTAGAATATTGCTTGGGTTTCTTGATAGACAAAACAGATAGACTTATTCACCTAAATAGACAAGCTATATGCATAAATAGATCAAGATATATAGAACAGAGCAAACAGAAATGTTCACATAAATAGATTATGCTATATGTGCAGATAGATCAAGCCATATGCGTAAAAATCTAGGTAAGGACTGATACTACTTTCATATTTTTGTGCATTAGAATCAAGTTTAGACTGATGAAGAAAAAATGTTTTAGAATCATGTTTTTAGCTGATAGGTTGTTTTATGTATAAAAACTCCTGTGTTGGCGTATGGGCCACCACCTATGGGAAGGGCATTTCTGTGCTGTTCTTGTGAGCCAGGGAAGGCTTCCTGAAGATAAGGCATGCCTCATATCTGTCTCAAGGAATTTACCAAAGCTATCACCATGAAAATGCAAAGAAAGACAGAGAAAAAAGTGTAAGCACAAAGATCTAGACTTTGCTTGGCTTACACAGTGGGGTGGCTTCTTTCACCTATTCAAAGTTTTATCTTTATGACCAATGGGCAGTGTATGTGTTCCTTAAGTAAATGTAAACCTCTTGTAAAACCATAAAAGCACCGTGCTGCTTTAATAAATAAGTCTGAACAGCCTTCTGACTGAGCCCTGGTGCTTTGTGCCGTGTGGGGCTCTACAGCAACAACCACCATCACCATCAAGAGGAAAGGAGAAAGGCATGGGGCTGCTGCTGCTGCCTTGGCCTGGCATTGCATGCTAGGGAGCTTTTGCTGCTGCCTCTGCTTGGGGCTCTGTGCCACAGAGCTGCTGCTGCCTCTGCTCGGGACTCAACGCCAGAGAGCTTTAGCACAGACTTTCCCACTTCCAGCTCTTTGCCTTCCAGCCCCATGTACTCATGCAATAAACAACTTTACTGCAGCCAACAACTGCTCCTGTCTCTTGGAGGGCCCAAGACCCAGAGAAAACTCAATACCTCTGAGCTTCATGTTAAGTGTTAGCAAGTTCTCTTCACAGAGTAGGTAGCAAACACAATCCTTTTCTAGCTTCATACCAAGGATAACTGTCACAAGGTCCAGGCCCAAAAAGTATAAACAGAGAATTGAAGAGAGAAAAACAAGGAGCATGCAACTTCATAACCTAAAGCTGTAATAGAACAATTAACTCCAATATTCAAATGGAGCAGAACTTATAAAAGCATGAGACCACACTTGTAAAACTGTGAGTGCTCATCCATTTTGAGACCACTTTGGGTCCATCTTGGGTGTAGCCCTGGCTGGGCTCTTGTGCTGCCCAAGGTGAATCCATGGAGGCCTTGTAATAAATCCCTGCTTTATTCTTTGGGAGCCACCAGCTGCTCATTGCTGTGGGTGGCAGCATTTTGGGGCTGCCTGGGCCGGCTCCTGTCCCCATTGGTCAGGGATGACACAGACCCCAGGTCAGGAGGCTGAGAGGCCAAAAGCCCTGCATTTATTAAACCCTGTCACAGACATCTTTTGTGAAAAATCCTCTCTTTAGGATTTTTCCCTCTTCTGGGAAGCTGAGGCCCCAGAAAGAGAATGTATACAATAATTATCTGCTGCTGTGGAATGCAGCAGGTGCATCTGTGATTGGTCTTCTGTGAGTGTTTGGATTTACAGACCACTCACAGGAGAGTTTTCTTGCTTTCTGCCTGGACACAGAACTTTGGTTATTCATTCCTATTCTATTCTTAGCTTAGCAGATTCTGAACTTTGCTCTCTATTCTTTTTAGTATAGTCAAAATGTAATATATATCATAAATTATTAAATCCAGCCTTCTGATCATGAGACCAAGATTCTCATCTATCTCTCTCACCCTGAGGAACTCGTACAAAGCCATGCAACAAAGGAGCCAATCTACCATGGCAGTTCTGAAAAGGTCTGGGTGCTGCAACTGCACTGCGGCCACTACAGCGCACTCTCTATGTCCTCTGAATTGCTGGCACTCAAGGAAAAGCTCCAGAAAATCAGGGTCCGCCTGGACTATGAAATGGGCCAAGTGACCTTCTACAACGCAGAGGACATGACACAGATCTTGCAGGTGGAGGCCACCTTCACTGAGAAAGTCTTCCCATATTTTTCGGTCTCCTCAGTAGTAACCCACATCCGGGTGTGTCACTGACAGGGTGGGATGGCTGCCGGGCCCCTCTTGCATTGCCCTAAATTGTTGATTGTTCTTTCACACTGGGTGACTGGAGATTTGCACTGAATAGTCTTTATATTGCACTGAATAGTTTATGTTATATCACATGGTTTGTTCTTCCCCTCTCCTACCTCATGATTTCCTTCACCCACCCCTCTCCCCAGTACCCTCCCCTGGTCTCTGCCCTGCTTTACCCCTCCTCACTGGTGTCCCATGGGCTGTGCTCCTCCTCCTCTGCCCCCAATTCCCCGGGTTAAAAGGCTCCCACCATGAGGCAACAGTCTCTTTCCCACCTTGGAAATGAACGTGCCACGTTGGTCTCTGCATGGAGAAGAGCGTTTTTGGACTGTTGCTTTCGTCCTTGTGAGATGGAGTGGGCTGGGGTCCATGGCTAGCTGGAATGCACCCAAACAGCCCATCCAGACACGGATTCTTACAGGGCCTGCCCGTGCCCTTGGCTGGCTGAGCAGGGAGGAGCTGTGGCAATGACACGGCATCACTCTGCAGCCTCCCTGCAGCTCTGCCTGCCCGGGACCCTCTCTGCAATTTTCTGCATCTCCTCCCGCCAAGTCCTTTGGAGCATTGAAGAAGTGCTGTCCTGCCTGGGGCTGTCTGCGTGCTGCTGTCCTGCCTAGGGGCCATGGGGATGGTGTCCTGCCTCTCCCTGTGGGCACTGAGGCCACAGAATAATCGGGAGACAGGAGGGAAGAGGCTCTGATTGTCCATGCCAGCCTTTGGCAGCACTGCAGGGCTGGAGGATGCAGCCACCCTGCACTCTGGAAGCCAGGCTGGAGCCCCAAGCTGATAACAATGCCTTGAATTTTAGGATCGATATTCTTTGGATTCTGTGCTGCTTTGGTGTGTAGCTTTAAGCTTCTTGTTACTTGTTAGCAAGTTCTCTTCACAGGGTAGGTAGACAAAACAATCCTTTTGTAGCTTGAGAACAAGGATATAAGGTCTAGGACAAAAAGTATAAAAAGCAAATTGAAGAGGGAAAAAGAAGCAGCATGCAACTTCATAACCTGAAGCTGCAACTGCTTAATTAACACAAATATTTAAAGGGAGCACTGTTATCATATTTCACGAGTCCCATACCTTTTTGGTGTTTTCCTAAGGGCATCTCTTCACAGCACAGACTCCTTCTCCTGCAAATTGTTCCATCTTCTCCCTCAGGGCACCATCAAGGCTCTCCCTGACTGGCCAGCCCAGCCCCTTTTTATCCCAGTTATCTTCATTGGTCACAGCTGCAGCCCACTGAAGGACATCACAGCTGCAGCCCATCAAGAACAATTGGGAGTGACCGGGGCAAGGCCACCCATACAATACATATATTTTACTGTGACTCAAAGGGCACCTATAGAGCACAACTTGTAAAGCATGAGACCACACTTATAAAAGTGTGAGCACTTGTCCATTTTGTGACCACTTTGGGTCCCTCTTGGGTGTAGCCCTGGCCGGGCTCTTGTGCTGCCCAAGGTGAATCCATGAAGGCCTTGTAATAAATCCCTGCTTTATTCTTTGGGAGCCACCAGCTGCTCATTGCTGTGGGTGGCAGCATTTTGGGGCTGCCTGGGCAGGCTCTTGCCAGGGTTTCTGCCTTCCCACTGCTGGGGTGGTGCTGCAGATCCCTGGAAGAAGTTTGGGGTTTCAGGTCAGGCCTGCTGTCTGACAGGAGCTGACACTTCCATCTCTGGAAGTTGGCCAGGCTGGATGAGGCTTTGAGCAGCCTGGGATAGTGGAAGGTGCTCCTGCCCTTGCAGGGAGGTGGAACAAGATGAGCTTGGAGGTGCCTTCCCAGGCAAACCATTCTGGGATTCCATGAAAAGTGCTGTGCTGGGGCTGATGTCCTGGCAGGGAGGTGTGGGGGCAGCACAGGAGGGCCTGGCTGCAGCCCTGTGTCCCTCAGCAGCCTCCCTGCATCCCCCTCACCAGGACTGGATGCAGGGATGGGCAAGGAGGCAATGAAAAGCAGAACTGATTCTGGTTCTCTGAGGCTCATGTCCGTCACAATGGCAGTGACAGGGACCTGGCAGAGTCCTTTTTTCTTCCTAAGGATGGATGAATTCAGCTTTTTATTGGCAATGAAGCAGCTGAGGTGCCTGTTGTAGCCTGGCTGTGCCCCACAGTGGCTGGGCCTTGGTGTGGCCAGGCTGGCAGTGCCCGTGCCCTGCTCTGTGTCACTGGCCCCACACAGCCACTCCTGCCCCTCGTGCTGCTCCTCGCCCGCCACACACGGCTCTAACAGCCTCGGCCACTGGACCCTGCTGGGATTGAACAACATCCCGGTGACCTTCAGCAGCCCAAATGTCACCAATGTCTCTGCAGAGACAGCTCCCGTGCCAGTGGGACAGCACGGCCAGTGTGGCCCTGAGCGCAGGTGGCAGTGACTCTGAAATCTGTCACGGTGGTGACAATTGACAGCGTTTTCCCCTGGTGGGACACGGACTCGACGGCTCCTGTCCCTGCAGCTTGGGCCACGGGCGACAGTCCCCCGGCCTTGCCTGGCCTGGGCTGCTGGCAGAACTGGACACAGATGCAGCCAGAAAGCAGCTCCAGGAACAGGGGACGAGCAGGAGCCACCGCTGTCCCCAGCTGGGGCTGAGATGGGCAGTGTAGGCCCGGGCAGCAGCCCAGGGGCTCCAGATGAGTGGGGACATCAGGCTGTCACCCCGGGCTGCTGCAGGGACGCTGGGCAGGGGCTGGCAGCGCCGCCATGGCCTGTCACAGCCGCTGGCCCAGGGCCTGGGAGCCACCGGGGCAGGGAAGCTGGCGGTGGGGTGGCAGGGACACTCAGCAGGGCACGGCCATGGCAGGGCAGTAAGCGCCTGCAGAGGGATTTGTTCCACTGCCTTATCGTGTCAGGGGCTGGATGGTGCTCCCCAAACTCTCCTTGGGCCCCGGCTGGCAGCACAGCAGGGTGCAGGAGGAGCAGAAGCGACGGCTGAATCCGGGGCCTTGGTTTTGGGCACCCAGCAGCCTCCGGCGCTGAGCCCAGGGCAGCAGCACAGAAGGGCCAATGTGGGCCCAGCAGGCCGAGAAGCACCAGGCAGCTCGAGGGGCTCTGCTTCCCTCAGCGCTGCTGCTGCTGCTGCTGCTGCTGCTGTGCGGGTGCTTTGGAGCGGGCTGAGGGTGCAGGAGGCACCGGGTTTAGGACCATTTTGGGAGAAAAACCTTTCAAGGGTTTTCCTCTGGAAAGCAAATTCAAGCGTCCCCTCCCTCAAATGGTTCAGAAAAATATTTCTGTGGAGGAAAGTTGAAAAAAATGTGTTTTTGTGGGGCAAAGAATTCATCAGCAGCAAAATTGCGCCATATTTAATATAAAAACCTCTTGCTGCTCCAAGAGATGACAAACTCAGAAAGTCCCCTTTGTGAGCTGTAGCTTGGCTCACTTAATCTCTTATCAGTCCCTCAGGCCCAGGCCCGGTCTGATGGGCCACAGGTGGGAGCTGCTGGTGCTCTTCTGGCTGTTCAGTGCAGAACAGGTTTAAACAGCTCCAATGAAAAGGAAAAGAAAACCCCACAGTCCAGACATCTTCTCTGCCTCAGCTACTAAAAGTTACTAAGAGCAAAGGAGCGCTCTGTCCCACTGCCTGTCCATGCTGCAGGCAACGCCGAACCGCAGCAGGTATGTGGAGGAGAGAATGCAGTTTTCTAAAAACAAACTCCACGCTTCTTCTTCTGACCCCCTCTTCGCTGTCACAACCAATCCTAAAGATGCAAAATTTATTTCTGAACGACAAAGACGAATAGGGATTCGAGAATCATGAAGTCACCTCAGGACACAGTGCAAGGCCTGGAGATGGGATTTCTGCAGGGCCGTCCCGAGCCACCGCCACGGCCGAGCCAGGCTGGACGTGTTCCAGCATATTGATATTTATAGGAATATAAACATTAAACCTGGCACTGACAGCGCCCCGCCCGGAGCAAGCCGCGCCTGCCGTACCGTGCGGACTGTGCCCCGGGGCAAGGCCCCGGCCCTGCCCCGCCTCGGCACCTTCCCGTCTATTCCAGTCCATCGCGGCCATGGCTGAGGAGCTGCTGGCTCTGCGAGAGCAGCTGTTGGCCGAGACCACCTGCCCGGTGTGCCTGGATGTATTCGAGCAGCCCGTGGTCACGGCGTGCGGGCACAGCTTCTGCGGGCAGTGCCTGGCGGCCGTGCTGGGGGACCCCCCGCGCGCCGCCGCCTGCCCGCAGTGCCGCGCCCCGCTGGAGCCGGGCTCGCAGCGCCCCATCCGCTCCCTGGGCAACATGGCCGGGCTGGCCCGGTCCCTGGAGGAGGAGGCGGCGCGGCCGCGGTGCCCCCAGCACGGCAAGGCCCTGGCGCTGTTCTGCGAGCCCTGCGCCGCCCTGCTCTGCGCGCCCTGCCGGGACGGGCCCCAGCACCGCGGGCACCGTGTCCGCCCCGCCGAAGAGGCCGCCCGGGAGCTGCAGGTACGGGGCGGCGCCGCGAGAGGGGCCGGGGGCTTGGGCAGGGGCTGGGGGCCTCGGCTGCCCGGGCTGGGGCGGCCGAAGGGCACAGCTCAGGCTCCCCTCCGGCCACAGGCGGGGATCCCCTGCAGCAGGGGCTGGGCTCCCTCGGGGACAGCCTGGGCTCCCCTGTGGGCACAGCTCCGTGTCCTGTCCGGGCACACGTCTGGGCTCCCTTCAGGGACAGCCTGGGCTCTGCTCTGGCCATGAGCTCCTCTGCCTGTGGCTCTGGGTGCCCTCCGTGCGCGGCTGGGGCTGCTCCGAGCAGGGTCTGGGCTTCCCTCAGGGCACGGCGCTGCTTCCCCTCCACACACAGCTTCGGCCGTGTCCCCGGCCAGCCACGGAGCTGCGGCCTCAGCCGGCGGCTGCCCGGGCTCCGTGTGTGGCTGCCGGCTTGGGCTGCTGTAGCCACCCTGCTGGGGCTGCTGCTTCTGCCATGGCCTGGCCCCAGCCCACGCAGGAGCCCAGGTCCCTCTCCCTGCTCACCCCTCTTGCTCCCCACATGGTCCCTTGTGCCCCACATGTCCCCAGCCGGGCTTTCTCCCCACAGTGTGGGCTGGGGTCTGGGCTCACTGCAACGCAGGAGATGCCTCAGAGCCGGAGGAGTTTGTTAATAGTCCAGCAAATTTATGGGGTGTGCCTGAGTGCCTGCTACTGGCACTGCAAACCTCTTCCCGGAAATCACACTTCCAATGTTGAGAGTTGTTTTTTTTTTTTAATTCAAAAAACATTTAAAACCCCCCAAACTGCAGGGTTTCCCCATTAAATTATTCCAGAAATGTTTCTGGCCATAAGAGCTGTAGATAAGGAACTTCTCATCCTGAATCTGAAGAGTTGGGTGGTGTCACTGATCACAAAAACTCACTCCCAGATACTCAGGGGTCACCCACAGTGCCTCCCCAGATTGGGATTGTCCCCACAGGCGTTGTTTGGTGACATCATCTCCCTCCTGTGAATGCCAGTCCAAAATTAACACAAATGCTATTTTTTAATCCCTTCTCCAGAAGAAACTCCGGAGAAACCTGCTTTATTTACAAGAACAGAAGAAAAAATTGAATCACAGGGGAGACGAGAAAAGTGAAGACCTGCAGGTGTGTGTTCCTCTCCTTGTCCCCCACTGATCACCCATGTGGCTCCCCAGGAATGTCCCACCTTTCCCTCTCCCCATATATCCTTATCTCCTAATCCATGCCAATGTTCTTTTCTCTGTCCCTCTCATGTGGCCTCCTTGGGCCCATCAACATCCAGACTTGCCCCCCCCGTCTCCGTTCTTCCTGCTGCTCCTGTTGCAAACCTCTGGTCCCGCTGTGTGTGATCCTTGTCCCCTCTCTGCAGCAGCCGTGTCCCTGCGGGGGCAGCCGGAGCCTGGCTGGGCTCAGGGCCTCCGTGCGGTGCCTTGCAGGTGACAGTGAGGTCGGAGCTGCAGCGAGTGGCTGAGAGCTTTGAGGAGCTGCAGCAGTGCCTGGAGGAGCAGAAGGAGACCCTGCTGGCCCAGCTGGAGCAGATGTCCCATGAGCTGATCAGAAAGAGCGAGGAATACACGCGAAGGGTTTTGGAGAGGCTGTCGCTGCTGGACACGGTGATTGCGCAGATCCAGGAGAAGCGGGAGCAGCCGGCGGTCGAGTTCCTCAAGGTGAGGCAGCATCAGCCCCTGGGCTCTGTGAGCCCTGCTGGGGCTGGGGACACCCAGCTGGCACCCTCTGCACGCTGGTGCAGGCTGGGGCCATGGTGGGACACCGTGCTGTGACACCATGCTGTGACACCGTGCTGTGACACCGTGCTGTGACACTGTGCTATGACACTGTGCTGTGCCACCGCGCTGTGCCTGCTGTGGGTCAGGGCCCTGAGGGAAGGCAGGGTTGGGATGAGGTGTGGGCTCAGCCCCAGCCCCCTTAAGCTGTTTCACACAGCTGGGCAGCCACTGCAGCTGCCTGGCCCTCGGCAGTGCCACAGCTCTCCTGTGTTTTCTCTCTTGCAGGATGTCGGCACAATCCTGAGCAGGTATGAAACAGGCTCGCTGTCCCTCTCCTCCTGCTCAGCTCCTTTGGGCAGAGCTTTGGCAGCGCTGCAGGAGCCGCCAAGGAGGTGGTTTGCCCCGCTGGGGATTTGGCATTCCAGGGGATGTTCCCAGGGACCAGAGGCCACTGCAGCCCTCCTAAAGATGGGCTTCCTGTGCTGATAGCAGGGACACAGCTGCCCTGGGCTCTGGGGCTGCAGGGATTTCCCTGTTTCCCTGCTGGCCCTGGCTGGTGGCTGGGCTCTGAGCTCCTGTCCCTGTTCCCCTCAGCTGTGAGGCAGCCATGGCCCCGATCCCAGAGCCAGTTTCCCCAGAGCTGCAGAGGAGCATTCAGAACAGCCAACAACTCATGGACATGGTGGATAAATTCAGAGGTAAAGCCCTGCTGGCTCTGTGCTGTGCTTCCCCTGGGCTTGGCTGGCTGTGGGAAATCCTCACTGCCTGCTGCCTCTGCCTGGGGCTCAGGAGCAAAACGGCTGCTCCAGACGGGAACCCTGCCCAGGATGGGCTTTGCTGGAGCCTGGGGCTCCACATCTGGCTTGCTGCCCTGCTGGGGAGCAGGACAGGTGCCACAGGAGAGACACTCATGCATCTTCCTTTCCTTCTTCCAGTGAACCTGCGGAGTGAGGTAGACTGGGGCAGAAGGGGTAAGTTTGTGGAGCTGCTGAGCACAACTGAGGGGGAAAAGCTTTCCAGGATGAGTGTCCTCATGTCCTTGGTGCAGAGATAGGCTCACAGCACATCTATACCCAGCATCTTTCCCATTGTTTTGACTAGGCCTGCTATACAATCCAGGTCTGTCCCTGTGCCAGGCGGCACCAGGGATGCTGTCCTGCGACGCCAGGCCAGGGCCAGGACAGCAGGAGGCCGTGTCAGGCTGTGCCCAGTTCAGCAGAGGGGCTGTACCTGATTTTAGCTGGCATTTAGGTGTGGTCAGAAGTGCTTCTGCAGGTGCTCAGGGCCCCCATGATGCAGCATTACTGGGCTGAGGTGTGGCTGGCACCATTTGTGCTGAGGCCGCTCTCCACACTCTCCGTTGTTGGGATGATGCACTTGAGCACAGCAGAGTCGTGCCTCAGTTTCCCCCCTGCAGTCCCCGGAGGAGTGGGTTGGGCAGAGGGTCTGGGCTGGTGACACCGCCCAGTGACAGCTGTGTGGCCTTGTGGCACGGCCACGGGATGGCAGCAGAACATCCCTGCTGGATGGGCAGCTGGGGCTCTGCAGCTTTGAGGCTGCCTGCTGGCTGGGCAGAGCAGGCTCCGAGCTGGGGGAGCCCTTGGCACAGGAGCAGGGACTGGCCTGGCCCCTCGTGCCTTGCAGCACTGCCTGCTCACAGCCACGGCATGCCCTGGGGCATCCCCACGGGCTGCACTCTCCAGCAGCTCTGGGAGCAGCTTGAGCAAAGCCCATCGTGTCTGTCCCCTGCCTGTGGGGACACTGCCTGCCTCAGTCCTGCCTCAGGGAGCAGCTTTTCACCCTCGGGTGCCAGCGTGGGCACAGTGAGGCTCCCGTGTCCCATGCCAGCCGAGGGGGCTGCAGGAGTGCCCCTGGTGCTCCCAGGACAGGAGCCAGCCCCGTGGTGCAGGCTGGAGGAGAGCTGCTGGTTCTGTTCTCAGCAGGCACAGACTGATGTTTCTGTCCCCCTCTAGAGCAGGTGAGACTGGACCCAGACACGGCGCATCCTCGCCTGATCCTCTCGAGGGACTGCAAAACCGTCAGGTTAGGAGCTGAAGAACAAAACCTCCCTGACAGCCCCAAGAGATTCATGCAATGGTGCAGTGTCTTGGGCACCGTGGGATTCACATCTGGGAGGCATTACTGGGAGGTGGAGGTCGGGGATAAGGTCTGCTGGGTCGTGGGTGTGGCCCTGGAGTCCGTGCCCAGGAAGGAGCCATTCTACCTGGACAGCTCTGGGAAGGTCTGGGCCCTGGAGGAGGAGTGGAGGCGCCAGTACAGAGCAGTCTGCAAGACCCCACCCCCGCTGGCACTCAGAGAAAATCTCCAGAGAATCAGGGTCTGCCTGGACTATGAAATGGGCCGAGTGACCTTCTACAACGCAAAGGACCTGACACAGATCTTGCAGTTGGAGGCCACCTTCACTGAGAGAGTCTTCCCGTATTTTTTGCTCTATTTAAAAGAAACCCAGATCCGGGTGTGTGACTGACAGGCTGGGATGGCTGCCCGGCCCCTGCCCGTGCCCTTGGCTGGCTGAGCAGGGAGGAGCTGTGGCAATGACACGGCATCACTCTGGATACAGTGATACAAGGACCAGGCCCAAAAGTATAAAGAACAGTGAATTGAAGAGAGAAAAACAAGGACGATGGGACTTCATAACCTAAAGCTGTAATTGGTCAATTAACTCCAATATTCAAATAGAGCAGAACTTATAAAAGCATGAGACCACACTTACAAAAGTGTGAGCGCTCGTCCATTTTGAGATCACTTTGGGTCCATCTTGGGTGTAGCCCTGGCCGGGCTCTTGTGCTGCCCAAGGTGAATCCATGGAGGCCTTGTAATAAATCCCTGCTTTATTCTTTGGGAGCCACCAGCTGCTCATTGCTGTGGATGGGAGCATTCTGGGGCTGCCTGCTGCTGCTGCTGCTGTGCGGGTGCTTTGGAGCGGGCTGAGGGTGCAGGAGGCACCGGGAGAGGCGCCGGAGTCGTGCGCTGCAGGGATGGAGGCCGGAGCCCTCGTGGCAGGAGCAGCCGGGCCTTGGGGGCATTTCGGGCGAGCGGGCCGGGCCGGCAGCGCAGGGAGGCAGCGCAGGATCAGCCCGGGCTCCCTCAGGGCGCAGCTGCCGCCCCGACACAATCCCTTCAAAGCGCCCTGAGGCAGCCCGGCTGGCCGGGAGCGGCTCCGCCCAGAGCCGGGCCTCGGGAAGGATCGCGGGGCACGGCCTGGGGAAGGGGCTCCGCTCCCAGCTCCGACCGCCATTGGGGCCGGGCCGGGGCGAAGCTCCCAGCCCCTGCCAGCTTATTAAGTGTTATAGATGGATAATGAGATGATTTGCTCTCTGAAGTAAAAGATAACTATTGTGTGAATATTAAGAAAAGCTTTAGTGATGTATGGTTATGTTATTGTTCCCCATGGTTCCTTTCCCCCCCTGTATTGTTGCCATCAGACACTAGGGGCTGTCTAGGACAGGTACAAGGAAGGCTGCACGTGTGTCCCTTACCTGGGGCAGGTGGGAATGGAAAAGCTTGGTGCTTAGGGAGTGCGGCATGGCAACACCTGACCTCCAACCCAGTTACAAGAAAGTAATTTCCACCTATAAATGGCAAAGAAGAGCAGGCTGACAGACTTTGGGAAGGGCCAGGGCTGGCTGATGAAACTCCAGGGGTATAAGAGATTGAGCATCCATCTTGGAGAAGAACTGGCTCATGGTATGTACACGGGCAGTTTTCTGCTCTGTGAATTTTTCCTTAGGTAGTCCTTTGTTGTATTTTTGTTAAGGTTTAATAAAGCTTTTTAAATTGTCAAAGTGAGCAGTTGCCTCTCACAATGGGGGCTGATATATCCGGGACATAAAGCCTCTTCGCCTTTGGCCCAGGATATTTCAGAGGAATGGTGCCGCTGCTGATTTTACCAGATCCAACGACTTCTCTTGGGACCATCGGTGATTGCAGGTAAACCTGGGACTGCAAGGGACTATATAACGAAAAGAAGAAGGATCTAGAGGATTGTGAGTATGTGTATGCCTAAACTGCGAGTGAAGTAGTTTTGGGAGTGTGCTCACAGTAAAATATCCTCCTATTTAATCTGGCCAGAATACAGTTCCGTAATCCCAGGATATGAACGCGAGCTTCACATTAGTAATACACAGATTACATTAATAATAGGATTCACATTAGTAATACACGGATCCGTCCTGGTCTGTTGAAGCTTCAGGATAGTGGATGGACGGTTGGAAACAGGGCGGGAGGCAGGTGAGAAGAAGGGAGGAACTCTGGAACGGGCGGGACGCGTGTGCAAGAAGGGCTGAAATGCCGCGGGCGGGATGCGTGAAAGACAAAAGCAGGGACCTCCGGCAGGCGGGACGCGTAACATTAAGGGAGTTTTTAAAAGCTCGAGAGCAGCTGGAATTCGCCAAGTAGAGATCCACGGTGTTAAAGTGATAGCGAAAATCACCACTCAGCAGAAAATGGCTCTCGTGGCGGCCCGGGCAGTCGAAGCACCTTTCCCGTGCCGCGGGCGGCTGGGGGCAGGAGGAAATCACCATTTAGCGGAAAATGACGCTCGGAGGCGGCGGGGGCCGTGGGTAGCGGAGGGGCGGCCAGCGGCGGCTTTCGCCGAATGCGCGGAGCTCCCGGCCGGGGACCGCGCGTACGGCACGGGCGGCAGCGAGCCGGGAGCCCCCGGCGCGGTGCCTGTCGGCAGCTCCGAGCCAACGGAGCGGGGCTGCGGCCCTCGGACGCACCGGAGCGCAGGGCTGCCGCTAGCAAAGGCTGCCCGCATGGACCAGGGCGGTTCGGAGGCGCGGGAGCAGCGGCGCCGAGAGCCTTTGAGCTTTGGGCGGCGGAGCCCAGAGCCGCGGCTCTGTCAGGGCGGGCTGCCGGCCACGGGACAGCCGCTTTGGTAAAGCGAGACATTCACGGGTGCGGAGCCGCCGCCGGAGCGGGCAGGCTCGGCTGTGCCATCTTGCCAATGCCAGCGGTGCCCAGCCTGGCGGCAGTGCCGCGGGACGTGTCCGGCGCAGAGCCACAGCCCAGCACGGCGGGGCTGAGCAAACGCGGAGCGGGAGCGGAGCGGGGCAAGGACCGGCGGCCAGCCCGGGCCGAGCACGTCTGCCCCGCGGCGGTGCGCTGCGGCTGGCTCCAGGTCGGCTAAAAACCAAACACAAAACCAAAACCAAAGCAAAACCCTCCGGCGGGCAGGTCCGGGGCCCGTGCGAGCGGCGGCAAGTGTTAGAGCCGCGGGCAGCCGGTCTGGCTGAACGGCGGAGCCGAGGGAGAGGCGGGACATGTGCAGCCCCCTCTGCCCAGCAGCGCTCCTGGCAGCCTCAGACCATCGGAATGGAGCCGCCACGGCCGTGGAGACTCGGCACTGCCGGGGAGGGGCAGCTGTGCCCGGCAGGGCTGGCCGGGACACGGAGCTGCAGAACCCGCCGCGATCACATCGGCACAGAGCCGCGAAAACACGAGAGCACCACGGCAGCGGCTCAGCAGCTGCTTCCGCTGCTCTTCCGAGAATATGGGGTGCTTCCGAGAATATGAGGTGCTTCCGAGAATATGAGGTGCTTTCGCTTTCCAAGAAGAAGGCAAAGCTTCACTTTCTTTTTCTCCCTTTTCTTTCTTTCTCTGTCTTTTTAAGTAATCAAGGAGACAAGTTCTGTCGGGGAAACCAGCAGTCGTCTCAAAGCACCCCTTTTTTAGTTAAAAGATAAGAGGTATCCCTTAACAAAACACAACAGTGTAGGTGTGAAAGGGATAGAGAACACCAAGATCCATTTATTTACTCTTTGAGCAGTGCATTTGTAGAGATTTCTTGTTCACTGTCACATATTTAGATGTTGTACATCGCTGGTCAGTGTTGTGTGCAGATCCAGTTGAGATGGATGTTGTGAGATGGGTTGGGAAGCATCTGCTGACATTGCACTTTCATGAGTGCGTTTGGGATCCCCTCATTTGCAAACGTGCAGGGCCTTCCAAGGAAAGCACTTTGCGAGTGCCTTGCAGAGACTTTGCACAGGGATGCTGATGGCAGCGGGACATCTCAGCAGTATCAGAGCCGAGCTGTTCTCTGTGTGGGGGGTTGATGCACTGCCTGACTGTGTTGGATTGTTTGGGCAGTTCAAAGGCTGGTTTGATGGGAATTTTTGTGTGCTGCCAAGGTGAGAGATGGGGGATGGCAGTCCAATGCAGTCTTTCTTTAACCTCTCCTTGAAAACAACACTGTCTGATCCCACCCCAAAGGCACGGAGGGTAAATCCTCCCTCGAAGTGGCAGGGTGGTAACAGACAGTAGATATCCTACTACTCTCTCCCCAAAAGAGCCCTGGGGAGTGCTTTACACGCATGTGCCAGTGTGTATCTGTGGCTACACGTGTACCAAGGTGTGTGAGTCTGCACAAGCAATACCTGTGTGTGCCAGTGTGCACAGCTCTGAGTGCACACACAGGTACCACGGTGTAGGCGCGTTGTGTGCATTATTACGTGCGTGTGTGTTCAATTTTCCTCTCAAGTACGACTATGTTGGGTACAGCCCTGTGCTTGTGAGTGTGCACAGGCTCTGCAAGTGTGAGCACAGCCCTATGTAAGATACGTGTGTTGGTAACACAGCCCATATTAGCGTGCACACATTCATATGTTTGTGTTAGTGCACACAGTTCTGTGTCCAAGGGAATCTGGTGTGTGTGAGCACGTGTGCATGAGCAGAGACTGTACATCCATCAGCGAGTGTCTCCGTGGCACACGTGCGGCAGCGTGTGCAAGCAGAGCCTGCACAGCTCCGTGGCTGTGTGCAGGTGTGTGCTGCTGACAGGTGCCTCTGCATGCCAAGGCTCCATAGCAGTAAACAAATCCCTGTGTGTGTGTGCGCCAGTCCTGCACACAGCCCTGCGTGCGGGCACGGGCTGAGCACACCCAGAAACACGGCTCTGGATGCACGGCCCTGTGCCTCTGGCTGCTGTGTGCCCTGAGAAAACAGAGCTGTGTGTTTGTGTGTGTCACTGTGTGTGTGTCACTGCTCAGCTCTACTGACCAGAGGAGCCCCAGCTCCGTCTGCAATATGTACAGTTCCGCTTAGTTTGTAACTGAGATACAAACCAACCCATTCCAACTGTTGTTATTTACATTCTCACCTTGTGCCTTAATTTTGCTGTAGACTTGGTAAAACCTATAAATGTGTACTGTACTTTGTGAAAGACAAGTGAAAGCCTCAGAACTATTCTAAGTGCTTTAAATAACTGTTTAAGTAACATTTTTGGACAAAAAATTTAATTTGTAATAGTCATTTAATATAATTGTGCTATGAAAATCACAGGTATCTGTTAAGGGGAGGGACAATGAGAAACATTAAAATGATTCCCTTAAAACTGAAGCAGAGTGAGAACCAGAGGGCAAGACCAGGTTGGCCCCTGTACTCACCACGGAGAAGATCAGAGTAACCCTGCTGCAGGCAGCAACCCTGAGGGCATGGGAACTGGGGGTAAAAGCCATACTGGACCTCTGTTCACAGACTCTACCAATCATTTTACTTAGAACCCTCTTCCACTGTCCTCACTCACATCAACAGATGCTATTAAAAATAAGTTAATTGCTCGAGCCAAATAACTGATAAAATAGAAAAGGGGGGATTGCTGTTGATGGATAATGAGATTATTTGCCCAGGCAAGTAAAAGATAACTATTGTGTGAATATTAAGATAAGCTTTAGTGATGTATAGTTATGTTATGGTAGTTTGGGTATCCTCTGTTCTCCCCATGGTTCCCTTTCCCCCCCTGTATTCTTGCCAACAGATAGCTGGGGCTGTCTAGGACAGGTACAAGGAAGGCTGCACGTGTGTCCCTTACCTGGGGGAGGTGGGAATGGAAAAGCTTGGTGCTTAGGGGGTGTGGCATGGCAACACCTGACCTCCAACCCAGTTACAAGAGAGGAGTCTTGACTGATAAATGGCAAAGAAGAGCAGGCTGACAGACTTTGGGAAGGGCCAGGGCTGGCTCATGCTATCCCAGGGGTATAAAAAGCTGAGCATCCATCTGGAACCGGCCCCGTGGTATGCACTGGGGCAGTTCCACGGGTGCAACTTTTTCCTTATGTAGTGCTTTGTTTTATTTTTCTTAAGTTTAAACAAAGGTTTTTAAATTGTCAAAGTGAACAGTGGTTTCTCATACTAACAATTAAACTGATTTAAGCATCCCCAGCATCTACGGGTGCTGGCAGTACTGTGCTGGCTGCACCCTGGGGGAAGGCTTGGATGAAGGCTCACACTCACACTGACACACTCACACTCGCACTCACACTCACCCCACTCCCGTGGGCTGCAGACACGGGCACACACAGCACACGCAGCGGCCCCGTGCCCGTGTCCCCCTGGGGTTTTCCTGCTCCTTCCTCCCCTGCTTGCACATACGCACATGGACACGGACACGCGTGTGAGTAATGTCAGATGCAAGCACAGGAATCTGCCCAGGGAGAGAAGGGGACATTCCCGGGCGCACACACATACACACACACACATACACACACAGACACACACACTGTCACACTCATGCACAACCAGAGACACAGTCACACTCTTGCACACGAACACTGATACACACACTGATATAATCACACTCTCACACACACAATCTCAGAGTTACACCCCCAAGGCCATTCCTGGTCCTGCAGCCCGGCCCTGCCTCGCCCCGGAGCGATCCCGACCGAGGGCCGCTTCCTCCCCGGCAGCTTCCGTCTATTGCGCTCCATGGCGTCCATGGCTGAGGAGGTCCTGGCTCTGCGAGAGCAGCTGTTGGCCGAGGCCACCTGCCCGGTGTGCCTGGATGTGTTCGAGCAGCCCGTGGTCACGGCGTGCGGGCACAGCTTCTGCGGGCAGTGCCTGGCGGCCGTGCTGGGGGACCCCCCGCGCCCCGCCGCCTGCCCGCAGTGCCGCGCCCCGCTGGAGCCGGGCTCGCAGCGCCCCATCCGCTCCCTGGGCAACATAGCCGGGCTGGCCCGGTCCCTGGAGGAGGAGGCGGCGCGGCCGCGGTGCCCCCAGCACGGCAAGGCCCTGGCGCTGTTCTGCGAGCCCTGCGCCGCCCTGCTCTGCGCGCCCTGCCGGGACGGGCCCCAGCACCGCGGGCACCGTGTCCGCCCCGCCGAAGAGGCCGCCCGGGAGCTGCAGGTACGGGGCGGCGCCGCGAGAGGGGCCGGGGGCTTGGGCAGGGGCTGGGGGCCTCGGCTGCCCGGGCTGGGGCGGCCGAGGGGCACAGCTCAGGCTCCCCTCCGGCCACAGGCGGGGATCCCCTGCAGCAGGGGCTGGGCTCCCTCGGGGACAGCCTGGGCTCCCCTGTGGGCACAGCTCCGTGTCCTGTCCGGGCACACGTCTGGGCTCCCTTCAGGGACAGCCTGGGCTCTGCTCTGGCCATCAGCTCCTCTGCCTGTGGCTCTGGGTGCCCTCCGTGCGCGGCTGGGGCTGCTCCGAGCAGGGTCTGGGCTTCCCTCAGGGCACGGCTCTGCTTCCCCTCCACACACAGCTTCGGCCGTGTCCCCGGCCAGCCACGGAGCTGCGGCCTCAGCCGGCGGCTGCCCGGGCTCCGTGTGTGGCTGCCGGCTTGGGCTGCTGTAGCCACCCTGCTGGGGCTGCTGCTTCTGCCATGGCCTGGCCCCAGCCCACGCAGGAGCCCAGGTCCCTCTCCCTGCTCACCCCTCTTGCTCCCCACATGGTCCCTTGTGCCCCACATGTCCCCAGCCGGGCTTTCTCCCCACAGTGTGGGCTGGGGTCTGGGCTCACTGCAACGCAGGAGATGCCTCAGAGCCGGAGGAGATTGTGAATACTCCAGCAAATTTATGGGGTGTGCCTGAGTCCCCGCTCCTGGCACTGCAAACCTCTTCCCAAAAATCACACTTCCAATGCTGAGAGTTGTTTGGTTTTTTTTAATTCAAAAAACATTTAAAACCCCACAAACTGAAGGGTTTCGCCATTAAATTATTCCAGAAATGTTTCTGGCCATAAGAGCTGTAGATAAGGAACTCCCCATCCTGAATCTGAAGAGTTGGGTGGTGTCACTGATCTCAAAAACTCACTCCCAGATACTCAGGGGTCACCCACAGTGCCTCCCCAGATTGGGATTGTCCCCACAGGTGTTGTTTGGTGACATCATCTCCCTCCTGTGAATGCCACTCCAAAATTAACACAAATGCCATTTTTTAATCCCTTCTCCAGAAGAAACTCCGGAGAAACCTGCTTTCTTTACAAGAACAGAAGAAAAAATTGAATCACAGGGGAGACGAGAAAAGTGAAGACCTGCAGGTGTGTGTTCCTCTCCATGCCCCCCACTGCTCACCCGTGTGGCTCCCCAGGAATGTCCCACCTTTCCCTCTCCCCATATATCTTTATCTCCTAATCCATGCCAACCTTCTTTTCTCTGCCCATCTCATGTGGCCTCCTTGGGCCCATCAACATCCAGACTTGCCCCCCCGTCTCTGTTCTTCCTGCTGTTCCTGTTGCAAACCTGTGGGCCCGTTGTGTGTGATCCTTGTCCCCTCTCTGCAGCAGCCGTGTCCCTGCGGGGGCAGCCGGAGCCTGGCTGGGCTCAGGGCCTCCGTGCGGTGCCTTGCAGGTGACAGTGAGGTCGGAGCTGCAGCGAGTGGCTGAGAGCTTTGAGGAGCTGCAGCAGTGCCTGGAGGAGCAGAAGGAGACCCTGCTGGCCCAGCTGGAGCAGATGTCCCATGAGCTGATCAGAAAGAGCGAGGAATACACGCGCAGGGTTTTGGAGAGGCAGTCGCTACTGGACACGGTGATTGCGCAGATCCAGGAGAAGGAGGAGCAGCCGGCGGTGGAGTTCCTCAAGGTGAGGCAGCATCAGCCCCTGGGCACTGCTGGGGCTGGGGACACCGTGCTGGCACCCTCTGCATGCTGGTGCAGGCTGGGGCCATGGTGGGACACCGTGCTGTGACACCATGCTGTGACACCGTGCTGTGACACCGTGCTGTGACACTGTGCTGTGACACTGTGCTGTGCCACCGCGCTGTGCCCGCTGTGGGTCAGGGCCCTGAGGGAAGGCAGGGTTGGGATGAGGGGTGGGCTCAGCCCCAGCCCCCTTAAGCTGCTTCACACAGCTGGGCAGCCACTGCAGCTGCCTGGCCCTCGGCAGTGCCACAGCTCTCCTGTGTTTTCTCTCTTGCAGGATGTCGGCACAATCCTGAGCAGGTATGAAACAGGCTCGCTGTCCCTCTCCTCCTGCCCAGCTCCTTTGGGCAGAGCTTTGGCAGCGCTGCAGGAGCCGCCAAGGAGGTGGTTTGCCCCGCTGGGGATTTGGCATTCCATGGGATGTTACCAGGCACCAGAGGCCACTGCAGCCCTCCTAAAGATGGGCTTCCTGTGCTGATAGCAGGGACACAGCTGCCCTGGGCTCTGGGGCTGCAGGGATTTCCCTGTTTCCCTGCTGGCCCTGGCTGGTGGCTGGGCTCTGAGCTCCTCTCCCTGTTCCCCTCAGCTGTGAGGCAGCCAAGGCCCTGATACCAGAGCCAGTTTCCCCAGAGCTGCAGAAGAGCATTCAGAACCTCACTGAGAAGAGCCAGCAGGTCGTGGCCATGGTGGATAAATTCAGAGGTAAAGCCCTGCTGGCTCTGTGCTGTGCTTCCCCTGGGCTTGGCTGGCAGTGGGAAATCCTCACTGCCTGCTGCCTCTGCCTGGGGCTCAGGAGCAAAACGGCTGCTCCAGACGGGAACCCTGCCCAGGATGGGCTTTGCTGGAGCCTGGGGCTCCACATCTGGCTTGCTGCCCTGCTGGGGAGCAGGACAGGTGCCACAGGAGAGACACTCATGCATCTTCCTTTCCTTCTTCCAGAGAACCTGAGGAGGGAGAAATACTGGGGTAGAAGGGGTAAGTTTGTGGAGCTGCTGAGCACAACTGAGAGGGAAAAGCTTTCCAGGATGAGTGTCCTCATGTCCTTGGTGCAGAGATGGGCTCACAGCACATCTAAACCCAGCATCTGTCTATAGCTGAGTGCTGTTGTTTTGACTAGGATTGCTGTACAAATCCAGGTCTGTCCCTGTGCCAGGCAGCACCAGGGATGCTGTCCTGCGACGCCAGGCCAGGGCCAGGACAGCAGGAGGCCGTGTCAGGCTGTGCCCAGTTCAGCACAGGGGCTGTACCTGATTTTAGCTGGCATTTAGGTGTGATCAGAAGTGCTTCTGCAGGTGCTCAGGGCCCCCATGATGCAGCATTGCTGGGCTGAGCTGTGGCTGGCACCATTTGTGCTGAGGCCGCTCTCCACACTCTCCGTTGTTGGGATGATGCACTTGAGCACAGCAGAGTCGTGCCTCAGTTTCCCCCCTGCAGTCCCCGGAGGAGTGGGTTGGGCAGAGGGTCTGGGCTGGTGACACCGCCCAGTGACAGCTGTGTGGCCTTGTGGCACGGCCACGGGATGGCAGCAGAACATCCCCGGTGGATGGGCAGCTGGGGCTCTGCAGCTTTGAGGCTGCCTGCTGGCTGGGCAGAGCAGGCTCCGAGCTGGGGGAGCCCTTGGCACAGGAGCAGGGACTGGCCTGGCCCCTCGTGCCTTGCAGCACTGCCTGCTCACAGCCACGGCATGCCCTGCTCCCCACGGGCTGCACTCTCCAGCAGCTCTGGGAGCAGCAGGCACAGATTGATGTTTCTGTCACCCTTTAGAGCAGGTGAGGCTCGACCCACAGACGGCGCATCCTTGCCTGATGCTCTTGGACAACAACAAATTGGTCCAGTTCAGCAGTCAGAAACAAAGCCTCCCTAATACCCCCAAGAAGTTCACGCGCACTCTCAGTGTCCTGGGCTCCCAGGGGTTCACGTCTGGGAGGCATTACTGGGAGGTGGAAGTCGGGGAAAAGGGCTGCTGGGCTGTGGGAGTGGCCCTGGAGTCCGTGCTCCGGAAGGACCTAGTCAGCCTGCTCAGCTCTGAGAAGGTCTGGGCCCTACGACTGCACTGGGCTGGGGAGTACAGTACAATCTGCATGACCCCTGAGGTTCTGGCACTCAGGGAAAAACTCCAGAGAATCAGGGTTTGCCTGGACTATGAAATGGGCCGAGTGACCTTTTATAACGCAAAGAACATGAGCCTGATCCTGCAATTGGAGGCCACCTTCACTGAGAATGTCTTCCCGTATTTTTGGATCTGCTCAGAAGATACCCAGATCCGGGTGTGTGACTGACAGGCTGGGATGGCTGCCGGGCCCCTGCCCGTGCCCTTGGCTGGCTGAGCAGGGAGGAGCTGTGGCAATGACACGGCATCACTCTGCAGCCTCCCTGCAGCTCTGCCTGCCCTGGACCCTCTCTGCAATTTTCTGCATCTCCTCCCGCCCAGTCCTTTGGAGCATTGAAGAAGTGCTGTCCTGCCTGGGGCTGTCTGCGTGCTGCTGTCCTGCCTAGGGGCCATGGGGATGGTGTCCTGCCTCTCCCTGTGGGCACTGAGGCCACAGAATAATCGGGAGGGAGGAGGGAAGAGGCTCTGATTGTCCATGCCAGCCTTTGGCAGCACTGCAGGGCTGGGGGCAGCTGGGCTGGGCTGGGGTGGAGGATGCAGCCACCCTGCACTCGGAAAGCCAGGCTGGAGCCCCAAACTGATAATTATGTCTTCAATTTTATGTTTCATAGTTTTTGGATTCTGTGCTGCTTTGGTGCGTAGCTCTGAGCTTCATGTTAAGTGTTGGGAAGTTCTTTTCACAGGGTAGGTAGAAAAAACAATCCTTTTGTAGCTTGAGACCAAGGATAGAAGGTCCCGGCGCAAAAAATAAAAACAACAGAGAATTGAAGAGAGAGAAAGAAGGAGGATGGTACTTCATAACCTAAAACTGTATTTGGAAAATTAACTCCAATATTCTAATGAAGCAGAACTTATAAAAGCGTGAGACCACTTGCTTTGGGTCCATCTTGGATGTAGCCCCGGCCAGGCTACTGCCCAAAACGTAGCCATTGAGGCCTTTTACCAAATTCCTACCTAATTCTTTAACTCTATCTAGCCTGTGTTCTAGGTCAATCTGCATAAGGCCTCAGTTCTGGCACCCCAATGGGACAGAACCCACAGTCCCTGGCTCAGGAAGCCAATGCCTTATCCATTAGTGGTGGTAACTGCTCAAAAATTTGTAAAAAGGAAAATGTTCAGGGATCGATAGCAGGAGTTAGGGAAGAGCAGCAGGAGCTGCGGTGTGATGGCGATCTCTGAGATTTGGTATGCTTGGGGAAAGAGGAAACACCCCACATATTTATCCAGGAACTGGCATTGTGTGACTGGCAGGGCTCAGGCAGAGCAACACGGCTTGTGGGTTGTGTCCTGGAGATCTCCTGGAACCAAAGCGATCAGCTGGACACAGCAGCTTCTGGAATCACCAGAGAGACATGGCAGAGGATTTGCCAGGGGCTGGACAGCAAGATCTGCCAACCCTGTGCTGAGGAGAAGCTGCGTGTCCTAAAGAGTTTATGTGGAGTACAAGTGGGGGACTGTCAGTCTCCCTTCTCCTGCTCCTCTCTCCGTGAACCCCATCCTGGTGTCGCAGGCCTGTGCCCTGCCTTATTTCCCCAGCCGCTCACCAAACCCCCACGAAGTGGCTTTTATAAAGTGGCTTTTGTTCTCATGGAGAGCTTATTTGAAGAGAAATTATATGGGAAGGGCTCTTTGAGGAGAAATGATATGAGAAGGGCTCCTTGTGTCAGCGAGGTGGTGTTATCTGCTGAATTTGTGCCTTTTTTCGTTCATGTTCCCCATTTTCCCCTCACGCCCAGGCTAAAGGGAGACGGTCGGAAACATGGCGGAAAATACGCGCCTCTGTGAGGCGGGAACTACATTCCCCAGCATGCAACGCAGAGAGCGATAACGCGGCGCGCCTGCTAGGGACACTGGGAAATGTAGTCCTCCCCCCCGCACTGGCGCGCATCCCCCCCTTCTCGCTTCCTCGCGTTCCTATTGGTCCAGAGCGACGCCAAGCAACCGCCGTGGGCGGGGCCTGGCCGCGGCGCCGCCGTTCCTACTGGCCGGGGCGCGCGCGGTGGGAGGGGAGGTTTGAAAAAAAACAACCCGCCCCCCGCGGGGCTCCGCGCGCTGATTGGCTGAGTCGCGGTTTGGCGCCAGCTTCGGAGCGGGCGACGGGTACTGGTTGGGGTCAAAACGCTGCGGCGTCCGCGCTGTCGGCAGGGACGGGACGGCTGTGCTGGATTCCCGGTCCCCCTCCGATGGATCCCACCCCGAGCACTTCCCACCGCCGCCGCCTCCTGCTTCTCTCGCCGGCGTCCCCCGCCTCGCCCGCCGTGGTCAAGGCGCTCTTTCAGGATGAGCTCTCGCCTGTCTCGGACCTCCGCCTCACTATGGAGCAGCTGGGGCGCGGGTGAGTCGGGGCCCGGGCATTCTCCTTTTTCTCACCGCTGTCCTGATCCCCTCAAAAAGCGAGGTTTGGAGGCTTTACCGCCCGCTTCCTCCTCCTGCTCTAAGAGAGCTTCTTTCTCCTTTCCGCCATCCCTCCGAGCCCTCCCGGGCACTTTGTCCCCATTCCAGAGCGTTTTGTTCCCCCTCCCGGACCCGAAGCGAGGCCTAGGGAGGCTCCCCCATATGTGAAACCCTCAGGGCCGCCTGGAGTCGTTTTCCTTCCGTCCCATCCACCCCCGTACTTCCCTCCCGCGCAGCGAAGCCTTTTGGAATTCCCGCCCGCCCCTCCAGAAAAAAACCCCAAACTCCCCTGGGATGTCTCCATGCCCTCTGAAGCCCCAAAGCCCCAGTTTACCACCCCCTTCCCCAGGCCCTCCGGAATGTCTCTGCTCCCTCCTCGGCCCTGCCTGCCCTCAGGAGAGCTCTCATTTCCTTCCCTGTCCCCCCCATTTCCCAAGGAAGGCCTCGGGGTGCTTCTCTGCCCTCATCCCCCAAAAACCCCAGCGAGGCCTCGTGGGTCCCTCCTTCTCCTTTCCCCCAGCCCAGTGGAGGCCTCGGGGGTCTCTCGGTGCCCTTCTCCCCCCGGCAGTGAGGCAGTGGGGGCTCATGCTGCTGCTCTCCCTCCAGCCCAGGCCTGCAGCACCCTTCTCCCAGCCCTTCCCCCAAAAACGGCGCCTCCCGGAGCTGTTTCTTCTCCCCACGGCCACCCACGAGGCCTCAGTTGTAGCCCTCCCTCCATGTGTCCCTTGGTGTCCCCCGACCCTTTGCTGGTGCTTCCCTCTGTTCTCTCCTCATGCCGCATGGATCCCCGCTCTGGGACACCTTCCCTGCTTCTCCCCTTCCCTCCTGAGCCCTTCCCTCTGTCCCACAAACCCCTTTGTGTCCCTCCCGTGTCCCCCTGGCTGCCCTGTCCATCCCGGCCCCGTTCCTGCTCTCTGCTCTGAGTCCCAGGTGCCGCAGCCTGTGCTGGCAGCTGCTCCCGTTCCCCAAACTGCAGCCACAGCTGCTCCATTTTGCTGCTCTCTGAACTCCTCTAATCCCATTATTCCCACAGCTCCTCCCTTGTGGGGCTCCTGTTTTGTCCTGGCCCGCTCGGATCTCAATGACCCTCCTGGGTTTTATTTGTTGATTTTCTGTCATTCTCATTTCTGCCACCACCTGCTTTATGGTCCTCCCTTCCTTCAGATTCCTGCAGACCATGGGCAGTGCCCCCCTTGGAAGTTATTCAGCCCTTTGAATTTGTAGCCCTGGCTACTTTTTTTTTTTTCTTTTTAGTTTTTAATTAACCACTTGCTGGAGCCTCACTCAAGTAGCTTTTCCCTTACATATGTGGGGCTCCATGTGATTTTCTTCTCTCTCAGTGCCGAGGTTTAGCAGATAAAACAAAATTTGGGAGGTAACTATTTATCAAAATGGATTTGAATTAGAAATCTGCCAATTTTCTCTATGCAAGACTTGAATTAAAGGGGTGGCTGTCAAAGAGGATTGCAGTTCCAGGAAGGATAACTGGGCGCTGGGAGGAATCCAGGTGATGCCCACCTGTGCTGTACCTAGCTGCAGTGTTGTGTTTCTTGCTTTTAAAGCAAATCCCAAACTTTCCTTTCCAGGCAGCGTGAAAACCTGGACCAAGACATGGGAACCAAAAATGGATTGCACAGATCAGCCTCTTCAGAGTCCACAGACTCAGGTGGGGCTGCCTCAATTAACAAACAGTGATTAGGAATTGGAAAGCAATGCACTTCTATGTGGCACCTGGGGTTTGGAGAGAGGACTGGCCCTTGGAAGGAGGGAGGCAGGTGGAAAATCCCCAGGAAACCTCTGCAGCTCAGGGCTTGGGCTGTGGATATAGATATATATAATTTATTTTAATTTTTTTTTTGCTATAATTGTCCTGGAGGCTGCGAGCAGTAGGGAGGGAAAACAAGTCCTCCTTTTTTGTCTCTTGAAACCCAGACTGTGCCAGTGAGTGGCTCTGTCCTGTGTTCTCCTGTCACCCAGAGCTGGCTGATGATCTGAAACCCCTCAGTTCTGCTACTTCCTGGGAGGATTTCCTGTTTTTCACACGAGTTGTTCTATCTGTGAAAATGAAATAAGCTCTCACCCCATAACTTGTAGATTCCCTCTGGTGCTTCATTGCTCCAGCTGAGGGAAATCACTGTTTCCACCTGGATTTATGCCCCATTTTGAGGGCACTTTCAGCCTAAAAAAGAACTTTGTGAAGTGCTAAAGCACGAGTACAGCTCACAGACCATGGAGCAGGACAGAGCAACCAGCCTTGCTAAATCCTCACTTTCTGTGGCTCCTCAGGAGTCCGTGCTGGAGTGACTCTGGATGTGTCTGAAATGCTCTGGGGCTGTAAAGCTGGGCTTGCTTTGTGCTTCTGGAGTGCTTCCTGTTAATCCCAGGACATTCAGGTCTTTTGACTGCTTATTTTTGGGAATGAGCCCCAAATTTCTTTGCAGGTATAACTAAAAACATGGCTTAAAAAAACCCCTAAAGGACTGAATTGTTTATTAAGATGTGTGTGGTGGATAAACAGAGTGCTGAGTGCCAGCACTGTGTTCCAGGTGACAGCCCAGGCAGGGCTTGGGGTCTTTTTTAAATTCTCAAGCACTGGCACTTGATGATCCACGGCCAAACCCATGGTGAGGAGTGGCTGTGACTCTTTTTTATTCTGCACTGAGGTCAGGTGCAGGTGGGACTTTGCACATGAATTTCCTGGGTCTTTCTGTGGAAATGTGTAGCAGTGTGTGATAGTTCCTGGGTATAAATCAGTGGGAAATCTGTGACATCCCTGGCTATAAATGAGTGGGAAATCTGTGACATCCCTGGCTATAAATCAGTGGGAAATCTGTGATATCCCTGGCTATAAATCAGTGGGAAATCTGTGACATTCCTGGCTATAAATGAGTGGGAAATCTGTGATATCCCTGGCTATAAATGAGTGGGAAATCTGTGACATCCCTGGGTATAAATGAGTTCGAAATCTGTGATATCCCTGGCTATAAATGAGTGGGAAATCTGTGATATCCCTGGGTATAAATCAGTGGGAAATCTGTGACATCCCTGGGTATAAATGAGTGGGAAATCTGTGACATCCCTGGCTATAAATGAGTGGGAAATCTGTGACATCCCTGGGTATAAATGAGTGGGAAATCTGTGACATCCCTGGCTATAAATCAGTGGGAAATCTGTGACATCCCTGGCTATAAATGAGTGGGAAATCTGTGACATCCCTGGGTATAAATGAGTGGAAATCTGTGTCTCCTGTGCAGGTTTGGCTTTGGATTCTCCTGGCCCTGCGAGCTCCCACGACGCCGTGGAGGACACGTGAGTGCCCCTGTGTGAAACCTGGTGTGGTTAACCCACAAACCTGGGCTGATGAGGCCTGGGCAGGGCTTTCCTGTGCTGGCACAGTGCCCTGGGGCTCCCCTGCTGCCCCTCTCCCTGTGCTCCAGAGCTGGAATGCTGGGCTTGGCCCTGCCCCTGCCCAGGGCACTGCAGTGCTGCCTCTCAGCTGGGTGTTGTGCCAGCCACATGGCACTGGCACCCACCTGCAGCCTGGGGCTGCACCAAGGGCTGGCTGAATTGCACCTTTTAACATTTGGTTTAAGTCTGTGCCTTTAGAACCACAGAAACATGTAATTTGGGAAAGACCTCTAAGATCTTCAAGTCCAACCTGTGATCTTTTGCTTTTAGGTTTGAGAAAGCAATCAAAGCCAGCAGGCTGAAGTAAGTATAATTCTATTTTAAATTCTTCCTCGGTGTCTCTTTTAGATTATGGAACTGGGGGGTGATTTCTATTAATGTCCCTGCCTTTTAAAGCAAAATGTTGAAATAATTTTGGTTCTTTTTCATTGTAGCCTTCGAATACCTTTCAGAAGAATCCATTCCCTGCCAGTAAGTGAGAGTGGGATTGATGTTTTATACATGTTAAAGGGTTTAGCATGGTTTTGGTTGAATGCATTTAATTTTAATGCATTGTTAATTTTCTGGCTTCAACACCAGCTGCTGGGGTGCTTAATGTCAGAACTGCAGTTTGTAAACTCCCAATCTCACTTAATTTAGTGTGAAATTTCTGTGGTGTGGCTCCATCTCTGCTGCACTGAAGCATTTTGGTCCCTATACCAAGATGTCAGCAGAGGATTCCTGCACAGGGTGTGCAAAATCTGTAGTCAGAGCTTTCCAGTTTCTGTTAACCCCTTTAGTGCTTGAAATGTGTTTGTGCAAGGACTGCTGCACAGTCCTGAGCTGTCCCTTCTGTGTTGCAGCAAAGCCTGCTGGGCTCTAGCCCTGCTCTGAAGAGAAACCACTCTGACTCTCTGGACACTGATGCTTTCCAGCCTTTGGATCAGGATGAAAATAAGGAAAATGTGAGTGCTGTTTCCTGATGCTTGTGGGAGGGGAGGGACAGCTGGATTAGCACATCCCTGCACAGGGAATGTGATGGGAAAGGATTCAGGTGCCTGCCAGGCTGTTCTTCAGGCACAGCCACCTTTAGCTCAGCTTCTCTGAAGGGAACTTGCAGCCCTGATCAGAGCTGTTGGCAGGTTAATGAAAATGGGGAAGGCTTTGCCCAGGTCTGCCTTGGTGCCACTGACCCTGGCTCCTTTCTGGCTGTGGCAGAGGAAAATCTGTTCCCCTGCTTGCTCTGGGCAGGAGCTGCCTCCAGGAGGGGTCTGGGGAGGTCACCCCTGGCTGTCCCCACTGGTTCCTCTGGGCTTCAGTGTCCTGGGCCTGCCCTGGCTGCTGGGAATCCTGTGGGCAATGAGGCGTCAGTGCTTGGTGCCCCCAAGAATGATTTATTTATTCTGCAGAGAACTGGCTGACAGGAATACAGAAGCCCTGAAGCCTGTAGGTGATGCCAAGAGCATAAATGGTGGATTGTGTTAGGTGAAGCACTGCTGTAACAACTTTAATTTGAAAACATTCACCTTCAGACTCTTCTGTTGGCAGCAGGGAGCTTAAATCCAGAATGTCAGGCAGCTTAACAAAATGGAAAAGATAAAAGGATCCAAGCAGCTGAACACAGTTTGTAATTTTGGTAAAATGATCATTTTGCTGTTTTTTATTTCAGGAATCATTTGAGTTCAAGAAGCCAACCAAACCAGCTTCTCGTGGCTTCCGTGATGGGAGGGGTGTTCCTGCAGCAAGGCAGAATTCGTCTCCAGCCCAGGTACTTGGTTCTTCTCAACTAATTCTCACCTAATTCTCTGCCCTCAAAATAACCAAATCAGGGTTCTGAAGTGGTGATGTCAGATAAATAAGTTTTTCTGCCTGCCAGATAAGAGAATTCTTCTCACCTCTGGCTCATGAGAAATTTGAAACATTGTTCTGGGAAAGATGAGTCAGGACAGAGCTGGGGTTCTGCTCAGTAAGTGAAGGGAGCCTGGACATTGGTTTGGAATGACATGATCAGTAAAGCTGATACTGAATGTTCAGGCAGATGCATTTGGAACAACAAACCAAACTCTGTAAATGCAGCTGGGTTTTGTGTCCAGATGTGACATCCAGGGAGAAAATTTGCCTTATTTGTACCCCGTTGTTTAAAAAAAGCAACTGAAAAATCATTGCCCAGAACCAGAGCTGGGGGGCCAAGCCTTGCTCAGCTGCCTGGATCCAGCAGCCCTTCCAGAATCCTGCTGATCCCTGCCTGTGCTGCAGCTCAGGGCTGGGGATGATGACCACGGTGTTCTGGAGTGCAGGGAGCCCTGGTGGCCCCTCCTTGGCTGCAGCATCCTGCAGGGAGCAGAGGGAATGCTGTTCAAACTCCTTCTGCCTCCCCTCAGCTGCCCGTGGGGGAAACGGCCTCTGGGGAACAGGAGAACTCCAGGGCAGCCTTCCTGCAGCAGCATTCCCTGCGCTCCTCGGAGAGTGAGGATGATGATGGCTTCATGGAGCTGCTGGATGACCAGGACTTGAAGGTGTGTGCAGAGGGGATGGGGTGGAGATCCCCAGATCAGCTCTGCCTGATGTGTCTGGTGTGCTCACACTGCATCACACTGGGTTTTTGGCAATCACAGAGGCCCAGACTGCTCTGGGTTGGAAGGGACCTTAAAGCTTATCCAGCTCCAATCCCCTTCACACGGGCAGGGACATGTCCCACAAGGAGATTAATTAGTTCTCATCATCTTTTCTAACTCACACTGGGGTGCCTTTATCTTATAACTGCTCTTTCCCAGTGCAGCCAGTGGGATTTGCTTGGGCTCTGAACAAGTGAATTATTTTTAGTTTGAGGACTGAGGGAATTATTTGAGCAGTTGGCATTTTTCTTTAGAAACTTGCTGAAAAAGTCAGAGGTGGTGATTGCTTTGAGCCACTTAGATGCAAAACTGTAAACCCAAGGGAGTTTGAAATGCTGAAAGCCCTGGAGGCTCATCTTTGTTAATCAATCAGTGAATTGATAAACTCACCTTGTCCAACACGCTTCTGCCCAGTTCCATTATTTCCTGAAGAATTGCACTGGGGATGGAGTTAAATCTCTGGAGCTGGCTCCAGCTGGGCTGTGCAGCTGGGGCAGGCAGGAGCTGTACCTGCAGTGTGTCTGTGGTGGGGATGAGCAGGGTTTCCCTCTCTTGCAGAACGATGAGGAGATGCCCTCAGACGTGTCCAGCCTCTGGACGGCGCCGCTGGTCATGAGGAGAGCAGACAGCAGGGTGAGTCCCCACAAGGGACAGGGACTGTCACCCCCCTGTCCCCTGCATCCCTGAGAGCACAACAAGCCCTGACATAACCCCCTGAACAATTCCCTTGGGGCTGTTCACCGGGCAGACTCTGGCAGTGTGGAACAATTGGTGTTTATAGGAATAGAATTTCTTCTTGCACTTCATAAATGTGAGAAGATCTTGACTTCCCTTATCAGAATCTTGGCATATGTGGAATTCACTCTGCAGGGACTCACCTGGAATGCTGTAACCTGATGCTTTGATAACAGACTGGGAAAGGAGCTCCAGCAGAAAGCTCTTCAATCTGCTAATAAATTGGCTGCTAATTGATGTAGAGCATTTTGCTGGCTCTTTATCTTGCTTATGCTGCCCCAAGCTCCCCCAGTAACAAGTCTTACTGGAAATGCAAAGCCTGGATAATTCAGATTAACAGCCCCCTGTTGCTCTGCAGTGGTGGTGCCTTAAATGAGGCCAAGATTGGAATAATCTGAAAGCCTGAGTTGTGTTTATTTTCTTTTATAAACCTTTGCTGGACAATTCAACTCCTCTCCTCCCTCGCAGGCCAAGCGGTGCCGGCTGTTTGGCTCTTCATCCATGTCAAGCATTGCAGGAAGAACCACCCAGAAGAGGATGGAGAGGTCCCAGGAGGAGAATTCCCCAGGGAAAAGCAAGAAGAGGAAAAGCCTGCCAGGAACTTCTGAGGACTCCACGGTTGGTGGCTCAGCATCCAGTTTGTGACACAGAATTGAGGAGGGGACATGCAGAGTTGGGGTCTGGTTTGTGAAGGTTGGTGGAAGCTTTTCCAGGTGGATTTTGGGGCAGCAATTCCACCGTGCTGAGCCTGAGCTCTGCCCTGAGCGGGGAAGCTGAGGGGGCAGTTCAGGGCTTGGCAGTGCACTCCAAGCTGTCAGCTGTGGGGAGCAGGGAATGGGATGTGTGTGTCCTCAAGGATCTCTGACCTGTGTCCTGCAGAGCCTGAAGCTGGTGAGGACCCAGCCCTCCGCAGCAGAGATTGAGAGCATTTTGGACAGTGACCAGAGGGACCTTATTGGGGACTTCTCCAAGGTAATTCCAGAGATTCCATGGCCAAGTGTTTGAATGGAGTGTTTTAAGGGCCTCTCTTGGTGGGGATGTCTCAAACCAGCCCAGAAAAACACTTCCCTTTAGAGAGGCTCTTCTGTTCCCTCATTAACCTGCCTTGCTTCTTTGGGCTTGGTCTTGGAGGTCTTTTCCAACCTTAACAATTCCTTCAAACAACCAGGAGAGGCTGTTGGTGAGAAGGGGATGGCCCAGGCTGGACACAAACTGATCCATTTGTGGTTAAAGCCCTATAAAATCCTCTAGTGTAGGAGCCAAAACAGAAATTCTGTGCCTGATTTTAGCATTCCTAGGAGCTTTAACTCCTGCAGAGGTTCTGGCCAGCAGAGTGTCTGTCAGAGTGAACTGCTGGATGCTGTGCTGTCACCACATGACTCACAGCTGGAATTTTTTCAATCCTGTCCCTTCCAGAGTTATTTATTTGACACTGTCGATGGGAAACATCAAGATTTAAAATACATCGACTCCGAAATGGTGAGTGCTCCAAGGGAGCCAGAAAAATTCTTTAGTGGGGGCTGGGGAACAACACAAAAATGACTTGAATCAACTGAACTCTGTTTTTTTGTGGTCTTTTTTTCTCAGATTGTGTCTGTGCTGACTGGGAAGTTTGAGAGCTTCATCAAGCAGTGTGTGATAATTGACTGTAGATACCCCTATGAGTATGAAGGGGGGCACATCAAGGTATGTTGGCCCCATAAGAGCAGGGCAGGTAAAGCTGCAGCCTGGGGTCTCTGGGATCCCTGTGGGGCTGATTTTTATCCAAGGCCCTGTGGATATGTTATTCCTGAGGGGCCCCTCTGGGATCCTGTCATGCTCCCCCACTGCCTGGGTTTGGACCCTGGGCCCACACGTGGGTCACAAAGGGGCTGTTCCCTCAGAAGAGGGGACATTCTGCTCTCTGTAAGCAGAGGAGCAGTGGCCCTCAGGGTGACAGAGGTTCCTGAGGAGGATGTGACACTCAGTGTCCAGCATCCTCATATCTCTGGAGGCTAAAATTGGAGTGCTAAACTTCATTTCAGTGACAGACTTCAAAGGAAAAATGGCTGTGTGAAACAGAACCAGGAACAGGTCACCCAGATACCTTGTGGTGTTTGAGCTCCTCTCAGGGCCTGGAGGGGCTCCAGCAGAGCTGCAGAGGGACTGGGGACAAGGCATGGAGGGACAGGACACAGGGAATGGCTCCCACTGCCTGAGGGCAGGGATGGATGGGAGATTGGGAAGGAATTCCTGGCTGAGGAATCACACAGAGCCAGTTCCAGACTGTCCATGGTGTCCTGGTGGGGTTTGGAGCTGTGTTGGGAGAAGGTTCCAGACTGTCCATGGTGCCCTGATGAGGATTAGAGCTGTGTTGGGAGAAGGTTCCAGACTGTCCATGGTGCCCTGGTGAGGATTAGAGCTGTGCTGGGCGAAGGTTCCAGAGCTCCTCCAGCAAGCCCCGATGAGGCATTGGTTCCCAAGGGAGTGGGGTGAGTTTGTGGCCGTTCCCCTGCACTCAGTGCTTGCACTCTGCCCTGCAGGGTGCCATAAACCTGCACATGGAGGAGGAGGTGCAGAATTTCCTGCTGAAGAAGCCCATCCAGCCGTCGGAGGACAAGCGCGTCATCGTGGTGTTCCACTGCGAGTTCTCCTCGGAGCGGGGCCCGCGCATGTGAGCTGCTCTCCCTGGGCAGGGCTCCCACTGCCCTGGGAGCACTGGGAGGGGCTGGGCTGGCTCCACTTGCTGTGCACGGGCTGGTTGGCACCTCTGGCAGGGGCTGGCACAGCCTGGGGGTGAGGAGCTGTGCTGGGTCTGGGCTGGAGCACTGCAGTGTTCAGAGGGGAAAGGAAAAGCCTCTGAGCTGTGGGGCTGCTCAGGCTCTCCCTGATGGGCAGCTCCAGCTCCTCCTCTGAGGGATGGGGGGTTTGGGGTGCAGCTTTGGGAGTTCCTGGGTCAATGTGGGATTTAACACGGGGTTTTCCCCCTGCAGGTGCCGGTTTGTGAGGGAGCAGGACAGGCTGAGCAATGAGTACCCCAACCTGCACTACCCAGAGCTCTACGTGCTCAAGGGGGGCTACAAGGATTTCTTCTCGAGGTGCCAGGTGAGTAACGTGGATTTCTCATCCCTGGCAGTGTCCAAGGCCAGGTGGGAAGGGGCTTGGAGCAGCCTGGGACAGTGGAAGGTGTCCCTGCCCATGGCAGAATGTGGAACAAAATCTTTTAAGTCCTCCAACCCAAGCCTTTCTATGGCCTCTATCATACACAGATAAATTATATTAATTTCTTCCTACTCAAACTTCTCCTTGGGGCAGAGTGGTTTGGCTGGGGGGCTTTTCCTCCTCTCTCTCTTTCATTGGGTTGGTCCCAGAGCAGCTCAGCCTGTTCCACGTCTTGGGGCTGTCTTCCTGCCATAGCTGAAGGGCTTTTCCACTTGTCTCAAGTAAAATAGAAGTGGTTTCTGCCCCTTCAGAACAAACTGTCACTCAGAGAAAGGATTTCAGCCTGCTCAGAGCAGGGGGGAAGACAAGGCTTGACAGTAATTGCTGGATAATAAATGGAAACCTGAGATTTTGTACAGTCCTAAACCAGCAAAATTGAAAACCTGAGCTTGGCGTTTGCAGCCTCTAATAGAGACAAGGAAACTAAAACCCACCTCCAGCTCTTCCCAGCACTTTGGGGCTGGGATTTCTCCTGTCCTTGGCTCCTGCAGCATTTCCATGGTCCCAGCACTCCTGGGCTCTGTCCTGGTGCTGTGACACAAACAGGCCTCAGCTCCTCATCCCTGGGAGGTGGGAGATGCCTGGCCTGGCTGGATGGGGCTGTCGGCTCCTTCCCTGTGGGGTGTTGGCTCTCCCAGCCCTGCAGCTGATGGCAGCCAGTGCTGCCCGGGTTTTGTCTCTCCCTGAGATCTGCTGGGCTGAGGGACCCCCGGGGTTTGGGGTGTCCCCGTGGACTTGGGGCTGTCCTGAGGAGAGGGCACCGAGGCCTCAAGGTGGCAGCACGGGACAGCCAAGGGCAGCTCGGTGGGAGCCGGGAGCTGGCCCGAGGCACGCGGATCGTGGAATGCTGGGGCTGGAGGGGACCCGCAGTGCTCATTGTTCCCTAAATGCACGACCTTGCCGTGATCAGCCACCCTGCTCTGACCATCTGAGCAGGAACATCCTCCCACCTTGCAAGGTGAACTCTCAACCAGCTCAGCCCGTGTGTTCTGTGCCAGGAAATTTGGGATGAGAGCCCTGTACACAAAGCCCTTGTTTTGATGGCTGTAACCTGAATCTCCCTGGGCTCTGTGTCTGCCACGCAGCTCCTGCCTGGAAGGGGGGTCTGTCCCTGTTTGCTCCTGGTGCTGGGATCAGGGATCAGCACCCTGGTGCCACTGAGGTGACCCCAGCTCCTGTTTCCCCAGAGCTTCTGCGAGCCCCAGAGCTACCGCCCGATGCACCACAAGGACTTCAAGGAGGACCTGAAGAGGTTCCGCACCAAGAGCCGGACCTGGGCCGGGGAGAAGAGCAAGAGGGAGATGTACAGTCGGCTCAAGAAGCTCTGAGGGCTGCAGGGACCTGCAAGGACTGCCCAGCCTGGGGCTGCAGTGGGACAGCCCCGTGTTCCTGTGCTCCCACCCCCTGGGCTGTCTCCTCCCTGGGATCACCTGGACCTCGGCCCCGCGAGCCGGATTCCAGCTGGGAGCTGCCTTGGGATTCTTTTGGTTACGTTGCTTGGTGAAAATGTTGTGGCTTCTTGCGTTGTGTGACACCCCCAGATCGCCCAGGAAGGGTGGGGACAGCTTCGTGGGGCTGGGCTCGGTGTCAGCACTGCCAGGGAATTGTAGTGCCTGTTAATTTTTTAAATGCTTAATTTTATTTAAATACAGTCAAATGAAGCCAATACCGCTGCGGTTGGATCATCTGGATTGTACTTAAACCTTGTTTCTGCTCCAGGGCTACCTGCTGGGGGGGAGTGGGGGGGTCATTGTTTTTCTCAATGCAGTTTTGGTTCTGTGTAGCATTGTGGGAAGGAAAATGGGAAATATCCCACGATGGCTCAGGATTCCCACCTGGGCCAGCACTGCAGGAAGCCCTGGGAGCCCATCTGAGGGAAACTGCTTATTGTTCATAAACATCACGTTCACCTCGTTCGCTCCAGGCTGTTTCATTTCAGGGGCTGTCTGTGGTGCTTCTGGAGGAGTTGGTGTTTTGGTGGAGGGAGAGTTGGGAGCTGAGGGGGTCCAGCAGTTGTGTGATGCCAGGATTCTCAGTGGTGTCGCTGCTGCCTCTGAGCCTGTGAGTTGTTGTTCTTATCCTGAAACGCTGCCAGAGCAGATCCTGGCTGTGAGGGATCCCAGAAGCTGCTCTGACTCTGACACCTCTTCCCTGGGGGTGGCTGTGGGCACCTCTCCATCTGCCAGGAAAGGCAGGAGGTGGGATTTATCCGTGGGGGAAGCAGAATTTCCTCAGCTGTGTTGGACCCCCTCAGCTGAGGAAGTTCTGCCCTCCCAAGCTGCTTTGCTGCTGGTTTTGGGGTCACTTCAGCTCCAACTCCTAAATCCATTTTCCTCACACCAACTTCCAGGGGAAAACTGCTGCTCCTGGGAAGCTCCACGTGCCTGGGAACTTCCTGGTTCACTCTGTTGTATCCATGTCAAAAAATACTGAAATGGGGGTGCTTTATGTGGAATTTTAACTTGCTATTTTTTGAAACCTATTTCTTAAAACCTGCTGTTAATCCTTTTGCTCCCGAGAGGATTAAACTTGGAATTCTTTCTTGTTTAAAAAAAAATTGGAATTTGCTGTTTTCCCTCAGAGCTGACTCTCTTGAATGGGGAGATGATGAAATGTTAAATGAGAGGAGATGGTTACAATTTTCTCCCATTGCCTTGGGCAGGGTTGAACTCTGGGAAGGGGATGTGGGGTGCTGGAGAGTCAGGAAAGGTCTGAGTGCCCCAGACTGCCCTGTGGCCCAGCCCAGGGGTGACGCACCAGCTCAGCACCACAAGGGCTGGGCAGGATCTCTCAGTCCCACTCTGCCATCCAGCTGTTGCTCCATGGGAATGTTGAACTCCTCCTCCTGGCCAGAAAGAGCAGATGGACGCTGGCCTGGCTCAGGCTGCTCCTTTCCAAGGTCACTCGGCTGCAGCACAACCATGGCAGCAGTCCTGGTTCACAGCTGCACTTCCCTCGCCCTGCTCCCTTCCCACCCTCCTGGTGCTCAGGCTCTGGGCTGGCTGGTGTGGCTGAGTCCCGGCAGGGCAGGGACTGGGAATGGCTGAAACCCCAGAGGGGCGCAGGGGAGCCCCCCCCGTCCCTGCCCACCTTGTTCTGTGTGAGAGGGATCTAAACAGGATCCAAACTCAAAACTGTAGGCACAGGGAATAAAGTCCTAAACCCCCAAGTTACTGCCTGCACCTCTCCTTGCACAGGACAGGGATGAGCTGCTTGCTCACGGTGGCAGAACCCCGGGCTGGTGCTGGGTGCTTTTTGTGTCTGTGCTTGTTGCTTCCAGGATAAACTCCCAGAGCAGCTGAGGCTGCCCCTGCATCCCTGGCAGTGCCCAAGGCCAGGTGGGAGCACCTGGGACAGTGGGAGGTGTCCCTGCCATGCAGGTGGGCACTGGGTGGGCTTTCAGGTGCCTTGAACCCAAACCATCTGGGGTTCCACCATCGGGGCTGCAGCCCCCTGAGTGCCAGAGCCGTGTGCTCCCCTCACTCCATCCCTGCTGGGGCCAGTCACAGCTGAGCAGGAGGCCAACAATGGGGTCAGAGTGAAAAGCTTCCCTGGAAATCCAGCACGGTGCCTCCAAAGCCTCGGGAGGCTCGGGCAGAGAATGGGGTGGGCTTTCCTTCCCCCTTCCCTCCATCTGTCACCCTGAAAACTGATGCTGAAAGCAGCTTAAACCTTCATCAGCCTCAGCCCCCAGCTCCTGAACGCTGCAGAGCTCGGTGCTTCCTCCCATACCCCGTTACCTTTGTGGCCTAAAGGACTCTCATGCTCTGTCTTTGGGGCTAATAAAGGCCAGCTGCAAAGGGCCAGCAGCTCCTGGAGCCCCTGCATTCCCTTGGCAATTGGCAGTGGGTGTTGGGCATCCCCCCAGTGCTGCCTCAGGGGCGTTCAGGCTCCCTTAAGAACAGCCAAAAGGTGATTTTGGCCAAAACCAGGCAATTTTCTGTTTTAAATCCTTGTGCATCTTCTCAAACAAACCTTCTGTCTTTGCCTTTTTGCCTCCTGTTTTCTTTGTGCAGCAGCTCTTCGCAGGCCTCTGGGAGCCTGTTCCCACATCCCCGCTCCTTTCCCACATCCCTATTCCTGCCCTGCACATGCCCAGCCCCTGTGAATCCCGAACTTGGAATTTTCTGTAGTTTTTTGTCCAGTGAAGCTGCCCCAGCTGAGGCTCTGCTGGGCCAGGAGGGATTGTCCCAGCTGGAGGCAGGAGCACGGGGTGAGACCCAGGAAAGGGCAAAGCAGGATCTCTGCAGGGCCTTGCTGCTTTGGGCTGAGGTTCCAGTCAGGTAAAATTCACTAAAACTCCCCAACAGGCCAAGCTCCTGCAGGTTTGCAAGTGGTGCTGCCAGATGTGTCAGGCAGTGGCTGGGAGAGCCCCCTCTCTCTGAGGGGGTCTGGCAGGGAGAAGACACAGCAGGAACTGCCTGGGCTGAAATCTTGGCTGTACCTCGGTGAGTGGATTGTTTCCTGAGGGGATTCACGTGGCCTTGCTGGGCAGAACCTGCTTTAAGAAAATCCTTGGCTTCTTGTCCTGGCAGTCGCCTTTAGTGCCAAGCTGGCACCTGCAGAGCTGCTGCGTGGGCAGCAGTGCCCCCAAACTCCTGGACATGTTGGTGCCAGGCTGGGGCCGGGCTGCCAGCTGGGTTTCTGTGGGGCTGGGGCTGGGTGCTGGCTGCTCCCACAGGGACATTCCCAGGCTCCATCACACCCCAGTGCCCACAGCCCCTCCTGCACGGGTGCTCCTGCTGTGCCACGGCCTGGTCCTCACCTGGGCTCCCTCTGGGCACAGTTGCACAGGGACAGGCCCAGGGGACAGTGCCAGCTCCCCACAGGGCCAGGGGACAGTGCCAGGGATCCTGGGCAGCAGCAAGGAGCAGGGTTTGCCAGGCAGGGTGCAAGGTCCCTGTTGGAGGTCACCAAATGTAGGCAGAGCTGGAAGGAAGCTGATCTCCTGCTGGCCAGCCAAGCTCCAGTGAGGTGCCAGCTCTGGGGCTGGCAGTGGCCCTGGGTGGCCCTGTCCCTGTGCTGGGCCCTGGGTCCTGCCGTGCTCCCAGGACAGCCTTGGGGGCTGCTCAAAGGCAGTGGCACAGGGGGATCTGGGGTGGCACAGAGCACGAAGCAATGACAGCTTCCCCCCAGTTCTCCTTCCTGAGGGGAGCAGGCTCTGCTGAATCCACCGGTGCCATCAGATCTGTCACTGCCACCAACCCCGGGCAGCAGAGGCAGCGGCCAGGGGTGGCACTGACCCCAAATCCCTCCCCTGGAGGGGCAGAGTGCAGGTGGCAGTGGGGGCAGGCAGCCCTTCAGGTCCCCGTGTGTCCCATCCAGCCTTGTCCCCTCAGTGTCACCTCCTGCACACGGGGCCACTCTCTGGGGTGTCTGAAGGCCCTCGGGCACCTCTGGAGAAGGGGGGGATGTCACTGAGATGGCACCAGAGGGGTCTGTCTGGGCTCTGGCTGCTCTGGGGGGCACAGCCCCATTGGGAGCCCTGCCCAGGGCTGTGTGTGCTGCTCTCCCTCCCCGGCTGCTGCTGCTGGCTGAGCTCCCCACGCTCACCGGGGCTCGAGCAAGGAGCTGTAAAAAGGGACAACAACATCAAAAGCAGAAAGTGGAAGGAAGCCAAGAGGAACATGGCCAAGAGCCCTTTCCTTCTTTCTCTTTTGCTCTGTGAGGGAAATCCCCCAGCCTGTGGGACATCCCTGTGCCAGACATGGTCATGGCTGTGCCACCACAGGGACATGGCCACCACGGGGACATTCCTGTGCCAGACATGGCCACGGCTCTGCCACCACGGGGACATGGCCATGGTTGTGCCACCACAGGAATGACACTGACAGCAGCTCGGGGCCAGGGAGGGCAGGGAATTGGGGAGGGGGGCCAGGGGCTGCTGGAGGCAGGGTGGAACTCTGCTGGAGCTCCCTCTCCACTCACGATTGTCCCCTTGGGGTGGCTCCTGCCACCACCTTTGGTGGCACAGGAAGGTGGGACCCTGCTGGGGGCTCTGGGGCTGGGTCCTGGCAGTGTCCCCTGAAGGAATTGAGCAGGGTGGGGAAGGAGATCGGTGGCTGCTCTGTGGGGGGAGATCAGTGGGTGCAAACACCCCACGGGTAACCCCTGCCACCCCCTGCCAGGTGCCACGGGAGGGCACAACCCCGGCTCTGCGCTGCTGGTCTCTGTCACCTCCTCACTGGCATTCCTGCCCCAGGCAGCTCAGGAAACCCACAAGGGAATGCCGAGCTGGCACCCAGGGTCACCTGGCAGCTGCCCCAGGGTGTGACCCGTGTGACATCAGGGCTCTGTGACACCCAGCACGGATCAGTGGGGGCTCCCCAAGGAGCCTTTCTGGGCACGGGCTGCCCGTGCCAGGGGGTGGCTGTGCCCTGGGAGAGGGCACAGGAGGTGCCAGGCTTTGGGCTGTGCCCTGGGAGCAGCCACAGTCCTGCCTGTGGTGGCACGGCCAATGCCATAATTAGCGGGTGCCAGCACTGATGGGGTTTGTCCCTGCTTCAGCCCTGCTTCCTCCTCCCACCATCCTCCTCCTCCCGGGGCTGGGCGGTTCCAGAGGCACAGCTGGGCCCAGGCAGAGCCCTGCTTTGGGGGCAGAGCCGTGTTTGTGGGGGCTGAGCCCTGCTTTGTGGGGGCACAGCCCTGCTTTGGGGGGCAGAGCTGTGCTTTGGGGGCTGAGCCCTGCTTTGGGGGACAGAGCCCTGTTTTGGGAAGCAGGTTCAGCATAAGAGCCCTGCTTTGGGAAGCAGCACGACAAAGGATCCAAACCCACTGAACCAGTTTGGCGAGTCCTGAGGTCCATGGGGGAATGTTGTGCTCATGGGAACTCTCCCAGTACCACCAGGGTCCCAGGAAATGTGGGGTCTGCCTGGCAGAGCGAGCACAAGGGAATTTGGGGCTGTGTTTGGGGCTCTCCCGTGTGCAGAGCTGGTGTTTTGTGTGTGGAGGGGATGAGTTTGGTCCCGGACATTTTCCTGTTGCAGCAGGAGTGGTGCCACAACTCTGCACTGGTCACATCCCCAGCAGCCCCAGCAATCCTCAGCCCCTGGGCTGCTCCTCTTCCCTCCATCCAGCGTGGCTGGAATTGGGTGAGAATTCTGA
Organism: Melozone crissalis; assembly: GCF_028551555.1. Taxonomy (NCBI): domain Eukaryota; kingdom Metazoa; phylum Chordata; class Aves; order Passeriformes; family Passerellidae; genus Melozone; species Melozone crissalis. The sequence goes on along the minus strand of NW_026535794.1, from coordinate 977,778 downwards.
GCATCCATCTCTTGGAGCCAGTCCAGATGGGGCCACCAAGGCGATCAGAGTGATGGAGCAGCTCTGCTGCAAGGAAAGAGAATTTGGATCATTCAACCTGGAAAAGAGAAGCTTTGGGGTGATTTCACTGAGGCCTTCCAGAGTCTGAAGGAGCCACAAGAACCATGAGGAGGGACTCTGGGCAAGGCCCTGGAGTGACAGGGTAAGGGGGAATGGCCTTCTCTTCTCCAGGCCCGACAGCCCGGCTGTCCATAGGAGAGCTGCTCTCCCCTCATCTCATCTCCTCCAGCATGTCCCACTGGAGAGCAGCAGGACCTGCTCCTCCCTGGGCCTGGCAGCAGAGCCATCCCTCAGGGCAGAGCCATCCCTCAGAGTCAGGGCACTGCCAGAGTGATCCGTGGGCAGCAGAGCCATCCCTCATGGCACTCCTGGCACTGTTCCTGGGCAGCAGGGCACCCCTCAGGGCAGAGCCATCCCTCAGGGCACTGCCTGGCACTGCCAGAGTGATCCCTGGGCAGCAGAGCCATCTCTCCAGGGCTGGGCCATCCCTCAGGGTCGGGGCATTGGCTGGCACTGTCCCGGGCAGCAGGGCGCCCCTCAGGGCCGGGCCATCCCTCAGGGCCGGGCCATCCCTCAGGGTCAGGGCACGGCCTGCACTGTCCCGGGCAGCAGGGCTCACCCTCAGGGCGCTGCCTGGCACTGTCCCGGGCAGCAGGGCGCCCCTCAGGGCAGGGGCATCCCTCAGGGCCGGGCCATCCCTCAGGGTCAGGGCACGGCCTGCACTGTCCCGGGCAGCAGGGCTCACCCTCAGGGCGCTGCCTGGCACTGTCCCGGGCAGCAGAGGAGCTCCCCGTGCCCCGGTACGTGCACACCCCAGCCCCACACTGCAGCTGTGCACAGAGGCCTTTGCATGCCCTGAGGGTGTTTGTTTGTTCCCGTTCCCAGCTGCTCCCAGCTGCCCGGGGCTGCCTGCGGTGCTGCTGGGATGTGGAGCTGTTCCCAGGGTGGATTTTGTTGGGAGCTGTGACCAGGAGCTCTCTGCAGCAGTGGCTTTGGGTGCCAGGGCTGCCTGTGTTCCCCGTGCCCAGCACAGCCCCCACCGTGTCCCAGGGCCTGTTCCCGGGGCGTTTCACCCCAAATTCACCTCAGGCAGGATGGGAGCCACCATTCGTGTCCCCAGCGGGGCTGGGGCCGAGCAGGGCTCGCTCTGAGCTGCGGCAGCCGCTGGCCAGGAGCAGAAGCAAGGAGAGGGATATTCCCTGGAGCAGCAGCAGCTGCTGTCCGTGTGTCCGGGCCCGGGAGCCGTGTCCTGCCCGCACAGCTGCTGTCCGTGTGTCCGGGCCCGGGAGCCGTGTCCTGCCCGCAGAGCTGGCAGCGGCCATGGAGCCGTCGGGAGCCGCGGACAAAGGCGCCATTGTTGCTGCCGGGGCTCGGGAGGAGCGAGGCTGCCCCGGGGTCTCTGGGCGCTGCCAGGCAGCAGCTGGAGCCCCTGGAAAACAATTCCCCGATGCCCCTGTGGGCGCTGGGAACCGCCCGGCAGCTGGGCACGGAGCGGGCAGGCACCGGGACAGCAGCGCTGCAGCTCCGGGCTGGGCCGGGCACCAGGCGCGGTTTGGCTCGGGGGTCTGGAGGGAGCGTCCAGCAGCGCCTCCGGACAGGAGAGCTCCGGGAATTTCCGCCTGGCTTCTGCTGGATGCCGGCAGAGCCCGTGAGATGGGGAGCAGCCACCCTGGGAGCAGCCACATGTCACCGAGGGCTGTCCCCCTGTGCCCGTCCTGTCTGTGCCAGCCGGGCCAGCCCAAAGCGTCCCGTGCTCCCGGCATCCCGGGTGGGCGCTGCGGGATGCTCAGGGATCCTTTGTGTCACCCCTGCGGCCCGTGGGAGGGGCTGAGGGACAGGGTGGGCATTCCCAGCCCCTTTTCCCGCAGAGCTGCTCCGGTTCCGGCGGGCTGAGACCGCCTGAAGCTCCGGATCCCTCTGGGTCACAGGCGCCGGTTCCTCCGTGCGGCAGCGGGGGAGCACCGCGGGGTTCAGGTGAGCACGGAGCCGTGTCGCCTGTCCTGAGTGTCACCTGTCCTGAGTGTCACCACCCCTCCACACTCACACTCACACTCACACTCACCGCTCCTGCCCCCAGAGCATCTCCCGGCAGCGCTGCCCCCAGCCTGGCTGAGCACAGCAGGGAATTTGTGGCATCCTGGGCATTTCCTACCCATGGAACAGGAGCAGGAGCCGGGCGCTGTCCCAGGGCTGCTCCTCTGCACGGAGCGGGCGGGAAGCGCTGGCTGCTGCCCGCATTCACACCCTGCTGCTGCCACAGGAGAGCCCCAGAAAAAGGAGGAGTGTTTTGTTCCCAGCCCTCGGAGCAGCTTCCTCTCCCAGCCCGCTTTTGGCTGGAAGCAAGGAGGAGCTTCCCTGCCTTGCTGAACGCTGATGGCCAAACTGGGGCTCGGATGCTTTATCTTCCTCCTGGAAGTGATGAGGAGCTCCCTGCCAGGCTCTTTTTCCTCCTTCACCACAGGACAGCCAGAAGAGTCTTTTCTTTCTGTGGGACGATGTTGCTATTGACAGAAGCATGTAGCCACCCACCCACTCATAAATAACTCGGTTATTGCCTAACAGAGCTGGCCTTTGCCATGGTCCCCGTGGATCTGTGCTGTGGTGAGCGCTGCTCCTCTCCCCAGCACAGCAGCCCAGCCAGAGCTGTCTCTGCAGCTGATCCGGGGCAGCCTGGCTCTCCTGGGGCTGCCTTTCAGTGCAAGACATTTTAATCAGCCCAGGAGGAGAAGCTGTTCTAGCAGAAAAGAACAGAACAGCCCAGCAGTTCACGGCCCGGCTGCATGTGCAGGGAGGTTCAGTCTGTAACACTTCGAGGAGCCCAGGAGACACGAGTGCTTCCCATCTTCTCCCCCCAGCACAATGAGTGCCCTGAGGCACTTCCATGCTCCATCACACTTCCTGTGAGAAGAAATTCAATATTCAAATAGCAGCAGCCAAGATTTGTGCCAGGGGGATTATTTGAGCGCTGGAACGTGATCCTTTGTGGGGTTTGTATGTCAGCGTGGACAAACTGGGCAGAAGGTGCTTTTTGGCACCCCCTGAGTGTTTTTCCCACATGTAAATCATGGAATATCCTGAGTTGGAAGGGCCCACAAGGACCATGGAGCCCAGCTCCTAAATGAGGGGTGCTCGAGGTAGGGACAGGAGGTGCAGGGATGGAAGGCCTGGTCTTTTTAGAAGTGTGGGTTTGACAGCATCTTGAATCCCTTCCCTTCACCCCCAGTGTCCCTCCAGCCCCACAGCTCCCATGGCACACAGCCAGGAGCAGGACCTGCCACAGCCACCCCCAGGTGACAGCAACATCACACACTCATTTCCACACCCATGGCAGGAGATGAGTTTGGAGATCCCTTCCAAGCCACACCACTCTGGGATCCCGTGCTTCCATGACTCCCTGAAGAAACAATAGCAGCAATCCTTCCTGCACATGGTTCCAGAGATGTAGATGCCCAAAATGTCTATTTGACGCTGTCTCTTTGTTTGGCAGCTTTAACTGCTGCAGGATTAATGGCCTGGAAAGATTAGAACCAGACAGAGCTGCTGTGGGGCTCAGCTGAAGCTGCTCCCCCCGGGGCTGTGGTGAGGCTCTGCACAATATCACGGTGCCATCTCGGGGCTTGGGTTCCACTTCCTCTGCTGGCCTGGCAGAAAAGGAAATATTTTATTCTAATGAACATCAGTGCTCCAAAATATGCTGATTGTTTTCAGCTTGGTGCATTTCAGTGATAAATGAACAGCAGCAAACAGCCAAGCCCCCCACCCGTGCCTTTTTTGGGGTTGAGCAGTCGGTTGTGGGTGCTCCAACCCTCCCTAAGAACAGCCTTGCTTTTCCTGAGCTGTTCCTGCAGTTTGGGCCTGGTTTTCTCTCTGAATAGAGCCTGTCTGCTGCCAGCTGCCAGAGGACAGATGATCTCCCCTCTCACCATGCTGGAGTGTCCTGCCTGGGAAGCCCTGAGGGATTACCAGGGATAATTTGGTAATAAATAGCCATATTTGTAATATTTGGTTACAAATCACATCCTAATGCGCTTTAATAAAGGGGCGTGTTTACCATGCAGACAAAAAATGTTCTCTTTCATCACAAACCCTCTAGGATTTCTTCTCTTTTAATGTAACCCTAGAGAAACCTTGCACACAATCCTTACTCCAAAGGTCTTTCAGCACCCTGCCCAATTCTGTAGTTGGTTCTGTTCTCCCAGACCAAAGCCTGCCTTGGTGGCAGCTCACGGAGAGTTTGGTGCAGGACCTTGTCAGCAGAACCATCAGCAAAGGAAGAAATGGTTTCTTTTGCCTGCAAGGCACCATCCCTGCAGTGAAAGGAGAGGATTGGGAAGCTGCAGGGGCTCCTGTGGTCCCAGTTCCTGGGATTTCCCCGGCTCCAGCCCTTCCTGTCAGCTCTGGTGAGGACCAAGGAGGACCTGAGGGTGTTATGCTGGAATTTCAGTGTCTGAACAAGTAAGGAAAGTTTCTTTCAGTGTTTCTTGGTTTTATCAGTCTCCATTTCTTGATGAAGGTTTAAAGCTGGTGAGGAAGAGCAAGACCTTGCTCCTCTGGCCCAGCCAGAATATAAAAAAGGAGTCACCTCTGCTAAAACACCTGAGTGCATTTGTGGAGGCAGCGAGTCTGGGCTGTAATTAACACAGGGCATAATTACACTCACGGCTTTGTGCAGTGAAGAGGGCAGTCAGGGGCACTGCTGCCCTTCTGTCACCTTTCCCTTGAGCCCATGGCCTTGGTCACATCCCAGAGCTCCTGGAAGGGCCTGCCAGCAGTTCTGCAGTCAGGCCCCTTTCCCCCTGCCTCAATTCCTTTGTATTTCCTCTCCTGTCTCTGTGCAGCTCCCCCGGAGCAGTCAGGGCTGGGCTGTGGCTGCTGGAGCAGGGCAGAGCCCGGGGTCACTGCAGGGATTGGCTGGGAGGACACAGGGACACAGAGGGACACAGGGAAGGACACAGAGAGGGAATGGCCACAGCTCTGCCCTGGGGGACACAGGGAGGGAATGGCCTCAGCTCTGCCCTGGGGGACACAGGGAGGGAATGGTCACAGCTGTGTCCTGGGGGACACAGAGAGGGAATGGTCACAGCTGTGTCCTGGGGGACACAGGGACACAGGGAGGGAATGGCCACAGCTCTGTCCTGGGGGACACAGGGACACAGGGAGGGAATGGCCTCAGCTCTGCCCTGGGGGACACAGGGACACAGGGAGGGAATGGCCACAGCTCTGTCCTGGGGGACACAGGGACACAGGGAGGGAATGGCCTCAGCTCTGCCCTGGGGGACACAGGGAGGGAATGGCCACAGCTCTGCCCTGGGGGACACAGGGAGGGAATGGCCACAGCTGTGCCCTGGGGGACACAGAGAGGGAATGGTCACAGCTGTGTCCTGGGGGACACAGGGACACAGGGAGGGAATGGCCACAGCTGTGCCCTGGGGGACACAGGGAGGGGATCCTGGTGCTCCTGGTGATCCTGAGGGAGGGGATTCTGCCCCTCTGCCCCTCAGGTGAGACCCCACCTGCAGAGCTGCCCCAGCCCTCATCTAACAGCACAGGGAGCTGGAGCTGCTGCAGGGCTGGAGCCAGGCTGGAGAGCTGGGAATGTTCCCCTGGAGAGGAGAAGCTCCAGGGAGAGCTCAGAGCCCCTGGCAGGGCCTGAAGGGGCTCCAGGAGAGCTGGAGAGGGACTGGGGACAAGGCATGGAGGGACAGGACACAGGGAACGGCTTTAGCTGAAGGGGGATACATTTAGATTGTTTATTAAGAGGAAATTCCTTGCTGGGAGGGTGGGCAGGCCCTGGCACAGGGTGCCCAGAGCAGCTGTGGCTGCCCCTGGATCCCTGGCAGTGCCCAAGGCCAGGCTGGACAGGGCTGGGAGAACCCTGGGATCATGGACCATGGCAGGGGTGGCACTGGGTGATCCTTTAGGTCCCATCCAGCCCAGCCATTGTGGCGAGGGGAGGCTGGGAGCAGCAGTGCTGTGAGGCTGCAGAGCTCAGCTGCTGGAGCCCTGGTGGGACACAGCAAGGCTCATTGCAGCTGCTCTCCCCTCCTGCTTTTGCAAGAGCCCCGTCCCCATGTGAGAACCCGAGCAGTTCCCCCATGGAACGAGTTCTGCTGCAAACCTGCACTCATTCATTAATGCTCAGGCTGCTCTCAGTCCATCCCCTCTTTAATGACTCCCTCTCAGCAGTGCTTATTTGGGATGACTGTGGGAAGGTTTTGAAACCAGATACAGGCTTGGCAAAACACTCATTATGGCTGTGGCTCATCTTCTCAGCCCAGAAATTGCATCTTCCCCCAGTGCCCCAAATCTGCTTCCATTTGCTGAAGCAGCAATTTGACGTTGAAGTCATTGGTTCTTTTCAGTGGTTTCACATTTGACTTCTCAGGTTTCCTGAGGAATTTTTGCAGACTTAATGTTTAATTGTGCTCTGGTAGGGTGACAGCTCGAGTTTAGCAAAAATCCTGCTAATGTTCAGATCTGGAATAATTTAATTCCCAAGCAGATGCTTTCCCAGAGGAATGGATTTATTTAGATACTAATTTTAGGGAAATGCTTGGGCTGGTTACAACCAGCACCACTCTGTCAGCATGTAAAGCTCTGTGCAGCGCGTTCCTGACACTTGTGACAAACTGATTATCCCTAATTCTTCCTTCCAAAGACTCCATGGCCAAGGAGAGGAGACAGCAGCCATGGGAGCCTGTTCTCAGAGGGAGGAGAATTAATCCAGTGCCTTTGAAAACTGCTCTGAGGCCAGCTCTGACAGAAGCCATCCATTAACAAGGAAAGGGAGCGATGTCCACATGGGACACGACTTCAAGCAGATTCCCTTTCCAAAACTGCCTCTGCAGTGAGAGATTAAAAGGCTCTCTGCTCCGTGAAACCAAGCCCTGTGAAGGTTTCCAAGTGCTCTCCTAGCAGGATCTGGATGCTGTCCTGACCTCATCTGGGTTCAGATGGGGTTTATGGAAGCCACAAGCACAGCCTGCAGGGTTTTCAGCTGAAACTCAGTTTTCTGCAGGATTTTAGTTCAAATCTTTTATCAGTGATTTAGTAACGGGCCTGGAAAGAACTGCACACAGCAAAGGCTGAACTCCAGCAGCTCTTCCATGGACTGTGGGTGCTCCTTTTGGAATGGCCTGAAGGTCACCCTCAGGTGACGTGCTGAGACACCTTAAATGCCTTGTCCCATCTGTCTGGGCACTAAATGACCCCACAGCATTCCAAACTCCCTGTTGCCTCTACAGCTTCTCCTGTTAGCTCAGTTCAGGTTCAATCCACCCCACGTGGGAATGTTCCCCTGGAGAGGAGAAGCTCCAGGGAGAGCTCAGAGCCCCTCCAGGGCCTGAAGGGGCTCCAGGAGAGCTGGAGAGGGACTGGGGACAAGGATGGAGGGACAGGACACAGGGAATGGCTTTAAACTGAGGGAGGGTACATTTAGATTGATTATTAAGAGGAAATTCCTGGCTGGGAGGGGGCTGAGGCTCTCCCACGTGCCCTCAGTGAGTCTGTGGCTCACAGACAGGGCAAGCCCAGAGCCTGGGCCAGCTGAGCACCCGAGGATTTGCTCCTGAGCAGAGACTGCACTGGGTGCCTCATTACGATGTGTAACGACCTTTGGGGACTGGCTTTAATTAGGGAAAGGATCCTTGAGTCATTCAGGCTCCCCAGCCACTGTGTCCCCCTTTCCCGTGGCATCCTGATGTCCTGAGGGCTCCTTTGTCTGTCACCTTCATCTCTCCCTGACACGAGTTAATTACCACAGAGCTCTCTGATCTTCACGACTCTCCTGTCATCTTCCCCTTCCTTCTCCAGGGGCCTTTCCCAAGCTTGCTCTGCCTGTACCATGCCCTGTTCAATGCCTGATGCTGGCACTGAACACCTCTATTTATAGATGTCTTCAGCACTTATTTCTTTATCACCTACTTGGTGTGGCATTTCATGCCCTTCACTTTCCCAGCTGCCACAAACCTTCTTCACATCGGAGAATTTGGGAGTAGCTTGGACAAGGGGGGCTTTGATTCCTTCAGAGTTTGTTTTCTTCCCCTTAAAAGCAGTTTTTAATGCAGACACCACTCCACAGCTGAGTGCTGCTATTAGGGATTCATTCAGTTTACCAAAAACTTGAAAATAGCTGAATTGGGCTGTTTGGTTGCCTCGATCCTTGGCTGGTGGATGCGTCCAATTATAATAAATTCACAGAGGTGGGGGCCTAAATTTTCCTTAATTCCTGCCTGTCTGCTGCCCTGCTGTTTTCTGTGATAAATCCTCTTGGCTGCAAAAATTAAAATGCCAAGATAATACTTAAGATCAGTTGCCAAGAGCCTCCTTTGCTGGGCCCTCAGACCTGCCTGCTCTCCCCAAAAGCTGTTTTATCTCTCAAAACGCTGGAAAGGGGCTGTCTCTCAGTCTTTTTGCTTCTGCCATTGCTCAGACTTTCTAGTTTTCTGCCTTTTTTGAATTTCATAGCCTGCCAAGATTTTTTTCCCCTTGGATTATCTTTATTTTCCATGCTTTGTATAACAAGTTGTATTCCTATTCCAAGCAACTGCAGCACATTCACCCCCTCCCCCTTAAAGTCGCTCATTTTTGGGAGATGAATAAGAATTTAAATGGGATTTCTCCCCCACAGTACTGAGAGCTGCTGTCATTTCCCCCAGCTCTCATGTCTTAAAAGCAAGAGCAGAAAGAGATGTAGAGAAATCATGGCAGTTTGTGGCCTTTGAGCACAAGCTTTGGATATTATTGGCCTTTTTTTCCTCCCTGCAATGATGGAATTTCACAATCAGGTCTCCAGGTCTGCTGTGGAGTCTCAAGGGAAGAAATCTCCTTCTAGAGCCTGTGTTTATGTTGTCTCTTCCAGAAAGCTGGGCTTTACCAACGTGGTGATTAAATTAGATGACAGATTGAGTTTCATCCTTCGGCATTTCCAGGCAACTTTTAATTCCCCCGTCAGCCACCCTCTGGCTCAGCTGTAACTGGAGCAGCTCTGCTGCAGCCTGTGCTGCACTGTCACTGTGCTGCTTGGGACCCTTTCTGCAGTCACACCCTCACCCCAGCTGTCCCTCCCTGGTCCTCACCCCAGCTTTGGATGGGAGACAGCTCCTCAGAGTTCTCCTCTCTGCCCCAGCCTCAGGGCTGAGCTGATTCACTCTGCTCTGCTCTGGCAGCAGGGGCTTGGGAGCAGGGGCAGGAAACTTTTCCGAGCCTGGAAAACCTTCCTGGTGAGGGGATTGGTGTGGAGGGTCCACGTTCCAGGGCTGTGGAGCTGTGTGGGATTCCTTACCTGGCACTGGAACTGCCAGCCCAGCCCAGCCCAGCACGAGCAGCTGGGCCCGAGGGGCTGCCAGGGACAGGAACCAGCTCTGGCTCCTCCAGGGGTCCAGAGGAGGCCACGGAGCTGCCCCGAGGGCTGGGCCCCTCTGCCCGTGGCAGGGCTGGAATGGGATCATCCTCAAGGCCCCTTCCCAGCCAAACCAGGAATGCTCCACTCAGGCAGAGCTCTGCCCTTGCTGCTGAGGTGACACTGCCTTTAATCCACACAGGCTTCTAGCCTGAAAAGGTGTTTTTCATGCAATTTCCCTGTGCAGCTCATATTTAAAGCTGCAGCATCTGCATGAAAGCCACACGCCCTTTATTTGCATGCCTGGAGTGCTGAGTGTGCAGGACAGGGCCAGCAGTGGCTGCACAGCTCAGAGGAGCATCACTCGTGTCCTTCCCAGCACCCCTGTCCTTCACAGGCTGCATGCGAATGGCCTGGCTGCCCAAACTGAAAATAAACAACAGAAAATGCCCTGGGAATTCTTCAGGCAGCCCAAAGTGCCCCCAGCCATCCCCAAGGCCAGGGGAGCTCCATGGGGGTCAGGTTTCTAAAGGGGCATTTCCAAATTCAGGCCTGGGCACTACTGTACACAGTGTCCTGACCTCTGCCAGGCTGGAGCAGGAGGAACACGGTGCCAGAGACTGAAGGGAAGGGAGATGAAGGGAGATGGAAATGTTGGAACACGGATGAGTGATCAGGAAATGCATGGAGACAGCCCAGCCTTTCCAAAGGCAATTCCCACAGCACACTGCAGGATTCAGCAGAGCTCACCAAGAGCAGGAGGGACACCTGTGGAACAGAGGAGAGCACGTGGTGAGACACTGAGGGATCAGCCACCTCAGCAGAGGTGAGAAATGATGTGATGGAGCCAGAACAAATTCTGAATGGCCAAGGGAGGATGCAGCAGAAAGCCTCCATTGTTTTTTCTGTTGTAACATGGAAACAGAGGAATTAGAAGGCAGGACTCTCTGTAAGTTATAGCCATGAGGAAGTGCTGTCCCTGGGTTAGGAAGGCTCAGAAAGAAGTGGACTCCCAGCATTGCCCAGAGTCATCCTGAGGAGTGGTGTGAAAAGTGTGGGCTCTGAAAAGTCCTGTCCCAGAGCTCCCAGCAGCCCAGGAGGAGACTCAGCATGAGGAGGTCACTCCTGTTTGGCCTGGCCTTGCCTGTGCCTGGCACAGCACCCCTGGCACAGCTGTCCCCACACACAGCCCCACACCAGGTGTGCCCTTTGGTTGCCTTTCACAGTTCCCTCCTTTTGTCCCTGCAGTGCCAGCAGGTCCCACAGCAGAGGCCTGGAAATCCTCTGGACACCTCACCTCATGTGAGCACCCTCAGGCCTCTCCTCCCAGTCAGCAGGTGAGTGGTCAGAAGTTTCCCCTCTGCTGCTCTCTGCACCTGATCTTGTACCTGCTCACCCAGGGAAGGAACAGTCAATAAAACCAGCCAGGCCCTGGTCCCTGACACCCTGTCCTTGTCAGTGGAGGGAATGACTTGCACAAAACTCCTTGCAGACCCTCAGGCCTGGTGGAGAGGGCTCTTGGAGATGGCTTTCCCCCAGAACAGTCGTCTTCTGCCTCATCAGGCAGCTTTTGTCAGTCCTGGTTACGTGCTCTGTCTAGTTTGGGCTGGGAGCTCCTCAGGGCCCAAAGACCTCTCACCCTCTCCTGTCCCCCAAGTGTCCTGTGCACCAGAAGCAGGACAGAAATAGCAAACCCCCATCCAAGTGATCAGGAGTAATTTGGGAGCTGCATTTTCACACAGCAAGGAAGAAAACATCCATAGCTGCACCAGGGAGAGCTGCACCGAGTGGGGAATGTCACAATCCCCTCTGTCCCCCACTTGGGAGTTTGAGGAGAATCATTTGATTGAAAGGCAAATCCTTTAATCTGCAGATATAAATCAGCAGAGTGGCAGAATTGCTTAGGATGGAACATATCATATAGGGCATGTCCTGTATGTCTTTTCCCTTTAAACAGCCACGGGCCCTCCAGCTGTTAACCTATTTATAAAAGGTAACTTAAGGCTATGCGCAAACTCCTGAGGACATTTCATTCTGTCATTACAGCACAGATTTTTCTGCCTCAGAATAATTGGGCTCAGTTTATGAAGGCCCAGGCTAGAGAAGAGATCAGCTCTGGTACTAACAGGCCTCTCCAGAGGAGCAGGATGAAGCCCTGCAGAAGGCCAGGCTGCCCTGTGCTCCCCAGGACTCTGCTTGGAGAAAGAACGATGCAGATATCAGCTCCTGCATCCTGACAGGCCTCTGCAGGCTCTGCTCTTCCCACATGTGAAATCCCAAGCTCCTGTGCCCGAGCTGTGTGTGGGAAGTGTACCAGGTCACGCACAGCAGGACCTATGGTGCAGGACAGCAGCAGGAGCTGTGTTTTCTGGGACCACAGAGCTCTTGGCAGTGGAAGTCTGTGCCCCAGCTTCAGTGCAGCCCCCAGCCACCTTCCTCCTCCTCTGTGGCCCCACACCGGGTTACAGCTGACGGAGAGATCCCAGATCAGGAGATCACGGGGTGTGCCAGCTGCAAGGCAAATCCCATGACCAGTCAGAGAGCCTGGACAGGTCTCTGGGATGGCAGGGATCCCTGGCCAAAATTCCATGCCTTCCATTGAGCTGGAGTCAGCTTTGATGAGCAGAACAGCCCTGTCTGGCTGGCAAATGTCTGCCAGTGACCCACAATGCTTTTGTTGTCTCCAGAGCAGCGTCCTGCCTCATTGAGTCGTTACCTTCTCCTTGCATCCCTGATCCACGATAGGGCAGTGATGAAACATTTGTTTTGTAAGAGTATTCAAATTCTCCAAGCTGCTTACAGACATTCAAAAGTGAATGAGATGAAATTTCCTGAAGAGGAGAGTCTGTGGGTGCTGCTCCAAGTGTGGTGGCAATTCCACTCAAACCCTTTCCAGATCTGATTCATGAGTTTTTCTCCTTGATAGAGTTCAGGTTCATTACTTACTGACTGCACTGCTGGGCACTCCTTTTTGGATGTGACCCCTGCATGGGCTCTGCTGCCTGTCCGGGATGAGTGAGGGATGTGAGGAGTGACAGCTCAGCCCCGGCAGCGCCGCTTCCCCGGAGCACGGATGGACACCAGGGCATGGACAGATCTTAGAGCATGGACGGACCCCAGACAGACCCTGGAGCTCAGACAGACCCCAGAGCCCAGACAGACCCCAGAGCTCAGACAGACCCCAGAGCCTGGACAGACCCCAGAGCCTGGATAGACCCCAGAGCCCAGACAGACCCCAGAGCTCAGACAGACCCCAGAGCCTGGATAGACCCCAGAGCTCAGACAGACCCCAGAGCCCAGACAGACCCCAGAGCTCAGACAGACCCCAGAGCTCAGACAGACCCCAGAGCCTGGATAGACCCCAGAGCTCAGACAGACCCCGGAGCTCAGACAGACCCCAGAGCCTGGATAGACCCCAGAGCTCAGACAGACCCCGGAGCTCAGACAGACCCCAGAGCCTGGATAGACCCCAGAGCTCAGACAGACCCCAGAGCTCAGACAGACCCCAGAGCCCGGACAGACCCCAGAGCCTGGATAGACCCCAGAGCTCAGACAGACCCCAGAGCCCGGACAGACCCCAGAGCCCGGACAGACCCCAGAGCCTGGATAGACCCCAGAGCTCAGACAGACCCCAGAGCCCGGACAGACCCCAGAGCCCGGACAGACCCCAGAGCTCAGACAGACCCCAGGGCTCAGACAGACCCCAGAGCCTGGACAGACCCTGGAGCATGGACAGACCCCAGAGCCTGGACAGACCCAAGAGCCTGGACAGACCCCAGAGTGTGGACAGACCCCAGAGCTCAGACGGACCCCAGAGCCCAGACAGACCCCAGACCCGGGCAGACCCTGCAGCGCTGCCCTTGTAGGCACCCACATCCCTGCTCTGAGCAGGGAATGACGAACTCTTGCCACACAGGCAGGAAAGCTGCCTGGTTCATTATTGCTTATCTCCAACAGTTGTGCTGCAGTGCCCTGGGATTGCCTGTGTCACCCAGCGTCCTTCATTTGCACCGGCTCCCATCAAAGCAGTGACAAACGAGCGTTCCCCAGACTGAGCTTTCCCTTTCCAGCTCTCCCAGTGCCCAAGGGGACTCACCCAGCACGGGCCAGGCCCATGCTGAGAGCAGCCCCGGTGCTGGCTGCCCTACCTGCCCTGCTGGGCTAATGGGCTGGCCAGGAGTGACTCCTTAGGGAGATGAGCTGGGCCCTTTCCCTTTTCCACAGCCACTTTCCCTGTCTGGCCTGATGAAAGGGCAGAGCCATTGCCTAAACACCTTCTGTCCTGCCACCAACCCCACCAAACCAAATCCCCCCCTCTGCTGGGACAAGGACAGACACACCTGTGGCGTCTCACAGATCTTGTCTGCCTTACAAGATCTGTCCTCCTGCTGAGGACATTGGCTCCTGCTGCCCTCCCTTCCAGGCCACATGGAGATGGGGAGGACTCGGAGTCTGGAAAAGCAAGTGGAAAGAAAACAGGTTATTTTCTTCAGAGGGACAAACAAAGATAAAGGAGATGCTTTGAATTTTTGCACAGGTGAAGTATGTGGGGAGGCAACAAACGGAGTGTGGCCTGAGGTTGCTCCCAGGAAGCAGAGAATAGACATCAGATTTTAAACTAAACCAAGGAAGTGTCATATTAAACAGTGCCCTGGGAAGCTGTGCTAGGAATCAATCCTTCCTTCCTTCCTTCCTTCCTTCCTTCCTTCCTTCCTTCCTTCCTTCCTTCCTTCCTTCCTTCCTTCCTCCCTCCCTCCCTCCCTCCCTCCCTCCCTCCTTTTCTGTGATTTCCTGGGTTTCACAGAAGAAAATCCCAAAGCTGTGGGGCCGTTGGCACCCAGGTCACACAGCCAGGCTTGGGGAGGTCAGAAGCCCCTGTGCAATTCCATAGGGATGCCTGGATTACAGTGGACAGTTGCCTGCTGCAATCTGTACTTCACAATGGACACACCTGTGGCTTTACAGGGCTCTACCTGCTCTGATTTCAGGTGTGCCTGGCTGGGATTTGGGTGAGGAGTCAGAGCTGTGGTGTGACAGGGAGAAGCCTGGGCACACCGTGTCCTTAATCCACCAAAGGTTTGCTCCTGTGTGATCACTGTGCAGTGAATGCCTGGCTCTCAGGTTTTTCTTTTGGGGAATAAATTCCAGGCTCAGAATTTAGAAGGAATGACCCAGAAGCTCTTTTGAAGCCCAAAGCAGTCAGCCCAGTGGTCGGACATGCACTGATGTAACTCAGTAATTTTTGTTGTATTATTGTGTTGTAACCCCTGCTTTTTGTTGTGTTACTGAGTCTGTTCCGCAGACACAGGGAGCACTGTCCTGCTCTAGGGCCGGGGTGCACCCTGTCTCAGAGACAGGCAGCAGGAAGGCTCGAGAGGGGAAGGGAGGTGGATTTCCTAAGGAGAGAGAGAGGGATCTTTAAGTGTCTGATGATCAGGGTAGGCTGGGACAGCCCTGAAATTCAAACTGCTGCCCGACCCTCCCAAAGAGAGCCATCAGGATGCTATTTTATCTCGGAGCTTAAAAATAGCACATGGTACAAGCAGTTGTTCTGGATCTGCCTTTCATCAGGACACGGGATTTCCCCTTACCGGCTCCAGCCCTGGAAAGGTACCCAGGCTCGGGAGGGTGGGAGAGGGTGGGCAGAGGCTGCAGCTGAACCCTGCCTGGATGGGGTGTGTCCCCTCCCACATCTCATGCCAAGGGTGTTTCCTCCCTCCAGTGACCAGACATGAGCCACACCTATTTTTGTTTTAATTTAGTCACCGTGCTTTGATTTGCTTATCTGGCAGGCCAGCGTGTCCCATATTTTCATGATTTAGTAGCTCTGCAGCTCCCTCTGGGCAGATGGGTGACACAGAGCCCTCGGGGACATGCAGGAGCCTGGCTGTCAACAGGCAGGGGACAGTGTCCCTCCCTTCTGCCCGGGTTCACTCCCAAAGCTCGCTGTAATGGTTTCTCCCTGAAGAGCGAGGCTGGATGTTCCTCCCACGTGCTTGCTGACCCTGCAGCAACCCAGTGTCACCTCACACTTGTCCCAGGTAGTTACAGCCAAATGGTTCCACTGAGGGCAAACAATGGAGCTGACAGTGGTGGTGGATGAGGGAACAGTGATGGATGAGGTGACAGTGGTGGTGGATGAGGGAACAGTGACCTGTGTCACCCACCTGGACTTGCACAAAGTGTTTGACTGTCCCGCACCACGTCCTTGTCCCCAAACTGAGGGACAGGGATTGCCTGGATGGACCACTCGGGGGATGAGGAAGGGGCTGCATGGTCACACTCAGCTGTGGTCACTGGCTCGGTGTATGAGTGCAGAGCAGTGACAAGAGGGACACTCAGGAGTTGGGAGCTCCAGGGCCTGAAGGGGCTCCAGGAGAGCTGGAGAGGGACTGGGGACAAGGGATGGAGGGACAGGACACAGGGAATGGCTTTAAACTGAAGGAGGGTAGATGTGAGGATGGGCAGGCCCTGGCACAAGGTGACCAGAGCAGCTGTTCCTGGATCCCTGGCAGTGCCCAAGGCCAGGTTGGACAGGGCTTGGAGCAGCTTGAGACAGTGGAAGTGTCCATGCCAGGGGTGGCACTGGATGATCCTTAAGGTCGGTTCCAACCGAAGCCAGTCTGTGATTCTGTGACTCTGCAGCTGTGCCTGCTGTAAAAACACACCCCTTCATCCCTCACCGTCCTGCTATCTACACTTCATCCCTTTATCCTGTTTTCCTGCCCTCCTGCATGTGCAGAGGGCTGCCTTTCTGGGCCAGAAGGGCCACGGAGGATTAGGAGCAGCAGCACGAGTGGTCCCTGCTGTTCGGCCACCTGGAGGGGCGGCTGGGCGCTCCATCTGTCCCTGGGCCCGGCTCTGTCAGCAGCCTCCTTCAGCTCCCTCACGGCCACGCGTGCTGTGCCACACGGGCGTGCACACGCTCCCAGGGCTTCCTCTCCCGCTTTAAATATCGCCCTTTCCTGCCCACGTCACCCTTCCCAAAGCTGGGATCTCCTTCATGTCCTCAGCCCCGCTCAGCTGTGTCCCCTCAGCCGTGTCCCCTTAGCTGCTGTCTCCCTTCACCCTCACTCAGCCATGCCCCTTCAGCTCCTGTCTCCCCTCAGCCCCATTCCCTCAGCTCCTCCGTCCCCTCAGTTCCTCTCTTCCCTCAGCCCCATCCCCTCAGCTCCCTTCTCCCTTCAGCTCCTCCGTCCCCTCAGCTCCTCTGTCCCCGTCCCCTCGTGCCCGTCCTCCATCGCCGCCCCTTGGCCCCACCCCCGCCCCGCCTCCCACCACTGACCCCGCCCCCAGCCCCGCCCCGCGCCGCACCCAACCGCTCTGTCCGTTCACCGCAACGCCGCCTCCGCCCCGCGCGGCCGCGCGCCGCCCGCGCTCACGCTGATTGGTCGGCGCCGGGCGCGGCGCGGCGCTGATTGGCCGGGCGGCGCGAGCCCCGCCCCCCCAGCCAGCAGGGTAGTGCGCTCGGCGCGCGGCCAGCGCGGCTCCGCTCCCTGCTCCTCCTCCTGCCGGGCCCGCAGGGGACAGCGACATTCACCAGGCGCCTCCGTCCCGGCGCTGCCCCGCGCCCCCGCCGCTCGGTAAGGCCGCGGGGAGGGGGCTGCGGCCGGGGACGGGGCGCGGGGACACCGCGCTGCGGGCGCGGCGCCCTCCGACGCGTTGGAGGGGCGGCCCGGGCCGAGCGGGGGCTCCGGCCTCGCCGCTGTCCGGGGGGCCGGGGCCGAGCGGGCCGGGCCGGGCCGGGAGGCGGCCGGGGCTGCGGTGCTTGGGAGCCGCGCGGGGAGCGGCCGCAGCATCCCCGAGCATCTCCCGGGGGAGCCGGCGGAGGGAGCGGGCGCTGCCGGGGCGCGGCTTTGTTGCTCGGGGGCAGCGGCGGGGCTGGCTGCGGGGGTCGGGGGGGCCCCGGGCGTTGCCCGGCCTTGCTCCCGCAGGGTCCCTTCGGGCCCGGCTGCCCCGGGCGCACGGAGCCGCGCGTTTCGCTCAAGGGCGGCGCAGCGGTTCCGCACTTCTCCTCGGGACGGCTGGAAAGTTTCCGTGCCGCCTTGGCGCCCCGTGCCGCCCCGCCGGCCGCCGCGGGTCCCTCGGTGCCGGCTTTATAAGGAGGGCGGCGGGCTCGCAGCGGGCTGGGGACGGTGATGAGCATGGGCAGAGCGCGGCTCGGAGCGCTGGGTGTGGCGGCCGGGATGCGCCAGGCTCCAGCCAGGCCTCTGCTCAGTCATCGCCCCGCAGCCCGGCCGCAGAGCGAGCGGGGCCGCTTTCGGGATGAGCAAACTTCTCCTGCCGAGCTCGGCGTACGGGAATTAAACAAATGCTCGCCACGGCGCCATGCGGGGCTGCTGTTAATAAGTTTGAGCTCACGGCGGTGAAATTTTGGGTTCTGCAGATGCTGTTCTGCTGCCAAAAGCTACTTCTAAGTGGATCCTGGTAGTATGAGTGTTGTAGGCTCTGCCTCTCTTCGAGGGGTGTGTTAAAAGCCTGCTCTGTGAACATACCGAACTTGAATTTAGAGGTTTAGTTCTCTTTTCTTTAGGTCGTTCTTGATCTCTCCTTCTCGGTGGTTTCCTCGGTTATTTCCTTCCCCTGATTCCTGTATGGATTTAGCAGATTTACCCATTGATTTTAGAGCTTTTAAAGAAGTTTTTATTTATTTTTCAAGCTGGAATCATCTATTCAGTGAACCATGTTCTTCCCAGTTTATAATTCCAACTGGAAGGCTTCTTGAATAATACAATAGGCACCCAAGTCCTGCTCAGAGTTTCAGTGTGGAGTAACAAGCCTTGCTGGGGCCTCCTCCTGCTCTGTGTGATGCTGCTGTGGCTTCATTTTGTAAACTGCAGGGACAGGACTGCTCTGGAGTTTTACAACTCTAAGGCTTCTTTTCTCCTTGCCAGGCCCTGATGTCCCATGTGGTGTGTTTTGCTGGTATTGTATCTATAAGGTGCTGTTGCAGCTTGATGAACTCCTCCTTTATTTGAGAAAGAGAGATTGTAACTCAGAATTATTCAGGTTGACAATACAGTTATGACAAAGGTGACATTGGCTGTACAGACCTGTCTGTCAAATTCACTTTAGGGGCTTTTGTTTGTTTTTCTTTGTGAGAAGCAATGACGTTTCTGATTATCCTTCCAGATGCATTTTGCAGGATTCACGGGCTCTTTTGAAGTTTTAAATTTTTTTATTCTTTTGTGCCTTCTTGCATCAGAAGAGATGGGCTTTTTCAGTTTGAAAAAGAGCTTAACTTACTTGCTGTTGCAACAGCAGCAATATCCTGTGTCTTTTGTTTTGTTTGGTAATAATTACATGTTAGTGACAAATAATAAGCTTGAAGCAGAATAGCTGATCTGTTTGTGACTGTGATTGTTGACTCTGAAGCTGAAGGCCATGGATATTATTAAATCTGTTTTTATGTGTCTCTGCAGAAATGACATCAGGGAAAGATCAGCTAATACAAAGAAGTGTCAGTGGTTTGAAGATGCCAGCCTGGGGAGTTCAGCTAGAGCCCAGTGTTGCCATGGGTACAGTTTGTGGGTCACCCTGGTTCCCCCAGCTGATATTAGGAGAGGATTATGTCACTCCTGCCCTTAAAGAACAAACGGGGAGGCTGCTGGAGGACACTTATGGCAGCAGACCCTGGCTTTATCAGCCTGTTCCTCCAAGGCAGGGCCGTGCCAGGCACTGTCCTGTGCTGGCCAGGGGTGCCAGGCAGGCTCCCAGGAGTGGGGACACCGTGGCACACCGGGGCTCCTCTCTGCCAGCTGCAGCACATCTGGAGGTGTGCTCC
This sequence comes from Melozone crissalis, assembly GCF_028551555.1. NCBI lineage: Eukaryota > Metazoa > Chordata > Aves > Passeriformes > Passerellidae > Melozone > Melozone crissalis. Next base: position 958,594 of record NW_026535794.1, on the reverse strand, counting down.
AGCGAGCTGCCTGATTTGGCTGTGGGTGCTGTGGGAAGTGAGGAGAGCAGCCCTGTGTGGGGGTGAATAATCTCACCAGAGGCTCCCAGGCACTGCTGGAACCAGCCTGGAGTTCCCTGGTGAGTGTCACTTACAGGTGGCAGTACTAATTGTGAACTCTTGGGGTTCAGTGCATTCCTCTGTTCCCTCCCAGGGACACCAGGCAGTTTAAGGCAAGGTTTGAAGCAGCAGAGCATTGCCCAGCCTGCTCTGTGATGGTATCAGACACCCCCACGCCCCCAGCAGCCTGAGCAGCAGTGAGAACAGAAGCAAATTGGGTTTTGGAGGGGCAGAAGGTGAGGCTGAGTGGAGGCTGGGGCAGGGCTGGATTTCCAGCCTTAAGCTCGTTATGTGCAGTCTGAGGAGTGCTCACTTGGACCAGATGAATTACGTATTCCTGCTGGTAAAAGGGCTGACACAGCTGTAATTTCAGCCAATGGAGCTGTAATTATATTTGAGGTTCCAACCCTTGTAGTATTTCAGTGGTTGTCTGTTTTCCCTAGAAATAAATGAATCTGAGCCACTCAGCTCTGAGTTGTGGCAGAGTTCAGGTCTGGTTCACACCCATTGCAGGTTCTTGCCCTTGTGTTCCTCAGGCTTAAACTCTCCTGCTGTTTGCTGAGCCAGCGATGTCTCCATTGCTCAGTTCTTGGGCTGCATTTGTCTCTCTGCACCGTGTCTTGATGTGCAAGCTTCCAAATTCTGACCTACACCAAAGTTATGACTCAGGGAAACCACTGGTCAGACAGGGTTCAGGTCTGTCAGGGTGAATTCAAGCTACTTGCAATTCAAATGAACGTGATGGTTACTTGAAAGCGAAATAATGTGTGACTGTACCTCGGTTTGGTCCAGAAAAAACCCAAATAATTTATTTTGCTAGGCCAGACATAGATTGGAAGATAAAATTCCAGCTTCCTCCGCTGAGAATGAAGAGTTCAAGGCGTGTTACTCATCGTGTTGTTGCGAGTCAGACTGCAGACAACAAAATTATAATTTGTGTAGGTACCTGTGGAGTTTCAAAGGCAAATTGAAGAAGCTGATAGTGCTCTGAAAGGCAGAGTTATTTCCTGGAACTCTTGAGTTTGTGCTTCCTGTCTCAAATGAAGCAGATGAAACTCTTGCTTAGTCAAATTTCTGTGTCCACAGCTTCCTCGTGCTTTAACAGCAAGTGAACTGATTATTTCTGTGCTTGCTTTCTTTCCTCCTTGAAGGCAAATGGAATTATAGCCAGCTGTAGATGAGAGCAGCCAGGGGTCTGTGATTACAGCCCGTGGGAGGGGGCAGAGAGCTCCAGCCTTGAGCCGGAGCCACCGGAGCGGCATCATCCCCACAGGGTTCATCTCCAGGAGGAGGGTGCATGTCCTCTGGAGCAGGTTCCTGGGAGATGCTGGAGAAGCTGGGCTAGCAGAGCAGGTAGGACCCCTGCCTCCCGTGGGGATTTGTCCTCCTACACCTCAGAGAGCAGTTCCATGGCTCAGTGTTGCGCACAGGGGAAGGAATTTCTCGTGGGAAGAAAAGGTCAGTGAAATCAGTTGCTGTAGATGTTATGCAGATTTTAACTTGGTAGTGAGAAGAATGAAATCCTTGTGGCTCACACTGGTGCCCTGTGTTGCTCTGGGTTCTTAATATTGCGTTAGAAATTATTAAATATGAAATTTACTTTAAATTATTGTGAAATCTGACCCTGAAGGATTATTAGCAGACATTGGTGTGATGCTCTAGCACTCTTAAAAGTGACATCAGGATAGTGCTGAGGATTTGCCCCAAACAAGATCAGCCTTGGACTCCTCTGAGTAAATTACTCATTTTTGTATGTTGCCATAAGAGCCCATATTTTGGAGTGCTGGAGAGCAAAACTTTTTGCAGTTGCTGCTGTAGAAAACCTGTGAGACACTGAGTTAATGGGAAGTGTAGGTTACTCCCAGGATAAAAATGGCTGTGCACGTAAATGATGGTGTATTCCACCTCCAGAATGCACATTGTTCCCTGGAACTGTCTGCTGGGTTATTTATTCTGTGCTCCCCTGGAGACAGGGAGGGAAGGGGCTGATTTCTTCCCTCTCTCTCAGAAAAGGCTGCTCCTTGCTGCCTTGTTTTATTTTACTCCGTGCCTCTTAGAGCTTTCCTCGGGTCGAGTGGCAACTGCTGAATGGGTGGTTCCTCCAGGGAGTAGCGAGATAGCAGCGCTGAGATAAAGCTCACAGTGTCCCTGTGATTTGAACAAAACTGGCAGACGAAAACAAGAGTTGTAGTCGTGTTATCGAGGGAGGTTTGTGTAACACAACAGGCCCTGGATTAGCTTTCCTCTGCCAAGGTTGGATTTCCAGCCTCCTGGAGCTGGAGCTGCCCTGGTGAAGGGAGTTTAACACTGTCCCCTGCCCAAAAGGAGCACGTTGGCAGGCTGGAATGGTGGCTGTGTGGGTGGGAGCAGGGTTCAGCCCCAGGTGTACCTGAGCAGGTGACAGGTGACGTGCCACCCAGGTGTAGCTGTGGATTAAGGTGGGATGAGCAGCCCTGGCTGCGTGCTGGCTATCAGGCCGCTCCGAGGAGCTTCTGGGACAAGTATGCAGTTAATCACATCCATTAGCATGACTGAAATCCTGATTAGCCCGTGTCACTCACTCCCATTTTCCTCCTACACTTCGCCCCTTTTTATCGGGGGTGTTTGCAGCTGTGAGCAGCAGCAGGCTGGGAGCTGTGAATGGATCCCGGGGTTGTGGGAGCTGGGAATGGATCCCGGGACTGTGGGAGCTGGGAATGGATCCCGGGGTTGTGGGAGCTGGGAATGGATCCCGGGGTTGTGGGAGCTGGGAATGGATCCCGGGACTGTGGGAGCTGGGAATGGATCCCGGGGTTGTGGGAGCTGGGAATGGATCCCGGGGTTCTGGGCTTTGTGTTCCTCAGGAAGCTGCCCAGCTGCTGGCTGAAGAGAATATCTAAAAATCAGCCCTTCACAGCTGGAGGAGCCCCAGCAGGGCTGTGGGGAATGCAGCTGAGCATGGAGTAGGCTCGTCGGGCTCACATTCCATGTCTGGTGTGTCCTGACACTTGGATTTTGGCATCTCCATCCCCGTGTGCTGAGGAGTTGCTGGTGCTGGCTGGCACCTTGGGGCAGGGCTCCTCTGGAATGGGCTGGAGAGCAAGTCCAGGGATGGGATGATAGGGAAAAACAAGGCTGAAATTGAGGATAGGGAAACTGCACATCAGCTGGTTGGATTTTGACTAGAAGTGGAAAAAAAGACAAAAAGTGAGGTAATTGTGCGAATTCCTGTGTGCAAAATCTCTCTTTTTTAAAAACTTCACTGGTTGGGGAGATACTGTACATTCTCAAACTGGACCTTTTTGGAAAAGCCAACGTCTCTGAGCATTAGGTCATACACTTCCACCACATTCCCGCCTGGGAGTGAGTCATTGTCTTTTGTAAAATTGTATTAGAGCTACATCATCCCCAAAAGCTGTTTTTCAGCTGAATTTAGGGTGTTGACACTCGCTCTAAACACAGTAAAGCTATGGGAGCATTTATCAGAGCAATTTCCAAGTGTGTTTACATCCTCTGGAGTTGTGACCCCCCAAGTGCCGGGGCTCAATTCATCCTTGGGAGTGGAAACCCTCAGCTCTCACTCTGAGGGCTGGGGCAAAGATCTCCATGGAGCTTGAATGATGTTTGTGAAGTGCTTAAAATCCTCTGGAGGGGGCAGAGAAACTTCCAGGTGCTTTTACCTGCTCTTACTTCTCCCTCCTCCCACGTGTTTCTTGCAGGGGCTGTGGTGTGTTGGCTCTTGGCTGGAGACACTCTGGCAGTTTGTCCTTCCAGGAGCTGATACTGAGGGTAACAGAGCTCGTTTGAGGTTCCAGCCCTCCTCCACTTCATGCTTTCTGTCAGGTTGTTGTGGCAGAAGTTCAGGGCAGTGAAATGGGGCAGTGAGAAGTGGGTCGGTGCTCAGGTGGGATTTCTGCAACTGATTTTAGAAGCTGCATCAATTCTGTTCAAGGGGAAGCAGAAACAACTGCTTGGAGGAGGGGATGCCAAGCACTCAGCACTCTGGCTGTGGTGGGGAAAATGTGATGGAGAGATGCTGTCAGTGGGATGAGTAAGAGCTCGGGGTGAAGAATCCTTGGCCAGGTTTCATTGGAAAGGCTGAGGCTGCCAGGCACACCTGGATGCCAGGATGGTTGGAGCTGGAAGGGGATCACCCAGGGCAGGGTCCCTGGGCTGTGCCCAGGGGGGTTTGGGATGCTCCAGAGAGGAGACCCCAGCCCCCTGGGCAGCTGTGCCAGGCTCTGCCCCTCCATGGACAGAGGCCAGAGGCTGTTCCTGCTGCTGTGCTTTGGTTTGTGCCGCTGCTCCTGGTGCTGTCACTGAGCAGGGCCTGGCACCATCCTCATCTCCAGGGAAAGGTGGGTGTCCCTTGTGGGAAAGCTGGGCTGAGCAGGGCAGGCAGGACCCCTGCAGCCCAGGGGGAATTTCTCCTGACAGCCCAGGGGGGATTCCTCCTGCAGCCTCTCCTCATATGGGAAAGGATCCAGACCCCACATCCAAATTGTCTTGCTGTGTTTGCTGTTAACTCCATTCCAGCTCATCAGAAAGGGAGCTGAGTGCAGACCTCAGGGAGGCCAGGGCAGGAATGGAGCACTTGGGACTGCTCTGAGCAGGATGCAAACGCAGATCTGAAAGTTGTGCTTCACTGACACTTTCTGCAATCCTCTCTGGAGAGCACGGGGTGTTTTTAAGCACCTGGCTCTCAGGAGTTCAGATGTGCCTGGGTTCCAGGCTCACTCAGAGGAGGGTGGGCTGTGGTGAGAGGAGCTCCCTGGCTCAGCCTGGGGTCCCTGGGAGGTGCCCCTGGCAGTGCCATCTGCTGATGGAGTGACATCCGCTCGGCAGTTCACCTGCTCCCTTCCCTGTGGGCAAGGACAGCTTGGTGCACACTTGAGGGGAAAATCAGCGGTGATGTGAAGGCAGCAATGATGTTGGTGTGAAATGCTGTTGGAAATACTGAGGAAAACCCAATTGTGAACAGCAGCTTAAAGAAAGTGTTTTTAAATGTCATTGTTGGTGCTGTTTATAGCAGTTCCAAGAGCTTTACTCCTGCCTGTGCCCTCACTGCTCTCTGCTCCAGGTTCCCTTTGTGGTGCACTGAAATGCTGTTAACACCAAGCACAGCCCTGAGTTTGGGATGCTAATTTTCCCTATTATCCCAGAATGGTGTGGGTTGGAAGATCATGTCATTCTACCCCTGCCATGGGCAGGGCACCTTCACTATCCCAGGCTGCTCCAAGCCCTGTCCAGCCTGGCCTTGGACACTGCCAGGGCTGGGGATTTTGGTGCTGTTGATGAGGTGTGTTCCTCTTTGTGGGTTTTTTTCTGTTTAACCTCTCAGTTTCAGCCATTTCTCTGCTGCAGCTTTATTAAGTGCAGTGCCCTGTTCAAAATGCTCCTTTGCTTATCAGCTCTGGTTTTAAGGACTCTCAGAAGTGTTTCTGCTGTCCATGGATACTTCCACTGCTGGTAATTAGGGGAAACTTCCAAAGTGGGAGAGCAAAGACAAAAGTCCCCAAGCAGCTGCAGCAGAGGCTCTGAATGAGGCTCTGCAGACAGGGGAGGCAGAGAATGAGACAAAGAACTGAGTCACCCTCTCTTCCTTCCTTTGGACTCTTGTGGTGGGAGGGAATCGTTTCTGTTTTAAGTCATAAATCTGAGCAATTAGCAGCAGGGTTCTGGATGTTAATGGGTGCATCATTCAAACTCCTTACTTAGCAGGAGCTGTGGGTTTAAGTGGGATAAATAAGCAGCAGGAAATGGAATAGAGTGTGTGATGGGCTGGTGCTGGATTCCCACTGGGATGTTGTGGCTGCCCAGCCTCAGCAGTGTGGATTTGATACTCTGGGTGCAGCCCCCAGCACGGGCAGGAGCTGAGGAGGAGGCACCAGGGGGACCCCAGGGATGGGGCAGCTCTGCTGGGAGAGCTGGGAATGTTCCCCTGGAGAGGAGAAGCTCCAGGGAGAGCTCAGAGCCCCTGGCAGGGCCTGGAGGGGCTCCAGGAGAGCTGGAGAGGGACTGGGGACAGGGATGGAGGGACAGGACACAGGGAATGGCTCCCAGTGCCAGAGGGCAGGGATGGGTGGGAGATTGGGAATTGGGAATTCCTGGCTGGGATGGAATTCCCAGAGCAGCTGTGGCTGCCCCTGGATCCCTGGACAGGGCTTGGATCACCCTGGGACAGTGGAAGTGTCCCTGCCATGGCAGGGGTGGCACTGGGTGGGCTCTGAGGTGTCCCTGCCATGGCAGGGGTGGCACTGGGTGGGCTCTGAGGTGTCCCTGCCATGGCAGGGGTGGCACTGGGTGGGCTCTGAGGTGTCCCTGCCATGGCAGGGGTGGCACTGGGTGGTCTTTGGGGTCCCTTCCAGCCCAGCCCATCCCAGGGCTCTGATTCTGGGAGTGTTTGCTCTGGGTGCTGTGAGTGTCTGCAGGATGTGACCCCAGAGTGGAGGTTGGTTCCAGGGTGGTTCAGGATGATGGGCACACCCTCAGGGTGTCCCTGAGCCTGAGTCCTGCATTCAGTCCCTTTGGGATGCCATGCTGTGGGGCTGGCACACAGTGCCCATCCATGTCAGGGGGTCCCTTTGGGATGCCATGCTGTGGGGCTGGCACACAGTGCCCATCCATGTCAGGTGCCCCTGTGACACCACCCCAATGGGGCTGCAGGGTGCTCTGTGTGGCTGGAGCTGGATTGGATATCACAAATTTGCATTTATACGTGAAACTACAGTGTCTGTAATCTGCAGGGTTAATTTTTCCAGGATATCTTCATGCTTAAAGCACACATATTAATTTTCCTTGGGCTGTATTTTAACCTATTTAAGCATTTACGGCATGAGAATTAAAGGATATTTCCATCTCGTGTTCTGAGGGCTGGATTTTCTTTAACTGGGTTTTTTTTTTTAGATAAAATGTACTTTTTTTTTGCATTGGGATTTGGACAGAGCATGTAGGGCAATAGGATCAAGTGTCACATTGGGATTACATATTTGTCCTGGAGTGACCCTCTTAGGAGCTTGCATGGGTGTAATTGGTGAATGACTGGATTTATAGGGATGTATATCTGCATTAGCCCTGGTTTGATGGGACTCGAGCTGATTTGCTTTTGCTCCAAACTATTTTCAGCTTGGGGAATTCACTTTTAAGGAGGGCTGCTATAATTTGCCTGTATTTTCCCTTAAAAGCAGTGGTGGTTTTGCCAGGATTTAATAGCTCTAAATATGAATGTAGAGCAGTGTTGCACAGCATTGTCTGGTGGGTAAAACCTAAATTTATCCCAAAAGCTGCACATTTGAGACCTCTGGGTGTTAATGGTGTGGAAAAACCCTTTATGATTACCAACTTCCCAAGATTCTTTCCTTGCACCAGCCACTGTCTTGTTCTTACAACTGTAACAACCCTTTCACTCGTGCTGTTCTAACAACCCTTTCACTCGTGCTGTTCTGCATGATTTTGGTGTGTGTGTCCCTCAGCTGGCAGCTTCAGTGGGATTTCCCTCTCCTGGAAGGAATCCCCATGAATTTGAAGGCATCAAGGAAGCTCCTTGCACCTCCAAGCTGAGTTTTCTGCAGTGAAGGTGTTGAAATGAGCAGTAATTGCTGTTCCTGCTGACAGACTCTGCCCCTGGGCACATCCCTGTGTGCTGATCTCTGGGCAGAGCCTGGCACCCAGTGCTGGCTGCAGAGGGGCTTTCTGAGCCCCCTGCCCTGCCCAGTGCCCCCTCAGTGGTGCTGGGGGAGGGAGAGGCTGGGATTCACCCAGCCCCAAAAGCTCCACAGCATCTATTGGCATTTTCCCTTCATTCCCCTGAGCTGTTTGTGCCACAGGTTTCCTCTGCTCTCTCTCCAAAGCTCCCAGCTGCTGCTTTCCCTCCCCAATCTCTCTCTCTTTCCCTCCCCATCATCTCTCTCTTTCCCTCCCCAATCTCTCTCTCTTTCCCTCCCCAATCTCTCTCTCTTTCCCTCCCCATCATCTCTCTCTTTCCCTCCCCAATCTCTCTCTCTCTTTCCCTCCCCAATCTCTCTCTCTTTCCCTCCCCAATCTCTCTCTCTCTTTCCCTCCCCAATCTCTCTCTCTCTTTCCCTCCCCAATCTCTCTCTCTCTTTCCCTCCCCAATCTCTCTCTCTCTTTTCCCTCCCCATCATCTCTCTCTTTTCCCTCCCCATCATCTCTCTCTTTTCCCTCCCCATCATCTCTCTCTTTTCCCTCCCCATCTCTCTCTTTTCCCTCCCCAGTCTCTCTTTTCCCTCCCCAATCTCTCTCTCCTTTCTCCCCAGATCCTGTTTTAGGCCATCTGAATGTATTCAGTGTAGGGTTGGTTTCTTTTTTTTTTTTGCTACAAGGACCTTTTAAAAAGAAAAGGTGATTGGAGCACAGAGTTTAGCAGCTGCTCCCAGAGATCCTGACTCTGGCTGGCATCAGCTGATGGTGTCTTGTTTAAACATACCACAGACTCGATGTTTTTTCCCCTTGGGGTTTGACTTCCTGTGATAAAAGGAGATTCCCTTTTAAAGCAGAGCTCTGTGGTTATATAATGAGAGAAGGAAATACTCCAAAAGTGACACTGGGAGAATAGAAAAGTTATTTTGGTGGCTGACTGTTGGGCAGGGGAATAGGAAATTCGCTCAGGAGGGCACGGGTAACTCGAGTGCTCTTGGGAAAGTGAGAGGAACACATTTAAGGAATGAAATGAGGGAGTGACCAGGGCACAGCAGTGCAAGGAAGGTTGTGCTGAGGACAGAGCTGCTCAGTGCTCATCTAGGGTTCCTCTTGGAGCATTTAACCCTTTCCAAACTGCTTTTCCTCCCCTCCAGAAGCCGCTCCCAAGCAGAATTCTCCAAGTCTGACCCTCCAAGAGCTGTGCTGACTTTGGCTGAAGCCATGAGTAGAAGTTAATTTTGAATATGTGCATGTGGCTTTGTCTTCAGGGAACTGACTAATTCCTCTGCTTGCCCTTCTGCTTCCCTGCCAGGAGTGCCAAGCCCTGTGCAGGAACCAGGGTGAAAATTGCCTTTTTCTGCTGTTGCTTGGGTAAAAATGGGAGTTCCAGAGCAGTTTGCTGTCCCTCAGCAGGGATTTGGGGATGGGGTAAAAATGGGAGTTTGCTGTCCCTCAGCAGGGTTTTTGGGGTAAAGATGGCAGTTCCCAGAGCAGGTTGGGGTCTCTCAGAAGGGTTTTTGGGATGGGGTAAAGATAAGATGGCAGTTCTCAGAGCAGTTTGCTGCCTCTCAGCAGGGTTTTTGGGGTAAATATGGGGGTTCTCAGAGCAGTTTGCTGTCCCTCAGCAGGGTTTTTGGGGTAAATATGGGGGTTCTCAGAGCAGTTTGCTGCCTCTCAGCAGGGTTTTTGGGGTAAATATGGGGGTTCTCAGAGCAGTTTGCTGCCTCTCAGCAGGGTTTTTGGGGTAAATATGGGGGTTCTCAGAGCAGTTTGCTGTCCCTCAGCAGGGTTTTTGGGATGGGGTAAAGATGGGAGTTCCCAGAGCAGGCTGCTGTCCCTCAGCAGGGTTTTGAGGGTAAAGATGGCAGTTCCCAGAGCAGTTTACCATCCCTGAGCAGGGTTTTTGGGGTAAAGATGGCAGTTCCCAGAGCAGTTTACCATCCCTGAGCAGGGTTTTTGGGGTAAAGATGGCAGTTCCCAGAGCAGTTTACCATCCCTGAGCAGGGTTTTTGGGAGGCAGGGGTACACCCTGGGGAAGCCAGCTGTGTTCTGGCAGCAGTCCCTGAGCTCCCTGAGCTTTCCTTGCTCCTGCCCCAGCAGTTCAGACTCCCCCTGCCCACACTGCTCCTGCAGCTCTGAGCTCCCTGGGCATTTAAAATGGAATATTGGTTTCCCTGGGCTGGGCTGTGCCCACAAAAACATGGAAAATGCCCACCATTCATCAAAATTAGGCTGGTTTTCTTGCTAGTCTGGGGTATGTTTATTTTTTCTAGCATGTAGTTTATCTGTAGAATAATTTTTCAGCAGCCAGATATGCTGACTGTGCCTGTTAGGTTTCCCCAGTGAAATTCCCTGGCAAGCTTCACTTCTTCCAGGATCATTTGGAGGTGCTGATGTAATCAAACCCTCGAATTTGACCTCAACAAGAAATTATGTAGTGCAAAGTTTGCTCTTAAAACCCGTGTGGAATTGTTATTTTTGTGTCTTTTTCGTGTAGCTGTTTGTGCTATTCAGTAACTTTGCTTTTGCTCATTTTTTAATTAAGAGATGACAGTTTATGCCTGAGGAGGGGGGGAAGCAGGTTACAGATCCTTAGCACCTCATCAAAATTTCAGTGGGAGTTATTTTTTCAGCTCTATTTGAATAATTAAACATTGTGCTGAAGTAATTTTGCAAATGTGTGGGGGGAGCACAAGGAGTAATGAAAATAGTTAATCTAAATGGAAATGCATCAGAGCATCCTGGTTGTACAAGTGTAACACCCTGCTTTATTCTAAATAGATGTAGACTTAAAAGGAACTTCCCAGTTTGTAAGCTGAGGTGTGCAGCATAAACAGAGATTGGGAAATGATCCTCTGAAAGGCAGCAGTGGAGCAGGGGGGCTCTGCTGAGGGAGATACTGTTTAACACAGATCACCTTGAGCACTGTAATTTTCCACACTGAATTTTTAACCCTTGCTTCAAAGCAAGGTTTCCAAATTGCCTTGGGAGGACCTGCTTTTTGTCCTTAAATTACTTTAGTTTTCAAATGATAGATTGCAGAATCTCATTATTTATCACACAGAGGCTTTGGATTAAGCTCAGATGTTCCTTTATTAGAGAATTGCAGCTACAAAGGGAGGCTGGGTATCCACCAGCTGCACTCCCTGACTGATAACAGGCTTTTCAAAGTAGTTTTCTTTCAGCAATCCTGTTAATGCTTTAAATTCAAGCCTAAACTTTTTTTGTGGGATTAGGGGTAGGAAGAAAAAAAAGCTGGATCAGAGGAATAAATGCAAATAATTCAGCATGAAGAGCAGAGCAGGAGGGTGAGGTGAGTCAATTACTGTGCTGTGTGTTTGTCAGTCAGCAGGACAGCATTGCACTCCCCACTTTATGGCATGTTAAATCAGAATATAAAAGCTGTGACAGCAGATCAGGCAAAAGGTTCCTGTGTGTGCAGAGCAGGTTTGGTGTCTGTTTTTCCTTTGTTCATCTCCTTGGCTTTCACTCTGGCTGCTGGGGACTGGGGGCTGTGTCCCCATGGCTTTGCTCGTGCTGCAGCCCCTGAGGGTCCTGGGGGCTCTGTGGGGTTCAGGTCACGCAATCCAAACCCTGGGGATCATCCAGGTCCACCCTGGAGCCCCTCTGAGCTCTGCCTGGAGCATTGCCAGCTCTCCAGCCTGGCTCCAGCTCCCGGTGCTGGTCGGGGGCAGCTCTGCAGGGGGGTCTCACCCGAGGGGCAGAGGGGCACAATCCCCATTTCCTGCAGCCCAGGCACAGGGGTCCCTGGCCAGGCAATGCTCAGCTGCTCATCCATCCCTCAGTCCTGCTCTCTGTTCATTCCCAGCCTGGATTTGTGGGTTTGTGCTTGAGATTGTCCCAGCCCAGGTGCAGGACCATGCCCTTGGCCTCGCTGAGCCTCCTGAGGTTGGCACAGCCCCACCTGTCCCCTCCCTGCAGCTGGGACAGCAGCCAGAGCTCGGTGTCACCAGCACAGTGCCCAGGGTGCCCCAGCCCAGGTGTCTGATTTGGCTTTCTCAGGGTCTCTCCATCTTCTCTGCAGCAGAAAATGCCTTTCCCTCCTCCAAGCCAAGTGCACAGGTTGGCCCTGATGGTGCCAAGGGAATAACCCAGCTCTAAATCTCAATCCTGGCAAATAAAAAATTATCTGTGGCTGCCACTGTCACCTTTGTCCTCTCAGCATAGGGTTTCACACCTGCAGCTCACACTGAGCCCTCCTCTCCCTGCTTATCTCCTGTGGGAGTTTTCTGGTAATCTCTCAAAGGACAGGAGCTGGGATTTCCAGATGAAATGCTTTGTGTTGTACTTTTGTACTTTCTATTGTACTTTTCAGAAGCATAGTACCAAAAAAGGGGGTTGTGTACGAGGAGAATTTTCAGCTGCTAAACAGGGATGTAGGCTGTGTTTTATGGAATTGACTGAAATCTTATGGTTTTTAGTGTGGAAGTTGCATGTGGATTGTTCTCTCTCAGCAAGTTGTTACTGATTTCTGTTATTCTACTGATTTATTTTTAAAAAAAGGAAAATGAAGTGTTTTCAGATGCTCACTGGGCTGACCAGATTCAGGGCAGGCTTTTGCTCTCCCATGTCCTTTGTGTAAATTCTGGGTTAATTAAGTGACTCATTCATTGAGTCTGGCTGAGGCTGCACACGATGGGGTGAAGGAAAAAACAAACGCAGCACAGAGTGAAACTCTGTGAGGCATCTGAGCTTCCTTCTGGACAGTGAATGGGGAATAGGCAGCCTGTGCCTCAGTGCAGATCTCAGGACATTTACAGAACACAACCAGAGGTTCTCTGATTCCTGAACACTGCAGGGCTTCTGGTTTGTGTCCTCCTAATTCCTGGCTGTTCAGAAATGTCCCAGTGCTGTGATTTCAGTTCTGGGCTGATCAGTCTGAATTCTGCAGCTGGCACAGGGCAGGGTTAGGTGGGAGATTGGGCATTGGGAATTCCTGGCTGGGATGGAATTCCCAGAGCAGCCGGGGCTGCCCCTGCATCCCTGGCAGTGCCCAAGGCCAGGCTGGATCACCCTGGGACAGTGGGAGCTGTCCCTGCCCATGGAATGGGGTGGATTGGGATGATCCCTAAGGTCCCTTCCAACCCAAAACAGTCTGGAATTATTTTTGGTTTATTCAAGAAAGTTTCTTGCATGAAACACAGAAGCAGTTCCTGAAACAGAAGTCAAAACCTGGAATGCCTGGTTAGGAAGGGGATGGACAGACCTGAAAGCAGAACCTGAAAGTATTTCTTCTTTCAAACCCCAAAGAGAAAAAACCCAAAAACAAAAACCAAAGAAAAGGCTTCTCCAGAATTCATCCCCTCAAGATTCTAACAATTTGGCTAAAAAATTGAAAAATGCCTTATAAATATTCGAAATCTAAAGAGGTAGAAGTGTAAGAGAAGGAGAAGGGGGGGAAGTACTGAACATTTTCTGAATAATAAAGTGGATCTTTCTGTAAAACATCTTTACTAATTAATCCAAAACCCGAGCAAACTGAAGGGCAGCAGCTTATAACAAAAAGCTTTTTGATGGAGTTTGCTGCTGGGAATGAGCTCATCCCGGTGCCCAGCTGGGCACTGGGCAGGGCTGGGGCTGTTTGCTGCTCCCAGCGTGGGCTGGGGTCCTGCAGGGAGTGTGGGGCCATCCCCAGGGGTCTCAGCCTCCAGGTGAGCTCAGCACCACTGTGGATTGTGGATCTGCTGTGTTTGTTTTTCTGGCAGTTGCATTGATTTGAGGTGAATGGAGAGAGCTGGAGAGGGACTCTTCACAAAGGGCATGGAGTGCCAGGGCAGGGGAATGGCTTGGAACTGAAGGAGGTGGATTTGAATTGTTTATTAGGGAGAAATTCTGGCTGTGAGCATGGTGAGCCCTGGCACAGGTGCCCAGAGCAGCCGTGGCTGCCCCTGCATCCCTGGCAGTGCCCAGGACCAGGCTGGAGCACCCTGGGACAGTGGGCGGTGTCCCTGCCATGGCAGGGGTGGCACTGGGTGGTCCCTAATGTCCCTCCAACCCAAACCTCTCTAATGAGGAAAGGTTAAGAAGAGTGAAGAAATGTGGGCCCAATCTTCACTGAGAAACATCACTTAGGTCTTGAGGTGGAGCCAGGGAAGATTAAATCAAAAATTATTTGTCAGTGGCTCTTGGCTTCATAATTTTAAGTGACTCCTTTTAAAACATAGTATGGTGATTCAGTGTGCCTTCTGTGCTTTCTACCTGCTTCTGTTTTTAAAATTACAAAATTGTTGTAATATGAAATGAGCAGTTGGTTGTTAAAACTACTTGTAGTAAGGGCAAACCCTGAATATTCAACTTGTGCAATGCTTGTGGGGGCTGACACCGGGATCCTGCTGAGTGGGAATTGAGTGATGTGCCAGAAACACAGAGTTAGCTTCATTCTAAGTCTGCTTTAAACACCAGGAGTTGTATTATCCTTTGTTCTTTCAGTTTCTCACCCTGATAAGCTGCTCCGTTGTCCTTGGGGGCGCTGGGAGCCTGGTGCTGGTTCCAGGCTCAATTGCAAATCTGTGTGTAGGGGAGGCCGGAAGCTTCGGAGGCTGCTGCAGCTCCAGGACAAATCTTTTATTCCTGCCAACTAAAGAAATGCTGAGAGCAGTGAAAATAAGGGAATTGCATGTGAGACAATGTGCTAGACTTGTCTCCCTTGTCACTGGGATTCCTCTTTGAAGCTGTGGGAGAAGGAATTGGAGCTGCAGCAGCTCCTGGACATGAGCACAGCAGGAACGGGGGATCCATTGGTGGGGGTGACTCAAATCCCAGCCCCTGCAGGAGCAGGGCTCTGGCAGAGCTCTGCCCTCCTCAGGAGCTGCCAGATGCGGTGCACAGGCAGTGTCACTGCATTCCCAGCTCCTGGGAGCATTCCCAGCTCCTGGGTGTGTTCCTGGAGCCGTGAGTGGAGCCTGGCCTGCAGGGAAGGAGCTGTGCTGGATCCTGGGATCCCAGTGTGGTTTGGGCTGGAAGGGAGATTGGGGATCACCCAGTGCCACCCCTGCCATGGCAGGGACACCTCCCACTGCCCCAGGGTGATCCAAACCCCAATGTCCAGCCTGGCCTTGGGCACTGCCAGGGATCCAGGGGCAGCCACAGCTGCTCTGGGAATTCCATCCCAGCCAGGAATTCCCAATTCCCAATCTCCCATCCATCCCTGCCCTCTGGCAGTGGGAGCCATTCCCTGTGTCCTGTCCCTCCATCCTTGTCCCCAGTCCCTCTCCAGCTCTCCTGGAGCCCCTTCAGGCCCTGGAAGGTCACACTGAACTCACCCCAAAGCTTCTCCTCTCCAGATGAACATTCCCAGCTCTCCAGCCTGGCTCCAGCTCCCTGTGCTGCTGGCTCAGGGCTGGGGCAGCCCTGCTCTGGGGTCTCACACCCCTGCACACCCCATTTCCTCAGCACTCCTGTGCCTCTGGGTGAGTGACCAGCAGCAGGAATGGGTTTGTGTCCCAGCCAGGAACCAGTGAAAGTGTGGGTATGTGTGCCTATGAACAGCTGGGCTTTTCTTTTTTTTTTTCTTTTTTTTTCTTCTTTTTTTGTGAATGAGTCTGAGCTGAACAGTTTTAAGTCCAGATTAAAAGCTGGATGGTATAATAATTTTTTAATTGGTCTTTGCAGTAAGAACCTGTGCATAAAACCGCAGAACTTTCTGAATTCCAGTTGCTGTGAGTAATAGAAATTGGGTGGATTAAGTATAGTGCTGGAAATTCATTTTACAGGTACCTCTGGAGCATTTCCATTCAGTCAAAATTCAGTATTTATTAATGCAGATTTTGATTTCTGAAGGGGTTATTTGAGGTTTTGGAGCAGTGAGTGCACTGATTTATTTGGTTGGGGTGTGAAGTAACACACTTTGTACTGGTTCCAATCTTGATGAGGAAACTGCTGCTGGTCCTGCTGCATTTTCAGAGCAGGACTTGCTTTCCTTGATAAGCCCAGAGCAGGGATCAGAGCAAACACTTGCAGCAGCTCCCTGGGCTCAGGCTGACATCGCTCTGATAGCACAGCCAGGCTGGGAGCTGCTCCTCTGCTCTCCCAGGATGAGAGGGGCTGTGGGGCTGGAGCTTTCAGGGTGCAGAATCTCTCCCTTGGTTTTATTTTCCCTGAAGTTCTTACCCAGCTCGTTGTTTACTGTGACTGAACTTCCAAAAGCGCAGCAAAGTGAAAGTGCTCAGCTCTCAGGGGAGAACTTCTCTCTCTGCAGCTGCTTGGGAGGAGTTTGTGCTGAGCAGGGGACAGGAGGAGAGGGAATGGGCTCAGGGTGGGCACAGCAGGAATTTCCCTATGGAAGGGGTGCTCAGGGATTGGGAGGCTGTGAGTGCCCATCCCTGGAGGTGCCTCAGGGATTCCTGGATGTGGCACTCGGTGCTCTGAGCTGGGGACAGGGTGGGCATTTGGCACAGGGCTCACTCAGTGACCTTGGAGCTCCTTTTCAATCAATTCTGGGGTGTTCCTGCCCTCCCCACCTCGGGCTGGCCCTGCTCAGGGTGGGCACAGCAGGAATTTCCCCTTGGAAAGGGTGCTCAGGGATTGGGAGGCTGTGAGTGCCCATCCCTGGTGGTGCCTCAGGGATTCCTGGATGTGGCACTCGGTGCTCTGAGCTGGGGACAGGGTGGGCATTGGGCACAGGGCTCACTCAGTGACCTTGGAGCTCCTTCCCAATCAATTCTGGGGTGGCCCTGCCATCACTGTGACCAGAGATCATTTACAAACCCATCATTGGGAGCTGTTGAGCAGCACCCTGCAGGTTCAGGGCAGGCTGCAGGGACAGGGGGTGGCAGTGCCAGCCCTGGAGCCCTCCAGGGAGTGTTTGGGGTCTGGGTGTGCCCAGCACCCCGTTCCCATTCCCCTGTCTCAGGTCCTGCAGCCATTTGCTCCTGGGATCTGGTTTCCCACAGCTGTCTGCACCTTGTTGGAACCTGTCAGCAGCTGCTGGTGGGTGCTCAGATCCAGCCCAGTTTTTCACGCTGAATTGAACAAATCTGTTTTTTCAGACAGTTGCATAACGGGAAGTGGCTGCTCATCTTCTGTTCCACTTTTTTTTTTTTTTTTTTAAATTTTGTTTGTTTTGGCTTTAGAAACTTTTTTCTTTAGAAACCTTAATTACTCTACTGCAGTTGTAAGTAAACATCTGAAGGATTTATCAGGTAATTCCAGGGTTGGCCACTGTTGCTTTGAATTTACTAAGAGGTGACACTGCTTAAAAATCCCTAAAATCCGTAGTTTTGATGCAGAATAAATGAATGTGTTCCAGCTCAGTCCAAGAATTTATCCACAAGATAGCTTTGAGTCTTACTCTGACTGGTTGCTTTTCCAATGCACCTTTAACAAAGGGAAACTTACCCCTTATAAATGGACTTTTTTTTTTGCTGGTGGGTTTGTTTTTCAATCTGAGTCTGAAAAGCTTGGGTAAGGTGTCTTTGTGCCTTGGAAATGTGATCTGTGAGCTGAGAGGCAAAGAACTAAACGTTAATGACCTTAACCCTATCTGGGTGCCCTGTCCTGACCTTTATCTCCCAGCTCCCCTTTCCCAGGTGCAGGTATCACTTTCTGCTTGCACCTCCCAGAGCAAATCTGCTCTGATTTTAGCTGGAAATCTGAAATAACAGCAGAGTGTTGGTTTTCTCTGGTTCTCCTGCCCGAATTCTTGTTTCTGGGGTGGAGAGAGGTTGGTTTTTCTGGAGATCACTCAGAGCTGACCTAACCAAGCTCTGCCTAAGCTGAGGTGTAAGTTCTGTCAGGTGTTGGGCACTGTCCCCAAGTGATGTTCTGAGGCTCCTCCTGAATTTGCCAGGAGAATTTGGGATGTTCCACGAGTGCCTTCTGCCCAGCTGGATCCCAGTGGGTCCTGACAAAGTCACTGTGCAATCAGGAGTTCAATATTTTAGTAGTTTTGGTATCTCAGGACACAGATATTGCTTAATTCTTGCTACTCTGGGTTTTTCCATGGAAAACTTTCAGGTAGCTGAAACCTTCTGGAATCTGGTCATATTGTGAGTGGGTTTGGTTTGAATTGATTCTGACACTTCATGCTGTCTGTGCAATGATTTTGAGTGTCATTAAGTTCTGTAGCAGAGGATGCCCTCTAGTCTAGAAGCCAAAAAAAACATGGAGAGGGACTTCAGTGGAGATAGGACAAAGGAGAATGGTTCAAACCGACAGAGAGCAGGTTTAGATGGGATATTGGGGAGGAATTCCTGGCTGGAGGGTGGGCAGGCCCTGTCACAGGTGCCCAGAGCAGCTGTGGGTGCCCCTGGATCCCTGGCAGTGCCCAAGGCCAGGCTGGACAGGGCTGGGAGCACCTGGGACAGTGGGATGTGTCCCTGGAATTGTGATTCTGTGGTTTACCTGGAATCTGAATCTGTCCCTGCAATTCTGATTCTGTGGCTTTCCTGGAATCTGAATCTGTGAATCTGTCCCTGCAATTCTGATCCTGTGGTTTACCTGGAATCTGAATCTGTGAATCTGTCCCTGCAATTCTGATTCTGTGGTTTACCTGGAATCTGAATCTGTCCCTGCAATTCTGATTCTGTGGTTTACCTGGAATCTGAATCTGTGAATCTGTTCCTGCAATTCTGATCCTGTGGTTTACCTGGAATCTGAATCTGTCCCTGCAGTTCTGATCCTGTGGTTTACCTGAATCTGTCCCTGCAATTCTGATTCTGTGGTTTACCTGGATTCTGAATCTGTGAATCTGTTCCTGCAATTCTGATCCTGTGGTTTACCTGGAATCTGAATCTGTCCCTGCAATTCTGATTCTGTGGTTTACCTGGAATCTGAATCTGTCCCTGCAATTCTGTGGTTTACCTGGAATCTGAATCTGTCCCTGCAGTTCTGTTCCTGTGGTTTACCTGAATCTGTCCCTGCAATTCTGATTCTGTGGTTTGCCTATGTTGACATTAGACAAAGTGTATCCTCTCTGTGCTGCTGAGCAGCCGTGGCTCCTGGAAAAGCTTTTTGGCTGGAAGAAGGAGGGGAAGGAAAACCCAACCTGCCAGGAGCCTGTGCCAGGGCCGTGTTACGGTGCCCATTCCTTGCCCTGCAGCGCGGGCCCAGCTTGTCCCCTGCTGCAGAGGCACAGCAAGGAGCTGTAGTTCTCCAGTGGGCAGCCCAGGCTCTGCAGTAGGCAGGTTTGGGATATTCTGCTGGGTCCCTGGAGCCCTGGGCAGTTTGTCTGTCCTGCCCTGGTCCCAGCAGCTGCTGCTCCAGGGGCAGGAGCTCGGGGAGGTGCCTGTGTGTCAGGAAACAAGGGAGATTTGGTGCTTGCTGTAATCAGAGCTGTAGGTTACTGATGTTTCAGATGTGCAAGGAGCAGCTGGTTCAGTAGCAGGAGATGCCAGAAAATAAGCAGGGAACTCAGAGATTCCTAGCCCTGGAGCAGCAGCAGTCCTGTGTCTGCACAGGGTGTAAATGCCTTTTTTACCTTCTCCTTCTGATCCACATTCATGGTTTTGCTCTTGAGAATTCACAGAGAAATCAGCTGATGATTGAGGCTTTGAACCTGCTCTATTGTGCAGCGTTGGGTTGTTAATGTATTCCTCCAACACTGCTTGTGTTGCTGTCTGGCATCATTTAAAAACGAAAAGTTGGAATCCTTTTGCCTAAAAAGAGTGATGAAGCATCTGCTGTATCATCATTGTCCCAAAATTGATATAGTAGCAAAATCCTAGAATTCCAGAATGATTTGGACTCGTTGTTGGGGACATGAGGAATGCCTGGCTCACTCCCTGTGTGTTCCTGCACATTTGAAATATTCCCCTCAAATACTCAGCTTATTCTTATTTAACCTGTCACACTGCTCTGCTGAGATGCTGCTCTTTATTTAGGGCACATCTGGGCATGCGACTTGGATTTATAGGAATGTATATAGATTACCTTCCTGGAAATATTTATATATTTATTAACCAAATAATGTGGAGACTTGGATTTATAGAAATGTATATAGATGACCTTCCTGGAAATATTTATATATTTATTAACCAAATAATGTGGAGACTTGGATTTATAGAAATGTATATAGATGACCTTCCTGGAAATATTTATATATTTATTAACCAAATAATGTGGAGACTTGGATTTATAGAAATGTATATAGATGACCTTCCTGGAAATATTTATATATTTATTAACCAAATAATGTGGAGACTTGGATTTATAGAAATGTATATAGATGACCTTCCTGGAAATATTTATATATTTATTAACCAAATAACTTGTATTTTTAGAGCTTTTCTCCCAGTGTCCTGGTCATGCTGCCAGCCTGTATTCTGTTAAACTTTGAGTATTTTTCTCTTTTTTTCCTCTGAAGCATCCATGCAAAATCTATGGCCATAATAAGTTTGCAACCTGAAAAGTCAGGAGTTAAATCCAAAATCCCTGTTGGACTCTCAGGGCAGGACTGGGGCAGTTGTGAGTTGGGGTGAAGCAGCACAGGTCAGTGGTTCCACCGTGCTGGAGTCCCTGTAAAATGCTCCATTCACAAGCACCAAACAAAGCTGAGCTCCAGGAGCACCCACTGATCTCTGCATGGATCCTTTCCCATAAAATCCCATAAAACAGGTGGGTTTTGAGGTCTCGCTGAGCTCCATCAGCTGAGCTGAGCGCTGCAGCTCCGTGCCACCCACACTCCCCATGGATAATCCCTCACCCCCAGGGCAGGACACAGGGCGAGGCTGTGACCTGGTGGAGGTGAGAGATATCAATGGGCAGCTGGGCACTGCAGTTATGAAACCTGGCAGGCATCAGCCTTGAAAGCATCAGGAGATCTCAGGCTCATGAATTTTCATGCTTTCTTACACTAATAAATGTCAGGGACAGTTGGGAATTCTCCAGGAGCTGTTTGGCTTTGAAGCTGTGGCTGTGGCAGGGCCCAAGGGGGTGGGAAATCCAAACTTGGCTCCTGTTTGCCCACAGCAGGGCCTGAGCTGACACTGCAGACAACATTCCTTCATCTGGTGCAGCTTGGGGAAATCATGATTGGTACCTGCAGTTTCCTTCTTGGTTTTGCTTTCCCAAAGCTGAGCAAAGCCAGTGTTTTGTAGTTCCACTGGGATCAGGGGGTTCTCCATTCTGGGGTGCATGGCTTTGATACAGAATCATGGAGTGGTTTGGGTTGGAAAGGAAGGGACCTTAAGGATCATCCCATCCCACCTGTGCCATGGCAGGGACACCTCCACTGTCCCAGGTGCTCCCAGCCCTGTCCAGCCTGGCCTTGGGCACTGCCAGGGATCCAGGGGCTTCTCTGGGCACCTGTGCCAGGGCCTGCCCACCCTCCAGCCAGGAATTCCTTCCCAATATCTGATATCAATCTCTCCCCTCTCAGTTTAAACCCATCTCCCCTTGTTCTGTCACCGTTTTCTCTCTCTGCCTTTTGTCTGAGCCCATTTAGGGGTGCAGGCAGGACACAGCTGCACATTCCGTTTTTTGGCTGTCCCTAACACCATTCCACTGACCCTTGGGTCTGCACAGCAAGGCTTTGTCATGGGTGAGAGTGGAATAAACCTCAGGGGCTGTTCTGGAATCATCCCCAGCCTTGCCAGGGGGAGCAGCCCTGTCCTGCTGCTGCTCTGGCTGTGGTGTGTGCAGTAACAGGGCATCCTTGTGCTGGACCTGCTGAACTGCCTCTTGCACCTTGGCTGGGAGACTTTGTGAGAGACTCTGTAAAAACCAGTGAAAATGTTAATTTTTAAAGAGTCACTGAGAGAGAATCCCTTGTAAATGCCCTGTTTGTTGCAGGTGTGGGCTGGGGAGGCTTTTGTGCTGCTTTGCTCTTGTGTAGTGCCAGGTGAGCTGTGCTGCTGGAGCTCCCAGGAATCTGGGGAGATGTGAGAATAAAAAATGTTCAGTGAGAGCTGCTCACAGCCTGGTGTCTCTGGCTGCCCTTGTGCTGCTGGGTTATGGGATGTTTGGTGATTTCTGGCAGTGCTGGGGTGTTTTATTTCAGGATATTTGCCCTTGCAGCCTTTGTCCCTGGGCAGAAATCCTGTCCCACACACTGCTGGGTGCTGTTCCAGAGCTGCCATGGACCAGGAGCATTCTCAGATCTGTTTGCATATAGCAATCCTGGTGTGGAGAGCAGGATTTGATCTATGAGGATGTTCCTGGTCACTCTAACTCAGCTGTGGCATTGAGGAGCTCCTTCCCATTCCTTCTGCTGTAGGAAGGCTTAGAGCCTCTCATTAGTGGGCAAATGACATTTGGATAATGAAAGCTGCTTCTTCTCCTTGTTGCCATCAAAGAGCTCATTAATGGTGCCAGGGCAGGGTGGGCACTGGAGGAGCTCCAGCCTGGAAGGATGATTTCATAGTTCAGGAGTTGACTCTGTTCTTGCTGCTCCTTGTATAATGCATAATGTGTGTGCAGCTGAGTCTTTATGAATCTCAGATCATTAGAAATGCTGTTTCTGGCCTGGAGGATCCCAGAAGATGCAGGTTGGATATTGCTGGCAGAGGGTGGGAGTGGGGATGTGCTTTGACAAATAAAGCAGATGACAGGAGTCACAGTGGATCTGTATTGATCAGACACAACAGTAGGGAGAATTCCTGAATTCTTAAACCCTCTATTTTTAGATGTAGTCCGTCTGGGCTGAAGGCTTTCTGTTCCCTGAATTGTTCCAAAAATAAATATTTCAGAAGAGGATTAAACTTGAATGTGCGAGTCAGTGTTTTTTATGCATCAATGTTCATGGAAGGAGCTGGTCAGAAATCACTATTCTCCTTAAATTTGCATGCTCTGAATCCAAATTAAAGCTGCTTTCACCAAAACTACTCATCCACACGGGAGGCTGGAGGTGCTGGTGAGAATGCAACTGTGAGAGCTAATTTTAGCTAATTCAGTCCTGTGAGCAGCAGAGTCCTTCAGCTGTGAAAAGAGACACTTCGCTCTTGCTTAAATCACTTTCTTTTTTTACTGAGCTTCTGCTGAGCACAGACAGGCCTTGCTGATTCTCACCAAGGGCAATTTCTGCCTCGGTTTTTGGTGCTGGCTTTCTTTTTGGTGTGAATCTGGATGTTAAAGGGTTTTTTTTTGTTTTGTTTTGACACTTCAGAAAGATCTTTGAATCTCTACGCATCGCTTGTGTCAGAGTCCTTCATCTCAGCCGTGTCTGGGTGTTTGCAGCCTCCTGTCACACAGAGTTTATGTGTAACACAGTCTCTGCCACGTTCCTGTCTCAGGCACTCACAAACCAGAGGGCTCTGGCTTCTGGAATGTTCTTTCCCAGGTGAGAGCAGCCCTTGGTGCCCTGCCCAGCCCTGCAGAGCCCTTTGGGAAGGTCCTTGGCTGGTCCTTGGCACTGTGGCAGCCCATGAGTCACTCCTCAACTTCCCAGAGTCACTGCTCGTTGTTTCTTCTTTCCAAATTGCTCCTGACATCCCCAAATCCGCGGTGCTATAAAAACAGCCCAGCTTGTGCAGCTGCTTATTTCCTGTCCGACTGCATGAACCTCACTGGGCTCCAACTTTGTCAGCCCCAGTCGCTGCCCCAGACTCTCATTGGAAAGTCTGTCCCCTCTAATAAGGATGAAATGTGGATTTTGCCACAGAGTGTGTGCTTGCTCGGCAGGGGAAGGGCTTCATCCTGCCCTGTTCTACCTGGGACTGGGAGGATCATCCCCTTCTCCAGGCTGCAGGACTTGCGTGACTGCCGCGGAGCTCGGACTTGCTGCTCATGAATATTTCCCTGCAAAATGCTCCACTCTTCAAGTGCACTGCAAATACATCCTGTGTTCTGAAGACTCTTTAAATTATTAGTCTAGCTCAGCTTCTCTTGGGAGGAGCTCCACTCAAAAGCCTGCAGTTAAATGTAAAAGCAAGTCTCTCTTTCAAATCTCTTTCAAATCCCAGAATCATTTGGGTTGGAAAAGATCTCCAAGGCCGTGGAGTCCAGGCTGTGCCAAATCCCCTCCTTGTCCCCAGCCCAGAGCACTGAGTGCCACCCCCAGGGATGGGCACTCCAAACCTCCCTGGGCAGCTCCTGCCAAGGCCTGAGCCCCCTTTCCGTGGGGAAATTCCTGCTGTGCCCACCCTGAGCTGCCCTGGCCCAGCCTGAGGCCGTTCCCTCTGCTCCTGTCCCTGTTCCCTGGGATAAGATCCCAAATCCCCCCGGCTGTGCCCTCCTGGCGGGAGCTCTGCAGAGCCACAAGGTCCCCCTGATCCCCCTTTTCTCCAGGCTGAGCCCCTTTCCAGCTCCCTTATCCATTTCTCCTAGGATTTACTGTCAGCTTTATCCAGATGCCTCATGCCATTGTGAGAACAGGAGTTTGATGCTGAACAAAAATTCATTGAGTATCTGCTAGTGGTGCCCATGAAGGAAAAAAAAATCCATTGTATATTTGTGAATAAACTCTTGGTTTAGAGTCTTGGTGAGTTCAGGAACAGGCAAGGAGACAGCATAGGGGGTTGTGGCCATAAAGGCAGTTTTCCTTCTCGGGGAAGGTGATCTTTAAGGAAGGTAATCTTAAATGGGATCTTTAGGGTTCCTTCCACCCCAAACCATGCTGTGGTTCTGTGACTCCTTGTCAGGTTGTTGTGGTTATTGCCGGGAAGGGCCAGGGATGGAAATCTGAGCTGCCCAACCTGGATTTCATGGGCAGGGTGTATATTTAGCTCAGGGTTCAGCAGCCTTTGCCTTTGGAGCCGGCACCCGACACCCCGGGACTGCTCTGCATGAGGAATGTTGGAGCTGGGATGGGCAACGCCCCTCTCGGCTCCTCCATAAGTGATCTCCACGGCCTGTGTGTGTCCTGGAGACGGGAGCTATTTAAAGGGAGCTGTTTATCCAGAGCTTTGGGCAGCAGGCCTGAAGGGTGAGAGAACAGGAAGCTCCAAGGCCGAGGGGCTTTCTCCTGCAAGGCACAGGAACGCTCCTGAGTTTGGGCTGGGAAAACACAAAGTGCTGCTTGCACAGGGGCTTTAAGGGAGCTGATAAGGGCTGCTGGGGTGGGGAATGGCACATTCTGTATTTGTTACGTCCTCAGTGGCTCTGGAGTGCATTCCACCTGGCCGGGTCAGTGATGATCCAGAGCACTGCCCTGCTCCTGTCTGTGCCATCCTGAGCAGGGACAGGGACAGTCCTGGGCTCTGGAACTGGACCCTGTCCAGTGGTGATCCTGTTGGGAGCTGCTGCCCTTCATCCTTGTTGGGTGGCTGACCAGGATGGGCTCAGGGCTTTTCCCCAGGAGCAGCCAGAGCTGGGAGTTATCCTGCAAAGGGCTGGTAAACTGCTAGAGATGAGTAGGTGCTACTAAAAGCAGTAAGAACCATCAAAATCAGAAAACCCTGAAGGGAATTGTTAATGTTTGCACAGAAATGTGGATATGATTTTGGAACTCCCTGGAATAAGCAGCGCGTCAGGGATGGGGTGTGCTTGGTGAGCTCCTGGGTGGGAACTGGGGTGCTCAGTGTGTTAATGGGGTGCAGTTTTTGCTAATGGGATTCAGGGGTGCAGTTTTTCTGGGAGGGGAATCTCTGAGGTTGGAATGCTGTGTGCTAACAGGATGGGGAGCAGAGGAGCTGAGGAACAAGAACTACTGGTGCAGGATGTGGAACTGGATCTCAGAGGGAGCAGTCTGCAGGCCAGGCAGTGCCTGTTCCTGATAGTGCAGGCAGGCAATGGGCAGTGCCATTCCTGAGATCCCTGCTCTGCCTTGGGGCTGCTTTTCCAAGGCAGCTCTGGGGAAACTGTGCTGGGAGGGAGGAAGGAAGTTGGGAGCTCGGGGTCACAATGCAGGGACAGCTGTCTTTGCTCCTTAAAACAGTTCTCAGAGGTGTTTCTGCAAACTGCAGAACAGTCCTGGTTAGCCATGGCCACAGGAGCTGGGATTTGCTGAATATTTAGGTTTTCTCCAAACTGGAGAGCAGTCCTGTTAACCATGGGCACAGGAGCTGGGATTTGCTGGATATATGGGTTTTTCAAACAGGAGAGCAGTCCTGGTTAGCCATGGGCACAGGAGCTGGGATTTGCTGGATATATGGGTTTTCTCCAAACTGGAGAGCAGTCCTGGTTAACCATGGGCACAGGAGCTGGGATTTGCTGGATATATGGGTTTTCTCCAAACTGGAGAGCAGTCCTGGTTAACCATGGCCACAGGAGCTGGGATTTGCTGGATATATGGGTTTTCTCCTGTTCAGCAAGGCTTCTGGAGCAGCCAGAGTCTTCCTCAGTTTATCATGTGAGGGGATGGGGTAAAGTCTCTCAGATTATTTTAAGACCAAACACATAAGAAATCTTTGCAGCCACACCTTCAATTCCAGCAAATCTGTTGGGTTTTAGATATTTAACACTTCTGCTTGTCAGTGAGAGCACCCCCTAACTTAAAGAGCATCAATTTTACAATGGGGGCAGTTAAAACCCCCAGAGTACAGGAATTCTGCCCTTCAGGGGTTATGTAGACAGCAGCCAGAGGTGCAGCTTTACCACAGGAAAGGTTGGTTTGCCCAGACCAAGCAGCTGTGGTGGATTTTATCTCACAGTTCCAGGCTGACCCAGCACTGCCCCATCTGAACCAAAAAAGGAGCTCCTGCTTCTCATTTTCCTCAATTCTGCCCGAAAAGAGAGGTCTCTGGGTTGTTTTTCTTAACAAATAAGGTAAAGTTTTGGCAGTTTCAGCGCAAAGAGATTGGAATCTCGTGTGTGAGAGTGGATGTCAGCTGTGGGCTGGAGGCCAGGGGAGCAGCCAGGGGGGCTGTGATGCCTTGGGGGGGCTGGGGGTGCTCTCCAGGGGAAGGAGCTGGACAGAGGGATATCCTGATGTCCCAGTGTGTCACAGGGTGGCTCACCTGCCAGTGAGGATGTGGAGGAAGGAGGTGTGGTGTGGTCTGTGGTGTTGTGAGCTGAGCACCTGGTGCAGCTGAATCCTGCACCAGAGATTCTCCTTTCCTTAATTAAAGTGGCAACTCCCATTCCCAGCCCTTCTGGAGGGAGCAGGACTCTCTGGAAGGCTTTTCTCACTCCTGAGTGCTCCACTGAAGCTAAAATGACACTTTTCACTGGGCTCTTTCCTCATTTAGCTAAAAGCTCTGGCAATTCACTTCCCTGGAACACGAAATGCCCATCTGTGGGGAGAGGAACATGGGTTGGGGTTTCTGTCTGACTGCTGAAATGATATTTTCCTGGGAGATTGGCTTGATGACTTGCAGTGCTGGAGGACAAGTTGGACATTTATTTCTCCATGGGGATTGAAATGCTTGAACTCTGTGGCTCAGTTGACGTTCTCTTCCGCAAGGGGGCTAGAAGGAGTAATTACTGGGATAGAATCTTTTTTAACAGCTGTGTTTGCTTCAATTAAGAAACTTTATCAACAGAATGTAAAATATTGGCTAGAAAAATTTGGAAGAGGACAGGCAGGTGAGGAGATGGTTCCTGGTAAATCTGGTGGGATTTGCACTGGAATCACAGCAAAGGGAGGAAAGGAGCTGGAGCAGAGCAGGGTGGGCTCGTGGCTGTCACAGGTGTGCCAGGGACTGCCAGGGGCCCTGGGAGCTCTTAAGCCATTCATTGAGTACCTGAAATGCTGCTTAGGGCAGGGATGTCCTGATCAGCCTGCATTAATTCAGCTTTAATGCTGTGTTTGGAGAAACCTATTAAGGTGTGCAACGAGGGAAGAGTGGCTCACAGTTTTCATGGAAGATCCTGAGCAGCTGAGCAGGTGTGGATGGGAAATGGCAATCACAGGGTGGTTGGAGTGTGGGGGCACCTCTGGATGTCACCCAGGGCAGGGCAGGGTCCCTGGGTGTGCCCAGGTGGGTTTGGGATGCTCCAGAGAGGAGACCCCAGCCCCCCTGGGCAGCTGTGCCAGGCTCTGCCCCTCCATGGACAGAGGCTGCTCCTGCTGCTGTGCTTTGGTTTGTGCCGCTGCTCCTGGTGCTGTCCCTGAGCAGGGCCTGGCACCTTCTCCTGGCACAGTTTGGGAGATTTGTGTGCATTGATGGGATCCCCTGGGAGCCTGCCCTTGTGCAGGCTGAGCAGGCCCAGCTCCTGCAGCCCCTGCTCATCAGAGATGCCCCAGAGCCCTGAACATCCCTGTGGCCCTGCTGGACCCTCTCCTGCAGCTCCTTGTCCTGAGGAGCCCAGAGCTGGACAGGACCCCCCAGCTGTGCTTGGCCAGGGCTGAGAGGAGGGGCAGCATCCCCTCCCTCACTCCTGACCAGCAACAGGAGATCTGACTCCTGCTGAGGAGGGAGCACCAGGAAAAGCTGCTGGATCACTGGAGGGGCTGCAGCAAATCCTCCCAGTAATTGAGGGGCAGCACTCGTGTCCCAGCATCCCTGACTGACTCCTGCCATGCCAGGGCTCTGTGCTCACAGCTCCCTCTGCTTTGTCCTGCAGATCAGCAGCTCCTGAGGACTGAAGAACCTGCCCAGGGAACCCCTGCTCTGAGGTAGGAACTGAATTTCTGCTGTCCCAACAGAGATGTTTGATTCAGGATCAGGGTTTGGTGCAGCTGTGCTGGAACTGCAGCCCCAGCCAGAGATGGGAGATGGGAGCTGGTGCGGAGCAGGCATGGCTGGAATGCACTCACCTTCCATTCTGTTCTGATAAACCTTTAATTACTGCTCCTTCTACATCCTGCCAGTTAAAACCCTGCCACACAGAGTCAGAGAAAGGTTTGGGTTGGGTTAAACCCACCCAGTGCCACCCCTGCCATGGCAGGGACACCTCCCACTGCCCCAGGGTGCTCCCAGCCCTGTCCAGCCTGGCCTGGGACACTCCCAGGGATTCAGGGCAGGCACAGCTGCTCTGGGAATCCCATCCCAGCCAGGAATTCCCAATTCCCAATCTCCCATCCATCCCTGCCCTCTGGCAGTGGGAGCCATTCCCTGTGTCCTGTCCCTCCATGCCTTGTCCCCAGTCCCTCTCCAGCTCTCCTGGAGCCCCTCCAGGCCCTGCCAGGGGCTCTGAGCTCTCCCTGGAGCTGCTCCTGTCCAGGGGAACATTCCCAGCTCTCCAGCCTGGCTCCAGCCCTGCAGGTATTTATTGAAGTTTCAGACATTGCTGGGCTCTGTTTGGGATAACCGGGCTGCTGTGGAACTCCAGGCTTTTCCTTTCTGGCCACTTTCTTTCCTTGCCTTTTGTGCTTCGGAGGGCTTGTTTAACTTGGTCATTCAAATCTTCTTTTTATCAGAGTAAGAGGACTACAAAAGATTAAAATGGGTAAACTAGGCTAAGAAAAACAACAAGTCTGATTTGATTTGTTGGGAATTGGGAGCAGCAGATCATGCAGGTTTTTATCCTGGCTGTCCTTTGGGGGAGGCACAGCTCTAGCTCTGGAATCTGCCTTCAGCTCTGCAGTGGGGATGTCTGAGGTGCAGGTGCTCACCTGATGTGCTGTGGGGGTGGAATTACAATTTATTCCTGATTTTTGTGTGGACTGAGAGACCCAGTTGTCTCCTGCAGAGCAGTTTGGGATTGTTCTCAAGTGCTGGTTATGTCTTGAAGTCCTGAGAGGAAAATCTGCTGTTTTCTTCCCCGTTTGAGCCATCCATCTGCCTTTTCCTGAGCTGTCAGTGGCACAGCTGGTTCCACCCAGTGACCCTTGGCTCTAGCAGTGCAGAGGGGTCACACAGACACAGCTTTAACACCCTGATTTACCATCACCAGCTCTATCCACTGCAGGTCACAGGAGCCTCATGAGCCCCCTAAAACTCAGTTATGACATAAAATTATTCCTCAGGTGCCTTTTTTTTTTTTTCAGTGTTCTTAATTGTCACATGCAGAGATAATGCCATAGGTCCAGAGTTCTTTATTTTCAGTGGGGCTGATGGTCCTGTCCATGGTGGGACTGCAAGAGGCTTCTGTGTCCCAGTTCCTGAGGGGGCTGGAGGGTGCTCCCAGTTGGTTCCTGAGGGGATGGAAGGTTGGAAGGGGCTCCCAGTTGGTTCCTGAGGGGATGGAAGGTTGGAAGGGGCTCCCAGTTGGTTCCTGAGGGGATGGAAGGTTGGAAGGGGCTCCCAGTTGGTTCCTCAGGGGATGGAAGGTTGGAAGGGGCTCCCAGTTGGTTCCTGAGGGGATGGAAGGTTGGAAGGGGCTCCCAGTTGGTTCCTGAGGGGATGGAAGGTTGGAAGGGGCTCCCAGTTGGTTCCTCAGGGGATGGAAGGTTGGAAGGGGCTCCCAGTTGGTTCCTGAGGGGATGGAAGGTTGGAAGGGGCTCCCAGTTGGTTCCTGAGGGGGATGGAAGGTGCTCCCAATTAGTTCCTGAGGGGATGGAAGGTTGGAAGGGGCTCCCAGTTGGTTCCTGAGGGGATGGAAGGTTGGAAGGGGCTCCCAGTGCTGCAGGGGCTGTGCCCAGGCTCCCTGGGCATTCCTGCTGTCACTCCCAGGGCTGTGGCCACCAGCCAAAGCATCTTAAGCTGTTGTCTCAAAGCCACTTGAAGGGAAGCCAGGGAAGGTGGCTTATCTGCCCTGGGTGGGCAGGAGGGGGGCCATGCCCACAGCCTGTCCCCACGTGCTTGTCCCCGTGGCCTGGGTGGCCCTGCAGGGGTCACAGGGTGTCGCCTCCTCCTCAGGAGGAGCCACACAGGGAAGGTGACAGAGCAATGGCAGAGCTTGGTGTTCTCCTCCCTGCCCCTGCCAGTCTTGAGTGGGTTTTGTTTTTCCTCTTTTCTGCCTCTCTTGGCCTGGCCCAGTGTGGTGGGAAGGTCTGCCAGGCTGCTGGGATGTCTGGAATGGGTTTGGATTTCATGGAATATCTGCAGTGGGAAGGGACCCTTAGGGATCATCAATTCCAACTGCCTGAAACAACGAGAGTGCTCTGCAGGCAGCCCTGGAGCTCTGACAGGTCCTGTTGTGCCTCCCAGCTCGTCCAGGAGGTGACTTTGCCATCAGGGTCCTCCTCCCTGCATTTCTCCATTTCTGGGGGAGCTGTGGTGCACCCCAGGCATCCCTGGCCCCACTGCCCTTGTTCAGGGGTCCAGGACCTGCAGGTGTTTCCCCAGGCTGCACTGAGCAGCTCAGGGGCTTCCTGGAGTGAATTATCTGGGAATGTTTAACCCAGGCTCTGAGTGTGAGGATGAGGAGCAGCAGCTTCCTCCCCCACATCCCGGGGCAGCTGGGGGAGAGGCACGAGGGAGGAGCTGCCTGGATTGACCTGCCTGAGAATATCTTGGGTTCTTTACAAAGCTCTTATCTCAGATTGTTCCTCACGAGTCCCCCAGTTCCTCCTGCTCACTGCACTGGGTGCTCTTCCAGCCAAGCCCAGGGGAATGTTTGGGAATGATGGTGGCACCAGGATCTTCACTTGGTCCTTGTGTTGGTTCCACGTGTACACATGGGGAGAAAACACTTCTGAAAACGTTACCTGCTGGATAAATTGATTTTTTGTTGTGTAATGACTCTAACTGGGAAGAAGCCCCCACAAACCCCCATCTTTAGGGTCAGTGTTATGGGGTGTGAGTCCCTGGCACAGGTGCCCAGAGCAGCTGTGGCTGCCCCTGGATCCCTGGCAGTGCCCAAGGCCAGGCTGGACAGGGCTGGGAGCACCTGGGACAGTGGGAGGTGTCCCTGCCATGGCAGGGGTGGCACTGGATGGGCTTGGAGGTCCCTTCCAGCCCAACTCATTCAGGGATTTGAGGATTCTGAGTCACTTTACCATTTAAGGTTTTACTTTCCTAAAGTGATGTGGGAAGCACCCTGAACTAAAATCAAATTTTTTTCATTTCTACACTGAATAGTTATTTATTTATTCCCCTCTTTTTGCCCTTTTGAAGGGAGTTGCTGTGTCCAAGGGCACCTCAGTGTGGTACTGGACACTGCAGCCACACCTGGGATAAGAAAATGAATCATTCTCTAAGGAAACCACCACAGCATGCCTGATAAGCTGCAGGGACACCTGGAATGTCTTTATTGCTCTTTCTTTCATGAAATCTCAGCTTTTGTTTTCCAAGCAAAGCCTTGTTTTGCAGGCACCCTTGAATGTGTTTGTTATCGGGAGCACGGAAATGTAAATACAATGGTGCTTGGGCTGCAGCAGCTCCTCCCTTCCTCCCCCTGCCTTCCTGCATGCACTTGGGGAGGGGGGAGCTGTTCTTGTGCATTAATTCATTCAGAAAGGACTGTTCTTGCCCCTGCTGCCACCTCATCAGATTTCAGAGACGGACAATTCTCTCCTTGAGAGCAAGAACTCACACAAGGCCTCGTGCTGTGGCTGCTCTTGGCATTCCCCCAAGCTCCTGCCTACCAGCACATCCCATTTTTAACTAGATAAGCCACACAGGCACTGTTCTGCTTGAACTGAGACTGCATTCTTCTCCTTGCAACATTTGAGCTCATTTCCTAGAAGAAGAACTAAAAAAACTGAGGCCTTCACCAGCCTGAGTCTCAGGGCCTTAAGTTTGCAGCTGCTTTGGAGAGCTTTGCCCAAGTGAGGCTGTGCTGGATGTGCTTGGTCACTGGGAGCTAATGTTGGTTGATCTCTCAGTCAGCAGGAATTTTGTCATTAAAACCAGGTCAGGACAGCAGAAAGGCTCCAATGTAGAATTTGTTCTTTGCCCTCAGCCGGGAGGAATTGGGCTCAGCTGTTGGATGTGAGCAGCACTTGGCCTCACTCTGTGCCTGTCATCTGCTTTTTTTACTGACTCTGTCATGGACTTTGTGTGGCAGGAACAGCTTTCTGGGCACTCTTTCCTCCCCTCAGTCACCAGGCCTTTCCTGCCCAAGGTGCCACAGTAAATCGTGATGTGTCTGTGGCACCTGGGCTGGCCCTGCTCCCTGCCCAGGAGCTCAGGGCTGCTCCTCTGGCCCTGGGCCAGCTGTGGGGCTGAAGCAGCTCAGGAAAAATCCCCGGGATCCTCTCTAAGAATAAACATCACATGAGAGCAGGAGTATCCCCCTGCCTGGGCAGAATTAAGTGTCCTGCTGGGAGGCAATAACAGCAGCAGCTTAAGGGCTGGGCTGGCATCCCCTTGTTATCATCTTATTGCAGGGGTTCCATGCTGCTGTCTCCTTGTCACAAAGGTTCCATACCTTCTTGGTGTTTCTCATGGCCAGCTCTCAGAGCACTGACTCTTCCTTTTTCCCAAAGCAGGCAACTGACTCCAGCTCCCTTCTCAAGGCCACCCCACTCCTTTATAGCACTCTTTTTTCTTGTTGCTTACAGCTGTGGCCTGGTAAAGGCATGCCTGCTCCTAATCTTTGATAATTGGCCCAGCTGCAGCTCCTTAGGGGTAAGGTTACTTTCTACACTATCTTAATTTTCTTACATTCTATCCCCCTGCACCCCTGGCTTCAGGGATGAGCTGCAGGGCCGCAGGCAGGAGGAGCTGGCCTGCACCTGCAGCTCTCCTTGCTTCCAGAGCTGCTGGGTCCATCATTCAGCAACCTCTGGGTCCCTTTTGAGGGAGGTGGGGATGCACCTGCTGAAATGTGGTCCAGCAGAGCTCCCTCTGGATGCAATGCTGCGGGATGTGCCACTGAACACTTCCCTGGAGCTGTGGCTTTGGCCCTGCCCTGGGCAGCACAGGAGCTGCAGAGCTGCTGGAGTGTAGGAGCAAAGGGGGATAGGAAAGTGAGGATGGACAGAGACAAGAGATCTCTGAAGCCAGGTCAGGAATTTGAGGTTTATTGCAAAGGGCCTGGGTGCAGGGCCCTGCTGGGATTTGGGGTTTATTGCAAAGGGCCTGGGTGCAGGGCCCTGCTGGCATTTGGGGTTTATTGCACAGGGCCTGGGTGCAGGGCCCTGCTGGGATTTGGGGTTTATTGCAAAGGGCTTGGGTGCAGGGCCCTGCTGGGATTTGGGGTTCATTGCAAAGGGCCTGGGTGCAGGGCCCTGCTGGGATTTGGGGTTATTGCACAGGGCCTGGGTGCAGGGCCCTGCTGGGATTTGGGGTTATTGCACAGGGCCTGGGTGCAGGGCCCTGCTGGGATTTGGGGTTATTGCACAGGGCCTGGGTGCAGGGCCCTGCTGGGATTTGGGGTTATTGCACAGGGCCTGGGTGCAGGGCCCTGCTGGGATTTGGGGTTATTGCAAAGGGCCTGGGTGCAGGGCCCTGCTGGGATTTGGGGTTATTGCACAGGGCCTGGGTGCAGGGCCCTGCTGGGATTTGGGGTTATTGCACAGGGCCTGGGTGCAGGGCCCTGCTGGGATTTGGGGTTATTGCACAGGGCCTGGGTGCAGGGCCCTGCTGGGATTTGGGGTTATTGCAAAGGGCCTGGGTGCAGGGCCCTGCTGGGATTTGGGGTTATTGCACAGGGCCTGGGTGCAGGGCCCTGCTGGGATTTGGGGTTATTGCAAAGGGCCTGGGTGCAGGGCCCTGCTGGGATTTGGGGTTATTGCACAGGGCCTGGGTGCAGGGCCCTGCTGGGATTTGGGGTTATTGCACAGGGCCTGGGTGCAGGGCCCTGCTGGGAGCTGCCAGGCACAGCTCAGAGCAGGCCTGAGAGAAGAGAGGGGAGAGAGGGTGAGAGAGGATGAGAGGGTGAGAGAGTAAAAGGGGTAAGAGTGTAAAAGGCAAGAGCTAAGAAACAAGAGAGTGACATTCCCGTTCCAATACAGTAAATCATCTTCTGTGCTGAATATTCTGATTCTCACTAACCAATCCAGTACAAGATACAAATCCTACAGCATTTCCATACAGCCTATAAGAATCATTACATCACCACGCTGTGTTACGTTTTAAACCCTAAAAACTCCTCTTTGGGCTCTTTCTGCCAAGCTGTAGGGTCTGCTCTGCCCCTTGGAGCTGTCTGCAAGCAGAGGGTGTTGTTCCATCCGAAGGGGATTAAAAACTTGGTATCATCTGGACTGGATTTAGTGCTTAGGGAAACTACCACTAAAATGGTTGAGGAATGTACAGTCTTAAGGTTCTTTATAATCACTTTGTTCAATTAACTTTAGAAATGTGCTTTATTTTCATTTTTTCTACCTATACTCATCCTCTGTTCATCTACATAACTAAAAGTTGTGGTAAATCTCCTTTAATCACTTTGTACTACAACACTACAGAAAATAGAGTAGATGAGGAAGAAGGAGAAACACCTCAGGGCACCACTTTGTCCTCCATCTTAACTCCATACTAAAATATACTAAAACACCCTAAAACCTAAATTTCTCACCTCAGTCATACACTACAATAGATAATCTCTATTATCTATCTCACACTATTGTAATTTCTAGTTTATCTAGAAATCCTAGAAGCCTTCTCCCCAAGTGAGAGTCAAAGGCAGTGTTTTCCTGGGGGTCAGGGTCCCCCAGAGCAATCAGAGGCATGAATATCCCCCTTACCCTGAGTTCCCACAGGCTCCTACCTTGGTTTAAAAGGATTTCAGAGTTTTGCCTTTCTCACCTGTGTGTGGGCACAAACATCCCTACTTAGGAGTAATTCCTGTTAATGTGGAATGTGGTTAATCCCCATT
Organism: Melozone crissalis; assembly: GCF_028551555.1. Classification (NCBI taxonomy): domain Eukaryota; kingdom Metazoa; phylum Chordata; class Aves; order Passeriformes; family Passerellidae; genus Melozone; species Melozone crissalis. Next base: position 923,497 of record NW_026535794.1, on the reverse strand, counting down.
GCATCAGTTGTGGAGCTGCCCCAAGATGAACACAATCCATGCATGGAATTGCCAAAAGTGGTGCAAAAAGTCCTTTCTGAGCATGTTCTAGTGGCACAGCAGTGTGTGAAGGCTGGCTGGGATATCCCAAACAGGATACCCTGTGCACAGCAGGGTAAGAACAGGGATATCCCAGAGCAGTCAGGAACAGGCTCCACAGCTTGGAGCCTTCCAGCTGTATTCTGCTCCCACCCGAAATGTGTTTAGGGATTTTAATTCTCCATGAATTTCTGAGCGCCTGAGTGGCCTCCCCAGAAAAGGAGGGAGTTTGGTTCCTGGCCTGAAAATCCCTATGGATGGAGTGGGGAGGTGCTTGTGTGTGGTTCCCTGGCACATCCCCATGGTGCAGGAGCAGGTCCCCAGCAGGGCCACAGAGCCAGGCACTAACAGAGCATTTGCTCTGCCCTGTCAGAGCCTCCCCACAGCTTTGTTGTGGTTCCCAAAGGGCAGCCCCTGCCCTCTGCAGCAGCCCAGTGTGTCCCTGTCCCATTTCCAGGTTCTCTTGGGCAGATTTTGTCTGTTTTCTGGGAGCTTGCAAAGCCACACTCCTCAGAGCCCTTACAGTCCCTCACTTGCTGTAGCCAAAGTCTTTCAGAATTTGCAGATAGCTAAAACTCATTCCTTGGTATAGAGACACTTAAGTTTAATCTTCTAAAGCCTTTTAACCTTCCAATAGTGTTTAAAGCTTTAAAATACTGTTTTCTCGTGAGAAATCCCCTTGAAAAAAGCATTGCCAGGTTTCCTGCTCTACTCCTCTGGAGCACCAAGCTGGTGCTGAGTTGCCATGAATGAAAATAATTCTGCACTCAACTTTCTCATGTGGAAGCTTCCAGTCCTGTGTCCTGATGGGCAGGTTCTGGTGCTCTGTAATTAAACTGTCAGGAGAAGGGCTTATTTTAATTAAAAGTGAAGCAGCTGCTCTGGTACAGTCACTGACACAACTGGAGCTGTTCTGTGCAGGGAAAGGAGCTGAGCCTGTGAGGAGTGGCTGGAAGCAGAGGTGGTGTCCAGCCTGTGCCTGATCCCCAGAATTAATTCAGAATTTGTCCTCTCTGACCTTGCTTCCCCTCCTACACTCTCAGATGTGTCTATACACATATTTATATATTATTATATATACAGAAGGCAGAACTGGGAGTTGATGAAGGCACTGAGGGCCTGCACAGTGGTACTCAAACTGTAATTAGGTCAGTCTAAACCTCTAAATTTCTTTCTCACAGCATGACTTGAAGTCATTCTCATCTCTGGGTTTGTCCTTCCAGTGTTGGTGCTGTACAGTTTTCATCCCATCTTAGAAATGAACACCCAAATTCTCACGTGGGAACAAAATCCATTATTCTGGGAGAAACGTCTGTAAGACAAACGTGGAATAGGATGAATTCAGAGGGGCTGAGTGAAGTTTTGTGGTGGAACTTGTCCTGTTTGTGGTGCCCAGGCTGTGGCAGTGAGGTGGAGAGGCAGGAAGGGGAAGGAGGAGGTGAAGATGGGAGCTGTGTGCGATGCCCTCTGTGCCAGGGTGGGATCTCTGTGGCACAGCCAGGCTGCCCCGGTGCCGTGGGTTTGCCCTGGGGGCGAGGTGGGCTCCAGCTCCTCCCTGGCCCGGAGCTATTAAAGGAAAGCAGCTGACAGAGCAGCTGCTGGGGCTGGGCCCGGCCCAGCATCCTGCAGAGAAAGTGCTTTGCAAACAGCCCTTTCCTCCCCTGCCCCCCCTTGTCCTGCCCCGTGCCAGGAGAGCCGGGAGCCTCTTCCCCCCTGATTGATGAAACTCTCCTTTTTTGGTGCTGCCTCTCTGGGCAAGCAGCACAAGAAATTCCCTCTGCTGCGAGGCCTGAGGCCTGCAGGGCTCTGGGGGCTGCATTTTACAGCTCCTCACTTGGCAGCTAAAACTTCCAGGTCTGGGCAGAAGGTGGGCAGAATCTGGTTTTTTTTTTCCTTAGATAAATATTTGGTTTTTGGAGTCCTTTTTAGGGCTCTTGCTTCAGTGCTGCTAGGCCTGTGCAGAGATCTACACTTGAAAGTCCCTCACAGTTATTATCTATGAACTCATCTTCCATGTGGCCTTTTTGAAGGCCAGCCAAGAGCATTAATCCCCACCTTCTAGAGTCCCTAATCCCTGCTGGGGCTTAGGGGAAAGTTATTCTTGTCCTCCCAGTGAAGCTGCTCTGGCAGAGCACCTCTCTCTGTAACTTAAGGCAAGTTTATTAATGTGACTTTTTATCAGCTTGGAAAGGGGACAGCTCAGGATGGAGCAATCCAGCTTGGACACTCTTACCCCATCCTGCTGAGTGCTGGATGGCCCTGACATTGCCCAAAGGGAGGGAATTTCAGGAGGGTGCTGTGCTCTTATCTCAGCCATAATTACCCATTGTAAGGGCTCTTTGCAGGCACCAGTGCCACAGATCTTTTGTGGGAATGGGTGCAGCTGGAGGGGACTCTGGGTGCTGGGGTGATTCTTTGCAGTTGTATCTCTCTTCTCTGCTCAGCCTGACATTCCTACAGCCTCCCAGCTCTGCTTTTCATCCACTTGTGGCTGTGCTGGCCTCCAGCCCTCTCCCTGTGTGAGCCTCTCCCTTCCCACCATCCCTCCTTCTCCAGGGCTGCTCCAGGAGGGATTCCTTCATGTTCTCCTGCCGGGGATTCAGACAGGAGGGCAGCTGGAGCAATTTTGCCTTACTGTTGTCAGTGTGGTGGCTTTGGGCAGCCCTGGTGGTCAGTGTGGGGTCACTGGAGGGTTTGGGAGGTGGCTCAGGGCCCTGTCTGGGGCTGAGGAGCTGAGCTGCCTCTCTGGTGCTGCCTCTCTGTGCTGCCTTCCTTCCACAGGGAAGTTGCAAAACCCCCCTCAGGCTTTTGGGCGAGTGCAGAGCAATTGCAGGAGTTGCAATTCCCAGGAATGTGGCAGGGCTGCTCTCCTGGGTGTCTGGAGTTCTCTGTCTGGGTTCTTGGGCACAGTGTGGCTCCCCAGAGCCTGAGAGCAGCAGGAGTTGCTGTGGAGTGCCCTGATAACACAGCCTGGTTCTGCAATCTCCTCACCTGGGCACAGGGGAGGCTGGAACGGGGCCAGGAGGGAACTGATGGAAATCCTGCAGGTGAGAGCCTGAAATGAGAGTTTGCAGAGCTCTCAGTGCAGCTGAATGAGATCCAGCAGGGCATCTGTGCCATGGAAATGCTGAGCTCCAGGGGCCTGGCTGGGAGGGAGCTGCAGGTCCTGGCACAGGGTGCCCAGAGCAGCTGGGGCTGCCCCTGATCCCTGGCAGTGCCAAGGCCAGGCTGGACAGGGCTGGGAGCGCCTGGGGCAGTGGGACGTGTCCCTGCCATGGCAGGGGTGGCACTGCATGATCTCTAAGATCCCTCCAAGCCAAACCATCCAGTGATGGCATCCCATGGCACAGGTACCTGCACACACACCTCTCTGTGTGTGTGTGTGTGCATTCAGCCATGCTCAAACAGGAATTCTCCCCAGTTCTCTTGCATTTGGATATCCCTTCTGCCTTGATCTTTGGCAGAGATCTGACTCCAGATCATTACTTCTCTTTTGCATAAGTGCAGAATGTGGAGTTTATTTTTGAACTGCTTTTACTGGGTTGAAACTAATGTTAATCAGGGACATGTAATATTCATGTTGCCCACCACTGGAATTCCTCGAAGTCCTGGTATTTATTTCTCTGTTCCCTTTCCTCTGCTGACACCAGCCCTGGCCACAGTGATCCCTTTGTGTGGAGACTGGAACCTTCCATCACACCTGGCAGTGATGGCATGAGTCCTGTCCAGGCAGCTGTGCTGTGAGAGAGGGAAACTGGTGTAGATGAAACAGAGACAATACCAAGCAGCACACTCCATTTCCACAAGGCTTCAAACCCTTTTTATTACAGCATGCACGCTTTTATACAGTCTTACAAAACTTACAAAAGGGAGTTTACACTTCACTCATTGGTCAGGAGAGACAAACAAAGTGCTCAGTGGAACAGGCAGCTGCAGGTTTCTCTTGTTTATCCTTCTTTCCTTCTTGGTTTCTGTGTCAACCACCTTGGTAGGAAATTCTTTCAGGGGTAAATGTGGATCCTTTTTGGGGTAAACGTGGATCCTCTCTGGGGTAAAAATGGATCCTATCTGGGATAAACAAGGATCCTCTCTGGCTCACAGCAGTCACTGTAAAACCCCTTCCCCAGGAAATGTTCAGTGGACTGTAATGGGGTGTGCAGGGACTCCTCTCTGGAATCCCGGCTCTGTGGGGCTGTGCTGAGCTCTTTGGAGGGAATTCTTTGTGGGATGCACTGGCAGCAGGATGGGAAGGGGCAGAGGCAGAGGCTCTGGATGCTGGCAGGATTTGGCTGTGCCAGGATCACCAGTGAGCTGTGGGGTGAGATCCATTCCTGTGGAATCACAGCCAGGTAAAGGCTGGAGTGCTCCAGGTCCCTCAAGGAGCACTCTGTGAAATGCAGGACTTTGAGGAATTCCAGTAGCTGGTAACATGAATATTACATGTCCCTGATTAACATTATTTTCAAGTCAGTAAAAGCAGTTCTGGCTGGGGGACAGGCTCTGTTTGAGCAGTGCAGAGCCTGGAGCTCCTCTGAAGAGCTCACTGCAGAGCTGAGAGGCTCCTGGAGCATCCATTGGTCCATGGATGAGGCTGGGTTCCTTGGCAGCACCCTCCTGCAGCAGCCCTGTCACCCTGGGCTTGTTCCAGCTCTAAATGCGCATTGTCCTGTGGGGTTTGGTGGTGCCATGGTTCCTGCTGCACTCTTGCAGCTCCAGTGCAGTTTTTATGGGTGCTGGGAGCTTTTCCTTGCTGCAGTTCTGGAGTGTGTGATGTTCCTGGGATGCTCTCTGCAGTTTCACAGAATCCTTCACAGTCACAGACTCCCAACCTTTGACTGACACCCCCGTATCCACCAAAGCACAGCTGAACTCAAGCAGCCTTGAGTCATCCTGGCTGCCCTTCTGGTCCTGCACTTTCCTTAAAGCCCCTGCACTCTAAAGAAAAAATCTTTGTCTTTTTTGGTTGGATCAAATAGAGATAATTCCACTATGAATGGATATCCACATTTAAAAAGAGCAGGTGGGAGCTGCTGTAGTAAATGTGGGAAATGCTGGTCTGGCAGCCTTCAGGCCACCCTCAGCAGTGGCTTTGGAGCTGACAGTGAGCAGGAGCTCCACATATAGAGAGAGGAGCTTGTTTTACAACTTGCCTCTGGCTGGAGTGGGATTTGTGCCTGCTTCTCCTTGGAGACTTCAGCACTCCATGAAATTGAAGCTCTCCAAGCCACGAGTGGCTGCGAGGCAGGGAGAAAATAGAAATTTCCTCAAATCTCCAGAAACGGAGAGAATCTTTTTAACATTCCCAACGAGGCAGGGAGGCTGGAGTTGTCTGCTGCCAGGCTCTGCTAATTCATGTGGCATCTGAATAATTGATGGTGGGGAAGGCACAGCTCAGTGGCCTCATCAGTGCTTTCCTCAGGGAAATGGAGCTGATGAGAATGTTTCTGATCACGGAGCAGAAATCATCATTAAGGACAGGGATGCAGCAAATTGGGTTTATTTGCAGCACCAGTAACAGCAAAATCAATGCTTGAAACAGAGAAATGGCTCCAAATCCCTAAGGAATGACACGCTGCAGTTGATGGACATCTTGAGGAGCCTCAGATTTCCCTGTGGTGGGAGGCCCAGGTGGGAGAGGCTGTTCTGACCTGGGAGGTGGAAGGAGGAGATGCCAGACGTGCAGGGGGAAGTGGCTGGAGCAGACAGTGACAGGGGGAAGCAATCAGGGCTGGAGTTCTGCCTCGGCTTTGGGATCCTGCTGGGACTTCATTAAACCCATCTGAAGTGAGAACTGAAAACTTCCTGTTTATTGTCTGCTGCGTGGCCATCGAGGGGCTGTGGAAGTGCCCGAGATCTGTGTGAAGCCTCCAGAGCTGTTTCATGGTCACATCCTGGAGTCCCAGACTGGTTTGGGCTGGAAAGAACCTCAAAGCCCATCCAGTGCCACCCCTGCCATGGCAGGGACACCTTCATCGTCCCAGAGTGATCCAAGCCCTGTCCAGCCTGTGTTGTCCTTGTATTCCCTTGTGGAGGCAATAGCAGGAACTCTTTTCCCTTGTGCATTTCTGGTTTTTCTATAGCAATCTGGAGGCTCTGGGGCTGACTGAATTCATTCTGAGAAATTAAAGTGAGCCAGAAGGCTCAGGGAGTTTGTGCTGAGAAGGGAAACAACCCTACAAGTGCTTTGTCTGTTTAAGGAGTTCAGGCTAAAAATCATCAAATGCCCCAAACCTACTCCCCTCTGCACCCAAACCTGCTCCCTTTGTCCCCAAACCTGCTCCCTTTGTCCCCAAACCTGCTCTCTTTGTCCCCAAATCTGCCTCCTCTGCTCCTGCCTTGTCTCTTGTCCCTCACACAGGAGGGCAGCAGTCATTTAAGCCTATAAATAATAGTTGGAAAATCCCTTGCTGTATTTCTGGATGGTCTGCAGGAGGAGGTGACTCTGTGACTCTCCCTGAAATCCCCATTTGCTGGCTGTCCAAACGTGCACAGAAATCAGGAATATTTGATGTGCTGCCTCCCTGTGTGCCCTCCCAGGAGCTCTGGGGAAGCTGCCAGCTCACTCAGCAACACCTCCAAGCTGAAGTTTGGTTTGATTTTGCTGTGGAAATATCTGGAATCTCCTAATTAATCCTGCTTTGATGATGCCATCGGGTGCTTGGGCTGGTCCAGCAGGTCTGGAGATCCCAAAGAACTGGAGACCTTCCCTCTGCCAGGGGTGGTACCTGCACATCCTCCTTGGGGAATCATAATCATGCCTGAATATGGTTCTGGGATCCAGGTCACCCTTTCTGAACTGGTTTTTCCAGCACTGGAGCTGAGTGTGACTTTAAGTGTTGGGAAGATTTTATTAAAGATCTCTCAGCCTCTATCTCTGCCTCTTAAGAAGCTTCTGGTGATCTGAGGGATTTCCTGTGACTCCAGAAACAGCCACAAAGCAGAGCTCTTGCTGTGTTTCACTTTAAACCAATAAATAAGTGAATCCCATTGCTTTAGGCTGTGCCAAAATATAAGAAATGCCCAGATTGGGTCACAGAATTTTGTGCCCAGCCAGGGAATGTGAGGAACGTCGGCGGCCCAGGCGGTTGCTGTGTCCTCTGCCCTGGGAGAGGGATGCAGAAATCTTTCCATGGATTCCAGGGCTCTGAAGGAGGATGACTCTGCAGATCTCTGCTCTCCTGTTTCCTCAGCAGCCACGGCTCAGTGCTCCCAACACTCACAGCTAAGAAAAGCAGCCTGACTTACCCAGGAGAAATGGGAATGATGAGCTGTCCCTGCTCCTCCCAGCCAGGCATCTCATTTGGGATGGAATTTGGAGCTAATTTTGAAGGAGCAAGTGGGTCTGGTGGGATAATGGATGTGTGGACATCAGGGTCTCCTTCAAACCAGCAAAAGGGAGGAAGTGTTCCTTCCCTGCTCCTCCTGGATGGGAGCAGGCTTCTCTTCCCTCTCTGGCCAGGGGCTGGGTCCAGTTTGGAGCAGGATGGAGCCATGGAGGCACCTGGCAGGGCTCTGGGGCTGGAATGCTGTGTCACTGTCACTGCAGGGCTGTCTGTGAGGCCTCAGGTTCAGCTTTTATATTCTCAGATTCTGTGCTGCTTTAGTGTGTGGGTCTGGGCTTCACATCAGGGCATGGTGAGCTCTGTGCACAGAGCAGGGAGACAAAACAATTCCTGCCCCAGCTGGGCACCAAGGACAAATGATCCAAATCTCAGCCCAGGAGCACAAACACCGTGGGCTGGAGAGAGAAAAACAAGCAGGGTGGGACTGCCTGGGCTAAAGCTGGAATGGGACAATGAACTGCAAGGTGCAAATGGAGCAGAACTGATCCCAGGGAGAGACCCCGGGAGTGCTCGTGCATTTTGGGGCCATTTGGGTTCATCTTGGGTTCATTTGTGACCATTTTGGTTCATCTTGGGTTCATTTTGGGGCCATTTTGGTTCATCTTGGGTGCATCTGGCTGGGCTCTTGTGCTGCCCAAGGTGCAGCCATGGAGGAGATCCTTTCAATAAATCCTGCTTTATTCTTTAGCTCTGTGCAGCCTCTGCTCTAGGGCAGCCTCACAAGGCATCACCAGGTCCCTGGGCGAGCTCCTGTGGGAAAAGCAACCCCAGCATTGCCTGTGCCAGCAGTGCCAGGGAGGGCGGGCAGTGTCCCACGCTGGGTGCCATTGTGTTGGGACACTTGACAGCCTGTCAGGTTTGGGTTTTGGGGCAGCATCCCCGTGCCAGCTCTCCTCTTTCTCTGTCTTCAGACAAGAACACAGAATCTGGGTCAGCCTGATCATAACTTGAAATTCCGAGCCTGTGCGTGCCTGGAGGCAGGAACACAACAGAGCAGGCAGGGAAGCTGCAAAATGGAGGCACAAAGTTGAGGAAAGGAATTCTGCTCTTCCCTGCATGGGAAGCTCAGGCTGTGGCTCATGCAGGCTTTGGTTTGCCTCCTTTTCCAGAGGGTGGTGAGTGGGGTGGTGGCTCTGGGAACGTGTTCCAGGGGCTCACTTGAACTAAAACCTGGGTGAGGAAGTTGCTGAAGAGAAATTCTCGACAACCTGAGGAGTTGTTGATGCTCCTGATGCCTAAAAGTGTCCAAGGCCAGGCTGGACAGGGCTGGCAGCACCCTGGGACAGTGGAAGGTATCCCTGCCACGGCAGGGGTGGCACTGAATGGACTTTAATGTCCTTGCCAACCCAAACCAGTCTGGGACACTTCCAGGGATGGGGCAGCTGGCACTTAAAGCCAGTGAAGAGCTGGAACTCTTTGGAACAAGGCACCAGGATGGAGGGTAAGGGGTTAAAATAACCCCGCTGAATGGTTCAGATCAGCTGAGGAGAGCTGGATTTTATTTACCCCAACAAGCAGGTTACTCACTGAGTAAGTACACAGAGATTCTGAGCTGGAGAAGAGCAGATGGAGCAAACCCTGAGTGTAACAGATCAGCTGTGCCTGGAACAGGAGAGATCTAAACAACCCTCCTGTGTAAAAATAATGTGTGAGCTCAGAGAACAGGATGGGTTTGCTTTGGGGTGCTTTGAAGGTTTCCTGGAATGTGTGGCTGCAGGAAACCCCTTCTCCTTGCCCTGTCACTGTGGCAGGGCTGTTCCTGCTCCTTCCACGCCTTTCCCTGGAGCAAACTCCTCCCTTTGGTGCTGTCAGGGAGGGCTGGGCTGTCCTTGGAGGCTGTTCTGGGTACAAGCCTGCAGTCAGGTTGGTGTCACCCATGCTGATTTAACAGCCACGAGGACCTGGGCAGCTGAACCATGATTCACAATCCCTGAGGCTGGAAAAGCCCTCCCAGCCCCCTGAGTCCCAGCTGTGCCCCATCCCCACCCTGTCCCCAGCCCTGAGCACTCAGTGCCACCTCCAGGTGTTCCTGGGACCCCTCCAGGGATGGATGTCGCAGACATCTTTTCATTAAACATATTTTCTTAGGATTTTTCCTCCTGAGAAGCTGAGAGGCCTCAGGAACAAAATGTGAACATTGATTATCTGCTGCTGTGGAATGCAACAGGTGCATCTGGGATTGGCCCATCTTAGATGTTTATAATTAATGGCCAATTACAGCCCAGTTAGCTTGGACTTTTTGTCTAAGACACAAACTTTTATTATTCATTCTATTCTATTCTTAGCTTAGCTAGCCTTCTGAGATGAAACTTTTCTTTCTATTCTTTTCAGTATAGTTTTAATGTAATGTATATCATATAATAATAAATCAAGCCTCCTGAACATAGAGTCAACATTCTTGTCTCTTCCCTCACCTAAAAACCCCTGTGAACACGGTCACAGATGGGCACTCCCAACCTCCCTGGGCAGTTCAGTGCCTGACCCCCTTTCCATGGGGAATTTCAGTGCATTCTTAAACCTCTGCCTTCAGAAATCTCTGCCACTCCTCAGTTTTTCCCCTTCACCCCCAGGTTAATGCCAGAATTCCCCTTCCCTGTGCTCTGTTAGTGTGTGATTCCCAGAGCTGGGGAGGCAAGGACTGAGGTGCATCGTGCTGAGGATCCTGTCATGCTCCCCAGGCAGCTCTGATATGGATGGAAATGGGGTGGGAGCATCTGTGTCCCTGAGCTGCTCAACACATGGATGTGCTCCAGGATCTGCTCTGTACCCTTGGGCACAATCCCTGCAATATCCTCATTTTCCTCTTGCCTTAGACAGGGAATTGGGAATTTGTCTGTAAGAGCAGAGGGGGAAAAGGAGGAATTCCCAGGGTGGTGGCTGTCCTTGGAGCCCACCTGGGCTGAGGAGGGATCCCTGCAGTCTGTGCCAGTGCTCCTGCCTGTCTGGGACACCAGTGCTGTCTTTGAAATGGCTTTTCTTAGGTACACTGGTTTATTTTTATGCATCCTTCCTGCACTCCCTGTTTAGCTAAATATGGCCGAGGAAATGCCCTGCTGATAAGGCTGCATAGCCTCATTATTGTTTTTCCCCAGAAAGTAGATCAGTGTCCCAGTTCCTGTGCACACCTGAACTAGCAGCACTGGCAGTGCCACAAGCCCCACAAATCCCATTTATTTTATGGCAGCTCTTCCATGGAGTGCAGCCACTTCACATCCAGGGAACAGGCACAGGACAGGGGGAAACAGCTTCCAGCTGGGCCAGGGGAGTTCAGGCTGGATATTGGGGAAATTCCTTCCCCAAAAAGTCTGTCCAGCCCTGGCCCAGCTGCCCAGGGCAGTGCTGGAGTCCCCATTGGTGAAGGGATTTAAAATCCCTGTGGATGTGGCATTTGGGGACATGGTCGGGGTGGCCTTGGCAGTGCTGGGGAATGGCTGGGCTGGATGGACTCAGGGGACTTTTCCAGCCACTCTGTGCTCATGATGCAGCTTGCTGGGAAATGTAAATATTGCTTTAACTTCTGATGCTAAATGACATTTTCAGAAGATGATGATTAAATGTTCATCACTGCACATCGAGGCTCAGTGACCTAAAGCCATCAGTTCACTTGTGAGTTGAAAACAAAGGAGGATGTGCCTGAAAAATTGGTTTTGTCTGAGCCCCATTTGTTCCTTGGAGACTGCTCAGTGCAGGGATGAAACTTCTGGAAGTGCCTTCCCTGGTTGGTGCTTCCTGCAGGTGATGCATCCAGTTGTGTGCACATCTGGGTGATGGTTTGTCTTAAAATAGCCAGAAACTCTGAAAGAAACCTTTTTATAAGCCTTTTTCATTTAAATATAAAATGGTTTTTTTTTGACTGACCATAATTCATTCAAGTGTGACCCTGCACGGGGGGTGATGAGCTCCAAACTTTTCACCTCTGGATTTCCAAGCTGTGACTCAGGGCCTTTATCTGAACCACCAAGAACTGCAGTTGCTGCCTGAAGTGTGCTCTGCCTGCAAGCCTGACCTTTCATTGTCCAGAGAATGAAAAAGAAGAGCTTGCACTGAATTATTTTCCATAATAGACTTGCCTGGAAGGACAGAAACACCACTGTCAGTGGGACCCCATTGTTCCCCAGGAATGTGAGGCTGGAGCCTGTAGGTATGTGCTGGCCCTGCAGTGCTGACACAGAATTTCCTGGAGTTCAAGGAGTAGGAGCCTTTGTTTTTTGGGAACAAGAGGAGCTGTGTTCTGCCACCCCATGGAGGGCAGCAGGCCTGGGCTGCTGCTCTGTGGCCACTTGGGTCACCCTCCTGACCCAGCACAACAAGTGTCCCTTGTGTCCCTTGTGTCCCTTGTGTCCCTGTGGCTGCAGCTCTGTGGCAGCAGCTCCTGGTGCTCCTAAGGAGAGGCTGGAGCTGGGCTGGGAGAGCTGGGAGTGCTCACCTGGATATGGGAGATCCAGGGGCAGGAATGCTCACCTGGACAGGGGAAATGCAGGGGCAGGAATGCTCACCTGGATATGGGAGATCCAGGGGCAGGAATGCTCACCTGGACATGGGAGATCCAGGGGCAGGAATGCTCACCTGGACATGGGAAATGCAGGGGCAGGAATGCTCACCTGGATAAGGGAGATCCAGGGGCAGGAATGCTCACCTGGACAGGGGAAATGCAGGGGCAGGAATGCTCACCTGGATATGGGAGATCCAGGGGCAGGAATGTTCACCTGGACAAGGGAAATGCAGGGGCAGGAATGCTCACCTGGACATGGGAGATCCAGGGGCAGGAATGTTCACCTGGACAAGGGAAGTGCAGGGGCAGGAATGCTCACCTGGACAGGGGAAATGCAGGGGCAGGAATGCTCACCTGGACATGGGAAATGCAGGGGCAGGAATGCTCACCTGGACAGGGGAAATGCAGGGGCAGGAATGCTCACCTGGATAAGGGAGATCCAGGGGCAGGAATGCTCACCTGGATAAGGGAGATCCAGGGGCAGGAATGCTCACCTGGACAGGGGAGATCCAGGGGCAGGAATGCTCACCTGGACATGGGAGATCCAGGGGCAGGAATGTTCACCTGGACAGGGGAAATGCAGGGGCAGGAATGCTCACCTGGACAGGGGAAATGCAGGGGCAGGAATGCTCACCTGGACATGGGAGATCCAGGGGCAGGAATGCTCACCTGGACAAGGGAAATGCAGGGGCAGGAATGCTCACCTGGACATGGGAAATGCAGGGGCAGGAATGCTCACCTGGATAAGGGAGATCCAGGGGCAGGAATGCTCACCTGGACAGGGGAAATGCAGGGGCAGGAATGCTCACCTGGACATGGGAGATCCAGGGGCAGGAATGCTCACCTGGACAGGGGAAATGCAGGGCCAGGAATGCTCACCTGGATAAAGGAAATGCAGGGGCAGGAATGCTCACCTGGACATGGGAAATGCAGGGGCAGGAATGCTCACCTGGATAAGGGAGATCCAGGGGCAGGAATGCTCACCTGGACAGGGGAAATGCAGGAGCAGCTCAGAGCCCCTCCAGGATCTCCAGGAGAGCTGGAGAGGGACTGGGGACAAAACCTTTCTGTGCATTCCAGCCTTTCTGTTCCAAGGATGGCCTCAAAAAGCTGCAAAGTGAAAAAGTGAAGAATTGGTGATGGGTGTGTGTTGTGCCAACCAGAAGGCTGCAGATGAGTCAGTTCAGGTGCATTTTTTCAGCTTGGTGCCAGGAATAAATTGAACACAGAGATGCAAATCAGGGAGGGCTAACTGGTGATTATTTCTCCTCTGTTTCCAGTTCATAGCTGTGGATATAATGCCTACGTGTGCATTTTGCTGTATTTTTTTCATGTCAACATTATTAAAACGTCACTTTCCCTCCCAAATCCCAGGGCTGGAGGGGGTTTGCTGGGATTAGCAAGGTTTGCTGAGGACAGGGATGTGCTGCAGGACCCTCTGGGAGGGATCAGGAGCAGCACTGAAGTATATACATCAGAGATTATGTAAAATCCTAATCTCCATAGGGGAGCTGGGTGGAGTCAAGCCCAGCACTAAATTCCCTTGCGTCATTTGTGCTGCTCAGGGGTGTCATTAACTCCAGAACTGGGGTGACATTAACTCCAGATCTGGGGTGGCATTAACTCCAGATATGTGGTGACATTAGCTCCAGATCTGGGGTGACATTAACTCCAGATCTGGGGTGACATTAACTTTGGATCTGAGGTGGCATTAACTCCAGATATGGGGTGACATTAACTCCAGATCTGGGGTGGCATTAACTCCAGATCTGGGATGACATTAGCTCCAGATCTGGGATGACATTAGCTCCAGATCTGGGGTGGCATTAACTCCAGATCTGGGGTGGCATTAACTCCAGATCTGGGGTGGCATTAACTCCAGATATGGGGTGACATTAACTCCAGAACTGGGGTGGCATTAACTCCAGATATGGGGCAGGCCAGTGTCACACCACAGCCACCCTGGCCAGGTGCTGGGCATTATTTTTTACCTTTTTTATTCAAGGTTCTGATAAAAGACCCCATGAAATGTCACATCTATGAGCTAAACCTGCTTTAGATGATCCCAGTTTATTTCTGATCCTTTGTGGGGGGGTTTAGGAACATCTGGGAATTCCTGAGCACTGCACAAAGGTTTGGTGCACAGGGGATGTGCAGTGGCCAGAGATGTCTGATGGAATTCTCTCTGTCTCCCTGGCTGGGTTCCAGGGCAGTGTCACACCATGGCTACCCTGGCCAGGTGCTGGGTGGTGTTCTTTACCTTTTTTATTTAAGGTTCTGATAAAAGACCCCATAAATGTCATATCTATGAGATAAACCTGCTTTAGATGATCCCAGTTTATTTCTGATCCATTGTGGGAGTTTAGGAACATCTGGGAGTTACTGAACGCTGCAGAAACATTTAGTGTAAAGGCACAGGGGACATGGTGGGGTTTAGGAACATCTGGGAGTTCCTGAGCACTGCACAAAGGGTTGGTGTAATGGCACAGGGGTCATAGGGGGTTTAGGAACATCTGGGAGTTCCTGAGCCCTGCACAAAGGGTTGGTGTGCAGGCACAGGGGACATGGTGGGGTTTAGGAACATCTGGGAGTTCCTGAGCCCTGCACAAAGGGTTGGTGTGCAGGCACAGGGGACATGGTGGGGTTTAGGAACATCTGGGAGTTCCTGAGCCCTGCACAAAGGGTTGGTGTGCAGGCACAGGGGACATGGTGGGGTTTAGGAACATCTGGGAGTTCCTGAGCCCTGCACAAAGGGTTGGTGTGCAGGCACAGGGGACATGGTGGGGTTTAGGAACATCTGGGAGTTCCTGAGCCCTGCACAAAGGGTTGGTGTGCAGGCACAGGGGTCATGGTGGGGTTTAGGAACATCTGGGAGTTCCTGAGCCCTGCACAAAGGGTTGGTGTGCAGGCACAGGGGACATGGTGGGGTTTAGGAACATCTGGGAGTTCCTGAGCCCTGCACAAAGGGTTGGTGTGCAGGCACAGGGGTCATGGTGGGGTTTAGGAACATCTGGGAGTTCCTGAGCCCTGCACAAAGGCTTGGTGCACAGGCACAGGGGGTGTGCAGTGCCCAGACATGTCTGATGGCGTGCTCTCTCTCTCTCCCTCTCTCTCCCTGGCTGTTGCAGTGCTCAGGCATGGCTGACCTGGACCACTCCCTGAGCCTGGCCGACGCTCTGACGGAGCCGCCCCCGGACGTGGAGGAGGAGGTGAAGAGAGATTTCATCGCCACGCTGGAGGCTGAGAAGTTTGATGACGTGGTGGGGGAGACTGTGGACAAGACAGACTACGTGCCCCTGCTGGATGATGAGGAGCAGGCCAGGCCTGGCTCCCAGGAGCCCAAAAGCAAAGGCCACGTGGACGGCATTGCCGTGGAACGTAAGTGCCCCAAGTGTCCCCAAAGCTGCTGCTGCCACAGCTGGGACATCTGTGCTCGCTGTGACACTGCTGGGACAGGAGCTGCTCTGCTGCTGGCCTCAGTCTGACAGGCTTATGAGGTCAAGCCCTGTTTGCTGCTTTTTGCTCTGTGAAACAGCCTCTCCCTGCTGGCCACCCCCTTTAGGGAGAGGCTCTGCTTTACACTCATGTTTGGGGTTGGTGCTTTTGGGGCTCTCAGAGGAAGCACTGGCCAAATTCCACAAGCAGTGTCCCAAAACAGCAGAACTGTGCAAGGTGCCCCCACTCTGGGGCATGGCAGAGCCAAGCAGGAAAGGTGGATGATGAAGTGAAAGATGGGAATGTTCATCATCTCCCAAATGTTTGACAGCAGAATCCCATGGTTCTGGCCCAAGGTTTATTTACTTGGATTTCTTTGGCTGTGCTGGTTGTGTGCATGGCACAAAACATGCTGCTGCCTCTGCTGCTGCTGCTGCTGCTGCTGAGTGCTTTCCAGCCCAGCTGGTATTTAGAGTCATGGAGTCATTCAGGTTGGAAAAGATCTTGGAGATCATCAAACCCAGCACTGCCAGGGCCACCCCTGACCATGTCCCCAAGTGCCACATCCACATGGATGTCACATGCCTCCAGCAATGGGGACTCCACCATGCCCTGGGCAGCTGGGGCAGGGCTGGACAGACTTTTCCAGGAGGAATATTCTCAATATCCACCTGAACCTGTCCTTGAGGCCATTCCCTCTGCTCCTGTCCCTGTTCCCTGGAGCAGAGCCCGAACCCCTCCTGGCAGGAGCTGTGCAGAGCCACAAGGGCCCCCCTGAGCCCCCTTTGCTCCAGGCTGAGCCCCTGCCCATCTCCCTCAGGGATTCTGCAGCCCCTTCCCAACTCCATTCCTTTCCCTGGACACCCTCCAGCCCCTCAGGGTCTGTCCTGGACCTGGGGACCCCAGCACTGCCCCAGGAGTTTGAGGTGGAACATCACCAATTCATTTGTGTTAAGAGCTTTATCAAAAACTCTACAGGAAAAGATTTTTAAACAGATGCTTCCCTGTGTGAGATTTGGGGTCATGAAATGGGTTTCTTCCCCAGTGAACAATTTAAATTATTGCTCCCTTTCCTTGTGTGCTGTTGCCTCCCTGCCCAAGTGGGAATTGTCACTGGGACCAGCAGTGCCTTGATGATTTTATTTGTTTTGTGGCCTTGATCTGTGCTCAAGAAGAGGAAAACCTTTGGTAACCTGATGACTTCTTCAGAAGAAGTTTTCTTTTTTTGCTTTAATCCTTCTGCTCATCAGTGCTGAGGAAGGTGGGAGGTGATTCCTCAGAATGAACAGAACCTCCAGGACCACAGCATGGGGAGTTCTGCTCTGTTCAAGGCATTCATTTGCTTTGATTAGAAGTGCACTGGGTGCCTTGTAATACAGAAAATGTAACCTTGAATTTTCCATGCTGACACAGTTATTAAATGGCACCAAAGGAGCAGGAGGGATGGGCAGAGGGATTATTATAAAACTTGGAATTTGGGCAGTTCAGATGTGTATTATTTATTTCATTTCTATTTTAGCACTGCAGAAGCAGGGAAACATGAGGACTTGTTAACACCTTGTTTATGATTTGAGGGTATTTTAAAGCAATCCTTTGTTGTAGAAGCTGCAGATCCTGAACCATCTCAGCACAGGGTTTCTCAGTGCTAAAATCATGACACAATATTGGTGTAAAATACAAGGCCCTTAAGTGTGTCCTGCCATCTGTGGATCCCTGGACATTGCTATTGATACCTTGGGGTTTAGCTTTCTAGTTTTTAGGGCATCACTGTCCCAACTCATTATTCCACATAACTCCAGGCCATTATTCCAATGACTCGTTACTGGGGGTAACGAGCCCTTTTGGCTTTGCTCAGTAATTAAAACTCTGTGAGAGCTCAGGCACAAATACTGGGGGCAGAAGCAGAATTTCAGGAGCAATTCCTTCATGGAAAGGGTTATTCAATACTGGCAGGGGCTGCCCAGGGAGGTTGGCAGTGCCCATCCCTGGAGGTGTCCCAGGGTCCCTGGAGGTGGCACTGAGTGCTCAGGGCTGGGACAGGGTGGGCACTGGGCACAGCTGGGACTCAGGGGGCTGGGAGGGCTTTGCCAGCCTCAGGGATTCAGGGATTCTGGGCTCTCCTGGCTTTTCCAGCCCCTCTCTCCCCTCTCTGCAGCCCATCCTGGGCTGCTTGAGCAGAGCTCGTTTCCTCCTCCATGGCAAGGGGGGGATGCAGTTTGTTACCCTTGCTTTGGAGATTGGTTTTTCCCTTTTTTGGGAGAGCTGGAGAGCAGTCAGGAGCATGATCTAACCCTTTGGCAAGATGCAGACGAGACCCTGGTGAGGAGATGGAGGAGTTGTTGAGTGGAGCTGTTCAGCTTTCCCAGCCTGGACCGGCAGGGGAGGACTGAAGCCTAAAGCAGGGTCAGTAACCACAGGCCAGGCTCAGGATTTGGTCCTGGAATGTCTTCATTTCTCTGATCTGTTTTTCCTGAAGTGATGAGGGTACCTGGTGCAGCCCTGGCTGCTGAGAATTTCAGATTTTCTGTGTTGAAAGACCCTCAGGAGAAAACTGCATTGACCTGGGGTTGTGGAGAAAGCTTCCAAAATGGAATGACAGAACTGGGATTGTGGGTGTGGAGCTGGAATAGAAGTGTGTGATATCCAGGGAAAAACAGATACCTGTTTCTTCCATGAAGTTTATTTAAGATTTGTAACGGTTTAAAAAGGCAGTAAAGGGAATGAGTTTCATTTCTTGAGGCTCCAGAATAAATAAATGAGCTCTGGGTGAGGTTTACAGGGCCCTGAGGAGGTCTTGGTGTCGCAGTTCCATGTTTGAGTGTGACCCCAAGTTTCTGGGGCATAGCAGACAGAGTTCCATGTCCCTGGCTCCAGACAGCCTGGCTTTCCTGAGGGAGAGGAGCAGCCTGCAGAGCTCAGGCTCTGCAGCCTCCCCTCGTTCATTTATTTATGTTAAAAGGCACAAATGTGTTCTGACATCACGGCCTGTGCTCCTCAGATTGTCTTTTCCCAGTCAGAAGGGGTTTAATCCTCCGTCCTGTCAGGCTTTAGCTGCTCCAGCTCTGCTCCAGGGTTTTCTTTCACTTTTTTCCCTAAACCCAGGAGCCAGATTGGGAGAGTTTAATGTTGAGCTGGGCCCCAGCCTGGGCTGGGTGAGTACAGAGAGGGGAGAAGAGCAGGGACCTGTGATGAGCACTAAAAATCTGTCCTAGAACAAAGCTTTAATAATGTTAACTCCTAAAGTACCGGGAGAAATGGGTTTGCTCTTCCTCACACCTGGCTGGACGTGGTAATTTGGCAAATTCTGGGATAATCCCTTTTGACCTTGTGGGCCTTACATAACGCAAGGGCTGTGTGCTGCCTGCTTTCCTTGGCAATTCCAAGGCTCTCAGGGTGCTCTGGAGCTCCCAGGAAATCCTGGAGGCTGCAGCAGCACTTTCATTCAGGTGCTGATGTGGTGGGATGATGGGATTTCAGATGGGAGCGCATTCCAGGGAAAGGAAAACACTGGGGAGGGTTCATGATTTGCAGCAGAGCTCCTGGGGAGTTTCAGATGAGGTGAGGAGCAGGATTGTCTGTGCAGTGATGGTTCCTGGTGGGGAAGTGTGTTTCTGGTCAGGAATTGTGTTTCTGGTGTGGAATTGTGTTTCTGGTGTGGAATTGTGTTTCTGGTGTGGAATTGTGTTCCTGGTGTGGAATTGTGTTCCTGGTGAGGAATTGTGTTCCTGGTGGGGAATTGTGTTCCTGGTGGGGAATTGTGTTTCTGGTGTGGAATTGTGTTCCTGGTGTGGAATTGTGTTCCTGGTGGGGAATTGTGTTTCTGGTGTGGAATTGTGTTCCTGGTGGGGAATTGTGTTTCTGGTGTGGAATTGTGTTTCTGGTGTGGAATTGTGTTCCTGGTGGGGAATTGTGTTCCTGGTGGGGAATTGTGTTCCTGGTGTGGAATTGTGTTCCTGGTGGGGAATTGTGTTTCTGGTGTGGAATTGTGTTCCTGGTGGGGAATTGTGTTTCTGGTGTGGAATTGTGTTCCTGGTGTGGAATTGTGTTTCTGGTGTGGAATTGTGTTTCTGGTCAGGAATTGTGTTCCTGGTGAGGAATTGTGTCCCAGGTGGGGAATTGTGTTCCTGGTGAGGAATTGTGTTCCTGGTCAGGAATTGTGTTCCTGGTGGGGAATTGTGTTCCTGGTCAGGAATTGTGTTCCTGGTGTGGAATTGTGTTCCTGGTGAGGAATTGTGTTTCTGGTCAGGAATTGTGTTCCTGGTCAGGAATTGTGTTCCTGATGAGGAATTGTGTTCCTGGTGTGGAATTGTGTTCCTGGTGGGGAATTGTGTTCCTGATGAGGAATTGTGTCCCTGATGAGGAATTGTGTTTCGGGTCAGGAATTGTGTTCCTGGTCAGGAATTGTGTTCCTGATGAGGAATTGTGTCTCTGGTGTGGAATTGTGTCTCTGGTGTGGAATTGTGTTCCTGGTCAGGAATTGTGTCCCTGGTGAGGAATTGTGTCCCTGGTCAGGAATTGTGTTCCTGGTGGGGAATTGTGTTTCTGGTGTGGAATTGTGTCCCTGGTCAGGAATTGTGTTCCTGGTGGGGTATTGTGTCCCTGGTGTGGAATTGTGTCCCTGGTCAGGAATTGTGTTCCTGGTCAGGAATTGTGTTCCTGGTCAGGAATTGTGTTTCTGGTGTGGAATTGTGTTCCTGGTGGGGAATTGTGTTTCTGGTGTGGAATTGTGTTTCTGGTCAGGAATTGTGTTCCTGGTGAGGAATTGTGTCCCAGGTGGGGAATTGTGTCCCAGGTGGGGAATTGTGTTCCTGGTGAGGAATTGTGTTCCTGGTCAGGAATTGTGTTTCTGGTCGGGAATTGTGTCCCTGGTGAGGAATTGTGTTCCTGGTGAGGAATTGTGTTCCTGGTGGGGAATTGTGTTTCTGGTGTGGAATTGTGTTCCTGGTCAGGAATTGTGTCCCTGATGAGGAATTGTGTCCCTGGTGGGGAATTGTGTTCCTGGTGAGGAATTGTGTTCCTGGTGGGGAATTGTGTTCCTGGTCAGGAATTGTGTTCCTGGTGAGGAATTGTGTTCCTGGTCAGGAATTGTGTTCCTGGTCAGGAATTGTGTTCCTGGTGAGGAATTGTGTCCCTGGTCAGGAATTGTGTTCCTGGTGGGGAATTGTGTTTCTGGTGTGGAATTGTGTTCCTGGTCAGGAATTGTGTTCCTGGTGGGGTATTGTGTCCCTGGTGTGGAATTGTGTTCCTGGTGGGGAATTGTGTCCCTGGTCAGGAATTGTGTTCCTGGTGGGGAATTGTGTTTCTGGTGTGGAATTGTGTTCCTGGTCAGGAATTGTGTTCCTGGTCAGGAATTGTGTTCCTGGTCAGGAATTGTGTTCCTGATGAGGAATTGTGTTCCTGGTGTGGAATTGTGTTCCTGGTCAGGAATTGTGTTCCTGGTGAGGAATTGTGTTCCTGGTGTGGAATTGTGTTCCTGGTGAGGAATTGTGTTTCTGGTCAGGAATTGTGTTCCTGGTCAGGAATTGTGTCCCTGGTGAGGAATTGTGTTCCTGGTGAGGAATTGTGTTCCTGGTCAGGAATTGTGTTCCTGGTGAGGAATTGTGTTCCTGGTGTGGAATTGTGTCCCTGGTCAGGAATTGTGTCCCTGGTCAGGAATTGTGTTCCTGGTCAGGAATTGTGTTCCTGGTGGGGAATTGTGTTCCTGGTGGGGAATTGTGTTCCTGGTCAGGAATTGTGTTCCTGGTGGGGAATTGTGTTCCTGGTCAGGAATTGTGTTCCTGGTGTGGAATTGTGTTCCTGGTGGGGAACTGAGCCCAGACCAAAGGGCAGCTCTGTGCTCTGTGCTGGGATGTGCCCTCCTGCTCAGTCCCTGTGTTCTGCATCCTTGCGCTGCTCACAGACTCCTTGGTGAGCTTTGACCTTGAACACAGGATTTTTTGGAGGGGATTGTCCTGGTCTGGGCTGGGCTGGGGTTGATGTTCTCCCTGGCTGGGGCAGTGCTGTGTTTGGAGGGGGCTGTGGGAATGGTGCTGATGACACCTGGGTGGTTTGGATGTTCCTGAGGAGGTTTTGCTTTGCCAGGCTCAGGCAGGGAGGTGCCAGGAGGGTGGGGGGCATGGCCAGGGGAGCTGATCCCACCTGGCCAGAGGGATGTCCCGCAGCGCTGGGATATCACATCCTGCCCAGTGTGAACTGGGAGAGGTGGCCAGGAGCTGCCAGGCACTGCTGGGACAGGCTGGGCATGGCTCAGGCCTGCTGACCCAGGGCATTGGGCACCCCTGGTCCCTCTTGGGTTTTTGCACAGAATCACGGAATTGCTGAGGTTGGAAAAGCCCTCAGAGACCACGGAGTCCAGCCATGCCCAGCACTGCCAGGGCCACCCTGACCTGTCCCCAAGTGCCACATCCACAGGGATTTAAATTTCTGCCGGGATGGGGACTCCCCCCTGCCCTGGGCAGCTGTGCCACATCTGGACAGCTCTTCCCATGAAGGAATTTTCCCAATTTCCAACCTGAACTCCCCTGGCCCAGCCTGGGGCCGTTCCCTCTGCTCCTGTCCCTGCTCCCTGGGATAAGATCCCAAATCCCCCCAGGTGTCCCCTCCTGGCAGGAGCTGTGCAGAGCCACAAGGTTTCCCCCTGATCCCCCTTTTCTCCAGGCTGAGCAATCCCCCTCTCTCTTTTCACTATTATAATTCCATTATTTTCTTTCATGTATTAACCCGTCCTTGAGCCCGGGGTTCATTGCCCTGCACTCCCCTCCCCGGGGGCTGGGGGGGCTCCCTGGGCCCCATTCCCGTGGGATTGAGCCCTGCAGGACCCAGCCCTGCCTGCCAGGAGGGATGGGCTCGGTTTGAGTGCACCAATCCCAGCGGTGGCGCTGGGACAGCGGTGTCACCACGAGGTGGCTCTGCCGGCCCTGCTGCCCTCTGTCCCGCGGCTGCAGAGCCCAAACCCGGGCACACCTCGGCTCCTCTGGCTCTTCCCTCCCTTCCCACACCAGGAATAAGTGCTTGCCTTGCAGCAGGATTTGCTTTAGCCAGAGGCATTCAGGCACTTGGTCAGGTATGAAAGGGGAGATGGAGAGTGTTCCCCACAGCCCAGAGTCCCACAGGGATCAAAGGGAGATCAGCACACGATGATATTTGCAATTTTGGCTCAGATGAAACATTAAACCTTTTCCCTCTCAGAGTCCGTCCAGCCCCATTCCTGCCCCACAGTTACATCACAGAACCCCAGTTACATCACAGACCCAGACTGGTTTGGGCTGGAAGGGACCTGAAATCCCACCCAGTGCCACCCCTGCCATGGCAGGGACACCTCCCCCTGTCCCAGGTGCTCCCAGCCCTGTCCAGCCTGGCCTTGGGCACTGCCAGGGCTCCAGGGGCAGCCCCAGCTGCTCTGCTGTGCTGGGTTTACATCACAAAAGTGGTGCCCACCACATCTGGGCACATCTGTGCCAGCTCTCCCCACCCTCACAGGAGCAATTCCCAATTCCCAATCTCCCATCCATCCCTGCCCTCTGGCACTGGGAGCCATTCCCTGTGTCCTGTCCCTCCATCCCTTGTCCCCAGTCCCTCTCCAGCTCTCCTGGAGCCCCTCCAGGCCCTGCCAGGGGCTCTGAGCTCTCCCTGGAGCTTCTCCTCTCCAGATGAACATTCCCAGCTCTCCAGCCTGGCTCCAGCTCCCTGTGCTGTTGGATCAGGGCTGGGGCAGCTCTGCAGGTGATTTTGAGGCAGAACATTTAAAGGAATGGATGGAAGGAGATGACACTCGTTGTTCAGAGTCACCAGCTGGGTCACACTCTGTCCCTCAGTGTTTTCACTCACATTTTCCTCTCAGTGTCAGCGTTTACAGCTGGGATAAAACCTGCATGGGCACTCCTGCCCCCCAGAGCCCCCCAGAGCCCCCTGTGCCCTCAGGTGAGGCTGGGGCAGGCTGCAGGTGCTGCAGGGACGTGCTGGCCGTGGTGCTGTCCCCTGTGCTCCCCTGGGATTAGGGGCTGCTGCTGGCACTGCCCATTTGCTCCAGATTATCTCTTTAGCCAGCGCTGCCTGAAATTTGTTTATATAAAAACAATCCTTTGATCCACGAGCCAGATGCAAATACTATCTTGTGATTCTGATGAGGATTAGGTAGTTACAACATCTTGACATGGTTTTGGGTTTATGCAATTTAGGCTATGAGGGGAGGAGCCCTGGCCCTGGGCAGGTTGCTGGGTGATTTCACACTGGGACTTCAGCAAACCAAGCTCAGATTGATTTCTCCAAAGGCACTGACCTTCAGAGACTTTAAATAACAGCCACTCCTGCTGGCTGCATTGGTGGGATTTGACCTGGTTTTACTGGAAGCTTGTCTTCCCAAAAAGCTAAAACTGTACAGGGAACCATTTTACCTGCTCTGTGTCCTTCCCAAGGAGAGCCGTGGCACTTCTGATCCTTCTGCTCCTCTGGGAACCCACTTTGGAGGGGTTAATGCATTAATAATTGTGCTGGCATCAGAGTCACTGAGGCTGGCAAAGCCCTCCCAGCCCATGGAGTCCCAGCTGTGCCCAGTGCCCACCCTGTCCCAGCCCAGAGCACTCAGTGCCACCTCCAGGTGTTCCTGGGACACCCCCAGGGATGGGCACTCAAACCTGAGCACCCTTTCCATGGGGAAATTCAATTCCTCCAGACTCTGGAGCATCCCAGCAGCTCAGTTGCCTGTGCAGGGTGCAAGGAGCAGCTCAGAGGAAGGAAAGCAGGATGTGATCATGGAGGGAATTTGGGGCTGTCTGTGCAGGGCCAGGGGCTGGACAGGGATGGTCCCTGGGGGTTCCTTCCCTCTCAGGAGGTTCCATGATTCTGCAGGGCTTATGAAATGTGTGGCTCCTGCAGGAATTCCATGGAATTCCTCAGGGATCTCACTGCAGGACCCTGACACTCCTCCTGTGCTTTGGGCAGCTGTGACTCTGTGTTTAAACCACACTGACCCCGATTTCAGGGGATCCAGGCACTGCCAGGACCTCCCCAGTTTCTGTTTCAGGCCCATTTCTGTTTCAGCCTGGGGAGCAGCCCCAGGGGTCCCTGTGCTGTCCCCAGCCCCTCCAGGAGCATGGAGCTGTGTGGTTTGCTATAAACTGACAAGGTCACGGGGGATTTTTGCAGAGCAGGATGAGCACGGATGGAGCTGGAAATGCTTTTCCTTTGCTTTGCTGAGGGCTGGATTCAGCCCTGCTGTGTCTGAGGGGCCCTGGGAACGTGGCTCTGGTATAAAACTGGGGCTGAGGAGGGGCCAGCAGCAGCTCCAGGTGACTGAGTGTGTGTCTCTTTGTTATTTGTGCAGTGAGCATTTCCTCACTGTCAGCAGAGCTGAGGGCCCGGGGAGGAGCTGGTGCTGCTTGTTCTGCTTCCCTAAAACTGCTCAGGGTCATAAAGTCACAGAATCCAGACTGGTTTGGGGTGGAGGGACCTTAAACCCATCCAGTGCCACCCCTGCCATGGCAGGGACACCTTCTGTTGTCCCAGGGTCACCTTCCCCTGTCCCAGGTGCTCCCAGCCCTGTCCAGCCTGGCCTTGGCACTGCCAGGGATCCAGGGGCAGCCACAGCTGCTCTGGGCACCCTGTGCCAGGGCCTGCCCACCCTCACTGTATAAAACGTCTTCTTTTATATAATCTAAATTCTATATAATTCTTTTTCTATATAAACTAAATCTGCAGCTTCCAACTGCTCCCCTTGCCCACTGCTGCCAAGTTTCCCAAGTTCAGGCTGCAAATCCTGGTGCTGGTTCAGATTTTGGCTCTCAGTGTCAGAACAAGATGGATTCAGTCTCACAGTGAGAAGGATTTTCTGTGCTGGGTTTTGGAATTGGTGATCTTCCACCCTGACCACCCTCCTTAAACCTCCCCTGATCCCTGCTTCAGCAGTATTTGGTGTTTCAGCAGGAATTTCCCCATGGAAAGGGGGCTCAGGCCTCCCTCCTTGCCCAGGGAGGTTTGAGTGCCCATCCCTGGAGGTGCCCCAGGAATTCCTGGGGTGGCACTCAGAGCTGGGGACAGGGAGGGGATCAGGCTGGATTTGGT
This sequence comes from Melozone crissalis, assembly GCF_028551555.1. NCBI lineage: Eukaryota > Metazoa > Chordata > Aves > Passeriformes > Passerellidae > Melozone > Melozone crissalis. Next base: position 898,090 of record NW_026535794.1, on the reverse strand, counting down.
GATCCCAGAGGGCTTTTCCAGCCTCAGGGATCCTGGGGCTCTGTGGGGGTGCTCAGGGCTGGAATTGGTAATTTCTTGTGTTGGTTTTGGGATCCCCACCAGGTGACAAGGGGGGATCCATCAAAGCTTGGGCTCCATCTTGGAGCTCTTTTCCACCCTCAGTGATTCTGCAGGGTCACAGGGCTGTTGTCAAGGTCTGACTGGGATGAATCCATGCAGTTTAACCCCTGTGTTGATCCCTTGCAGATTCCTCAGCCTCGGGGCCCATGGTGGTGGAGAACGGCGACCACGGGCTGCAGGACCATCACACAGGTACCAACCCTCTGTCTGCTCTCCTCTCTCCTGCCAGGGGCTGGCCTTGCCTCCAGAGAGCTGCCGAGGAACGGGCAGCCAAACAGAGCTTCAGTTTCTTTGGGGTTTAAGGGGTTTCTTGGGTAAAACCTGGATCTGAGATGTTCTCTGTCCAGGGGCAGTGCTGGGAGGGCAGCTGATAGAAATGGCTTTGGAGAGTCCATAACACCACAGGTGACCTGTCCCCTGTCCTGTGACTTCCCTGTGACCCTCTGTGGTGTTTTCCCACATCCCCACCCTTTGGAGTAGTTTTAATTCCCTGCCCTGACCCAGCTGTGTCCTCCCTCCATGGACGTGTCCCCACACCTGCTCCAGCAGTGGCACAGGTGACGCTGAACCTTTGGGACATTTTCCATGGCATCAGGGCAGTTCTGACTGCCAGAAGCTTGTGATGGAACTGGATGAGCATTTCAGACTTGTGCAGAACCTGGAAAAGAATTTTTCAAAGCCTTTCCAGTCAGGCTGAGGTGCTGAGCTTGGTCCTGTTTCAGTCCCAGTCAGTTGTGGGCTCTGCTTCCCTTCCCCCTGAGCCTCTGTGCCTGGGAATTGGTGAATTAAAACACCTCTTTGCTATAATTCCCTTTAGGATTTTAGAGTTTGGTTCAGTGGGAGTGAGTTTCATGTCCTTAGTGAGGGTGGGAATAGAAAAATTGATCTTTGTGCTTCATTTGCCATTGGAAATCTGGTCAAAAGGAATTTGTGCATCTTCTGTAATTCAGTATAAACTGAAATTAAGAACGCTTCTGAACCTTTCTAAGGATATTTCCTCCCTCTTCATTAATACTTCTAACTAAAGGAGTTAGAAATGCAATCAGATTTATGGTCTGAATAATTAAAGGCTCAGGATTTTTGTATTGAGCTTCTGGCTTGTGTTTAAAAAATCCTTTGTTATTTGCCTCACTCTTGCTTTGTGGAGGTTTAACTGTTCACACTAACTGTTAACAACTTTGATCAAAGATACTTTTATGTGTCTGGAGCTTTTTAATTTATTAATATGTTCCCTCTTTGTGGGGTAGAGTTGATTTGTTTCCTTCTCTTGTTCAAGTGTGTCTAAAAGTGACATCAAAGTGGCAGAGCAGGGTGTCAGGATGGGGAGCTGTGGCCATCAAGTTAATTAGGTTTGCCAGAGGAACAGGAGATGTGCATGACACGATTCCTTCATGGCCTCTTTCCCTGCCCCCTTCCCTGTGGAATGCTTTCCATGTTCTGGTTCTGCACGGGAGAGAAGGGAGAAATGCTGAATTTCCACAGGGTGTGCAGGGTTCAGAGCTGCTGCTCTTGGCAAGGCACACTGCAGAGGTGCTGCTGCCCCGAGCTGGATCCCTGGCTCTGAACCACCTCTGCTTCTGGGCTTGTTCTCAGCAGGACCCACTCCCTGTGTCTGAAAGCTGAAATGATTCCTAGGGATGAGAGCAGAGAAATGGAGCAGCCAGGAGGGGACTGAGGCAGGTGATGCTCAGGCAAAGCAGCTGCTGCAAAAACCAGTGCTGAAAGCTGCAGGTTAAAAACCAGTGTTAAAAGTTACAGGTTAAAAACCAGTGCTCAAAACTACAGAGTTAAAAACCAGTGTTCAAAACTACAGGTTCAAAACCAGTGCTCAAACTACAGGATTGAAAACCAGTGTTCAAAACTGCAGGTTAAAAACCAGCGTTCAAAACTACAGGGTTAAAAACCAGTGTTCAAAGCTACAGGGTTAAAAACCAGTGTTCAAAACTACAAGTTCAAATCCAGTTTTCAAAACTACAGGTTAAAAACCAGTGCTCAAACTACAGGTTAAAAAGCTACAGGTTAAAAACCAGTGTTCAAAACTACAGGGTTCAAAACCAGCGTTCAAAACTACAGGTTAAAAACCAGTTAAAAGCTGCAGGGTTCAAAACCAGTGCTCAAACTACAGGTTCAAAAGCAGTGTTGAAAGCTGTTCTTTTTGGGTTTAAGCTGATCCTGGAACACTCCAAGGAGCAGGGTAGTGCAGCTGTTGGCACATCCGAACGTGGCTCTCTCTGGGCTGCAGCTCAGCAGGCACTGCTGGATGTTCCCTTCACTCCTCACATCTAACAAGGTGATGACTGACCCTGTGTTATTGCAGCAGCATCCCGTGCAGCCCTTGGGCTGTGTCTGCAGAGCTGGCATCAGCCAGGCTGGGCTGCTGGCACCCCTTGGCACCGCCACACACCCTCAGGGCAGCCCTGGCAGGGACCCAAACCCTGCAGCTCGGGGCCAGAGCCTCACTGAGCGTTGGATCCTTTTCCCCTGGCAGGGCAGAGCTCAGAGGCTGCTCAGGCTGTGCTTAGGCCAGGCTTTAGGCCAGGCTTTAGGCAGGGAGGGCCTGGCAGCTCTGCCCAGGGCTTGGCAGGGCTGAGCCTGACGTGGCCGTGGCTGCCTGGCCCTGGGGTCTGGGTTTGGGCTCTGCAGAGCTGCACTCTGGGCACATCCCCTGCAGCCCTGCTCTTCCTTAAAAGGAGAAATGGAGAGGCTGGAGCAGCACTGCCAGGGCTGCGGGGCTGGGAGCAGGAGCTCAGTGGGGCTCTGCGGTCCTGCTGGGGGAGCAGCTCTCTGCCCACCTCCACAGGCCAGGGGCAGGGAGGGCTTGGTCAAACCAGCAGCACGTTCAGAACCAAAAATTCAGGGGCAATTTGCAATTTGCAACTCTTTATTGTAGGATAGATGCCTAGAGTTCAAAGGAAATATGCATTTAAAACTAAAACCCAACCAAATTTCTGGAAATAAATCCATCAGGGATGGCCAGGGATGGTTGATGTGGGTGTGCCTCCTGCCCAAGATGCTGTCCAGGCCCGTGGTGGCAGCTGAGAAGCTCCCTGGGGACGTGTCCCTGCTGGATCTGGTGCTTCCCCTGGCTGGGCTGTGCCTCCAGCCAGCCTGATGGCACTTGTGTCCCCAGCAGTGTCACAGAAACACTGTGAGCGGTGCCAGCTGTGCTCCTGGGTGCTGCTCCTGGGCCTGCCGCTGCTGTGTGGTGACAGGGGACAGCCCTGCAGGTGACAGGGACAGGGCCAGCCCTGCAGGTGACAGGGGACAGCCCTGCAGGTGACAGGGACAGGGCCAGCCCTGCAGGTGACAAAGTGACAGCCGTGCAGGTGACAGGGACAGGGCCAGCCCTGCAGGTGACAGCCCTGCAGGTGACAGGGACAGCCCTGCAACAATAAGGGACAGCCCTGCAGGTGACAAAGTGACAGCCGTGCAGGTGACAGGTGACAAGGGACAGCCCTGCAGGTGACAGCCCTGCAGGTGATGAAGTGACAGCCGTGCAGGTGACAGGTGACAAGGGACAGCCCTGCAGGTGACAGCCCTGCAGGTGATGAAGTGACAGCCGTGCAGGTGACAGGGACAGGGCCAGCCCTGCAGGTGACAGCCCTGCAGGTGACAAAGTGACAGCCGTGCAGGTGACAGGTGACAAGGGACAGCCCTGCAGGTGAGAGGGTGGCAGACCTGCAGGTGACAGGGACACAGCCCTGCAGGTGCCAGGTGCCAGCCCCAGCCCCGCAGCCCCCTGGCAGAGCTGTGTGTCCCCTGGCGGGTGTCCCGCTGCGCTCTGAGGTGCTGGGTGTGGTGCAGAGCTGCTCCGTGCTGATGTTTACTAATCACTTGCGCTTTCTCGCCCCTTTCCCCATCCCCTTTCCCTCTCCTACTTCTCCTCCTCTCTTCTATTTTCTCCTCCTAGAAGCCTAGACTGTCTCCTAACACTGGGGCTGCCACTGACACGAGGCCAGTGTCCTTTTCTACCTGCCATTACACTCCTAAACTCTGCAGCATTTTACAGAGCTCTTGCTTTACCTCCTTGGACTTGGCTGTAGAAGAACCAAAGGGTGGCTCCGTCCTGCTCCTCCTCCCTGTGCTCTGCAGTGCTTGTTGAAACCTTCCTCTGTCTGTGTAAGCACAAAGGTGCACCCTGCTTTGGAACTGCACTGTGCCTCTGGTTTGAAATCGCCACCACAGCTCCATTTTTTGGTTTGATCACCTTTAAATTTAATTTCTCTCCGTTTTCATGGTGCTGGATAAGAGAAGGTTTGAGATTTCCAGTTGTGCTTCCATAGTGGATGGGTCCACCATGACTGCAGCTCCCTTGCCTTGTCCCCACACTCCCCACAGCCTTTTAGAGTACCTGCCTTGCTCCTTGCTGCTTTGGAACCCTCTCACACGAGGTTCTGGTCTGTAACAATGTTGTTTTCTTGGGTGGGTTCACATCATTTCAGCGCTTTGTAGAATTGAGAAGCAGATCAGGGAAAACCAGGTGTCCTGAGGTGCAGGTGGATCATGAGGGGTGCATTTTGGGGTCCCAGCCCTTGCCATAGCTGGGAGTATGAAGGGAAGGAACCAGCCCCAAATTCCTGCCTCAGGGAGTGGCTTTGGTGTCACACTCCTTCCCAAAAACCCCAGAAATAAGGAAGGAAATTGCCTTTTTTAACTTCACACCCTTGGCTTCCAGTGGGGAATGAGTCCTTGGATGGAATTTACCTGCCATGAGAAATAATCTGTCCCTGCTGAACTGAGGGGAACAAAAGCACTGAGATGTGATATTGTGCTGAAATATTCCTGACAATTTCCAGCAGCACCAGCAGGAACAGGCCTGGTTTAACCTAAGCCAGAGCTCCAGGAGCCTGTCCAGTGGCATTCCCACTGCCCCACGGAGCTGCAAAGCTTTCCAAAGACAAAGTGCTCATTTTTCCATCAGTAGATGAACCAAAGCATGAAAGGAGGAGATAATTAGAGAGGGAAATGAGAGTTTGAGCTGAGGCAGGCCCAGCCTGGCTTTGGGAGGCGAGGGGCTGTTCTGGGTGAGGAGAACCCTGTGCTGGAGCTCAGGGTGCTTTGCCTGCCACACCTGATGGAAGGATTTAGCTCAACCCAAATGCAGCCTGGGGCTGAACTGCCCAAAGCAAGAGCTGAGAGCTTCACTGGGCTAAAATGGCATTTCCCTGTTGTGAGGGGAGTGCCTGGCACCCCCTGGCACCCCCATGCTGCTGCAGCAGGGTTTGGGTGCAATGGGCAGTGCCAGGGCCGTGCCAGGGCCCGCAGAGCAGCTCTGGGCAGCTCCCCCAGGCCAGGCAGCCTTGCTCTGCAGTTTGTCCCCAGTGGGACTCACATGGCCCGGCTGGGTGGCAGTGCCAGCGCTGAGTCACAGCCTGGCCCTGCACTGAGGCAGGGCCTGGCATGCGCTGCCCACTTTGGTGCCAGGTCACCCCTGTGTGCCCCCCTGAGGAGCTGCCAGCCCTGTGGTGCCAGTGACGCCGGGGTTTGTCCTCCTGGTGCTCATGGCTGTTCCTGGGGACACTCCAGGTCCTGGAGCCCCACTCTGGGCTCTCCCTCCCACCCATGAATTTCAGAGCATCGTTCAAGCTGGGAGTGACCTGAGATCAGATCCAACCTGTGGGCCCCTCCTGGTGTGCTTTCCTTTGGCTTTTTGGTGTCTGTGGCCATAAAAGGAGATTCTTGCCTTCTTGGCTTTCTTTTCAAAGACCTTTTCATAGCTTTTTTTTTTTTTTTTAATGTGATTTTGAAGCAAGGCAGCATCACTTTAACTTGGCTCCTCAATTGTTCCTTCTCACCTTTTGCCTTAAGTGGGCTAAACTCTTGTGCCCTAGAAATAGAGAATAAATAATATAAGACTGGTGTCTGAGGGGTGCATTTGGGGGTCCCAGCCTGTGCCATAACTGGGAGTATGAAGGGGAACATCCAGCCCCAAATTCCTGCCTTAGGGAGTGGCTTTGGTGTCACACTCCTGCCCAAAAGCTGTAGAAGTAAGGAAGGAAATTTCAGATGGAAATATGGAATATGGAAATATGAAATATGGAAGGTTTCAGGTACCTGAATATGACACTTCTCCCACTCCCACAGATGTTTTACCTTATTGAAAGGCAAGAATGCTTTAAAGCCTTGACTTGTAGCCAGGGTGAGGTGGGCAGAGGAGTTTGGGAGCAGCTGCCCATCCTGGGGCTGGGCAGGGCAGGGGCAGCTCCTCCAGCCAGTTTGGCTGTGCCTGCTGCAAACATGGATCACCCATCCCATGCCACCCCATGTTTGTGCCCTGTTCATTTGTAGTGCCATGGGTCACTGGTGGGCAGGGGGGCTGTGGGCACAGGGGGCTGTGCTGAGGGGCTGGGTGATGTTCCTGCAGCACTGCCCCCGAGCTCTGGGTGTGCTGGGGTGGGATCCCAGGGGATGTGGGGAATGGGGGTCTGTGCAGAGTGGGGAATGGGGGCTCTGTGCAGTTTCTGTCCCTGCTGGAAACACCCCAGTGTCCCAGTGGGGGCTGCCTGGGGGTGTCCTGTGCAGCCCCAGGAGAGTTCTCTGCTCACAGCTGGGGCTGTGCTGTGCTCTAACCCCTGTGCTTGCACACCCATGTGTTGTCACTGCTGCTGAGTCGCTCGTTGCAATGCTCTGTATGACGTGAAGCTGTAACTGCTGTGCAATAAACGTCCCTAATAAACATCTCTGACTAACCCCTCCCGAGTTGTTCTGTGCTGGGAGTGTCTGGGGTCCTGCTGCCAGCCCGGGAACGAGTCCTGCAGGGAGTGTGCTGGGGCTGTGCTCTGGTGGCACTGCTGGAAGGGGACATGGCTGCAGCTGGCAGGGGTTGGGAACCTGTCCCTCAAAGCCAGGCGTGTTGTGCAGAGTGTCCCACACCACGTCCTTGTCCCCAGACTGAGGGACAGGGATTGCCTGGGTGCAGCACTCGGGGCATGAGGAAGGGGCTGCATGGTCACACTCAGCTGTGGTCACTGGCTCGGTGTCTGAATGCAGAGCAGTGACAGGAGGGACACTGAGGGGCGGCACCAGCACTGTCCAACCTCCCTGGCACTGGGGCTGGGGCACCCTGGGCACTCTGCTGGTGACACCGAGCTCTTGATGATGGTGACACTGAGCTCTGGATGCTGGTGACACTGAGCTCTTAGTGCTGGTGACACTGAGCTCTGGATGCTGGTGACACCGAGCTCTGGGTGATGGTGACACCGAGCTCTGGGTGATGGTGACAGCTCTGGGTGCTGCTGACACTGAACTCTGGGTGCTGGTGACGCTGGGGAGGCTCCCTGGACCAGGGGCTGGACAGTGCTCAAGGAATAAAGCAGGGATTGATTAAAAGGCCTTCAAAGGATGCGCCTTGGGCAGTACAAGAGCCTGCCTGAGGCTACGCCCAAGATGGACTCCGAGTCACGGGTTGTCATATTTTTATAAGTTTTGGTCCATTTACATACTGGGGTTAATTGTCCAATTCCAGCTCCAGGTTATGCAGCCCCATCCTCCCAGTTTGCTCTCCTCAGTTCACTGTTGTTTGCACTTTTGGGGCCTGAAGCTGGAATGGTATCCTTGGTTCTGGGGCTGGAAAGGGATTGTTTTGTCTGACTAAGCTGTGAGGAGAACTTACTAACACTTTGTATGAAGTTCAGAGTATAATAATAATAATTAATAAATAAATATATATGTATATACTAATATACGCAGAATCTGGAAAATATGGAAGCTGGAACTTAAGGCATGAAGAGATGGGGCTGTGCCAGCCTCAGGCCAAGGGCAAAGTTCTGCACCTGGGCTGGGACAATCCCAAGCACAAATCCAGCCTGGGAGTGAAGGGATGGAGAACACTGAGGACAAAGATTTGTGGGAGAAAAGCATTAAAAAACCCCCCCAGCCCAAACAACCCAACAAAAGCATCCCAAAATCTGTTTATTCTGTGTAGCATTTTGTAAATAGGACAGCTACTGGTGTGTTCTTCTAATCAGAACTGTTCTGCTGGCTTTCCTCTTTACCTGCCTGTGCATTTCCCTCTTGGTGCAAGTTTTTGCTTACAGAGGCTTTTATCCTTCCTGGCTCCAGGCAGAGCTCTGCAGGCTCCTCACAGGGGGCTGCATCCCCGTGCTCACAGCTGGGGACTTCACCTTTCCCTGGCTGCAGGCTAAAAACAGCAGCCAAGTGAATAATTGAGCAGCTTTGCTGAGTTCCTGCGGCTCAGAGCTCTGTGAGAGCCTCCCTGGGCTTTGGGGGCTTGTTCTGGGGGAAGGGGATGTGGCAGCTGGGGGGGACAGAGCCCATCCAGGCAATGTGGAGCCTCCCCAGCTCTGCAGGGGCAGTGGGGGATGAGGGTTTTTCCTGCAGGTCCTGCCGCTCTTTCAGATGAGGAATTTGTGGCTTCCTGCGGCTCAGGAGCTGAGCAGCTGCACAATCTCAGCTCCTGAGCTGCTCCTGAGGCTTTCAAAGAGCACAAAGACATTTCCCAGGTGTTGGAGTGCTGATAAACACTGGGAGTAACACACAGAGCAGCATCTCTGCATCCCTGGCAGTGCCCAAGGCCAGGCTGGGCAGGGCTTGGATCACCTGGGACCACGGGAGGTGTCCCTGCCATGGCAGGGGTGGCACTGGGTGGGCTCAGGATCCTTTGCAACCCAAAGCATCCTGGAATTGTGGCACCTGTGGTGTCAGGATGTGCAGAAGCAGCTCTGGGATGAGGGTGCAGAAGCTGGGGTTTCTCAGGAAGCCAGCACTGCTGTCCCAGTGTCACTGTGTGTCCCCACAGGGCTGCGAGTGTTGGAGCTGCTGCAGCCTGGAATGCCCTGGGGGCTCCTCTGGGGGCTCCAAGGAAAAGCAGGGACCTTTTCTGCCTACAAAATGCTGATTTCATGCTGGCTCTCTCTCAGATGGTGCTTCCCCACCAATCTGCTGCTTGGATTTTCTTTTTTTTTGTTTCAGCCTTGGCTTCTGAGGTGGGATGTCCCTGGCTTGGCTCATTGAATGGGAAATTAAAAGGATTATAATGAAGTCATACATATGTCGAGAAGTCTATTAAAAGCTTAACAGGGAGGCTTAGAGAGGTTTAAAAACTGGGAATACAAACCCTTTCTGTTTTGCAGCGTGTTCAGGAGTTGTTCTAGCAAGGATCTGACAGCTGGGTGAATTAATGGGATCCTCCAAGGCTTGAATTGCCTCAGCAAGTAGCTGGGAGTTAAAATATTCAAGCCATGAACTTTGGAGCTTGTAGCTTGGGTTTAATGTGCTGTTAGTGCACTAAAGCCCCTTGTCTGGGGAGGGGCTGCAGAGCTGGGCAGGCTGGGACCTCCTGGAAGATGTGAACCCTTTTCTCTGCCCCTCCTTTGAACTCGTCAGCCTTCACACCAAATTGGCCTGTCATTTCTCTGAATGTGTTCCTGTGGGACTGGAATGTTTCTGGGCACATCATGAGGCAGCTTTTTAAACTCTTGGTGTTTTCAGGAGGGTTTGAGGCAGGTAGGAGAGACAGAGACAAGGAGGGCTGGCTGACCCTCACTGCTCCTCTTCCAGAGCCCTGCTCTTACCCTGCGCTTACATTACCCAATTTGCCTTTAATTTGTCTCTCTGGACTTCACTGCAGCTTAAAAGATGCTTTTCCCCCTCCTTCTTCAGTGCTTAAAACAACATCATGTTTATTCCCTTGCTTATTCCAGTAGCTCATGGGGAGTCTTTGCAGGGATCCTTCAGATTAAATAGGGAATTTCAATGAGGGGCTTGTGAAAGGAAAATAAACAGCAGCACTGTAAAAGGCACAAAAATGAAGCTTAGTCTAAACCCTTTATCATCACCTTTTTGCTAGGTGGGGTTCGTGGTTTGGCTTCACAATGGGAGTTAATCTCTGCCTTTGATCACTTGGGTAAATATTGAAATATTTGTCTTGGAGCTGTCAGGGTGAGCCTGGATCAGCTCCTGGGCTGACAGCACAAAGAGCAGGGATGAGCTCTGCAGGGCTTCAGCCATTTCCATCCCCATCCCCATCTGCAGGGCTTCACCATCCCCATCTGCATCTGCAGGGCTTCAACCACTGCCATCTGCATCTCCAGGGCCTCTGCCATTTCCATCTCCATGGCTTCATCCATCCTCATCTGCAGGGGTTCAGCCATCCCCATCTCCATCCCCATGGCTTCATCCATGTCCATCTGCAGGGCTTCATCCATCCCCACCTGCATCTGCATCTGCAGGGCTTCAGCCACCTCCATCTGCATCTGCAGGGCTTCAGCCACCTCCTTCTCCATGGTTTCAGCCATCCCCATCTGCAGGGCTTCAGCCATGTCCACCTGCAGGGCTTCAGCTACCTCCATCTGCATCTCCATGGCTTCATCCATCCCCATCCCCATGGCTCCATCCATCCCCATCCCCATGGCTCCATCCATCCCCATCTCCATGACTTCATCCATCCCCATCCCCATGGCTCCATCCATCCCCATCTCCATGACTTCATCCATCCCCATCCCCATGGCTCCATCCATCCCCATCTCCATGGCTTCATCCATCCCCATCTCCATGGCTCCATCCATTCCCATGGCTTCATCCATCCCCATCCCCATGGCTCCATCCATCCCCATGGCTCCATCCATTCCCATGGCTTCATCCATCCCCATGGCTTCACCCATCTCCATGGCTTTGTCCATGCCCCCCAGCAGGGCTGGAGGGGGTCTGGGAGCTGCTGGGTCCCGTTCCCAGCAGAAGCTCCATCAGCAGCTGTGCAGCAGCACCTGCAGCAAGGTGTGGCTGGGCCTGCAGTGTGCTCCCCTCCCTCCCAGCAGGCTCTCCCTTTCCAGCCTCTCTCCCCACCTTTCACTCCTGCTGCAGCGCTGGGTTCTCCTGGTAAGAAGGGATTTGCTGGGGTTTATCCTGCTTACAAAACCCGGGGAGAGTCGTGTGCTGGGGTGGCTTTGCGAGGTCGTGTGACCCGGGCTAAATCCAACCCGGGATAGGAAACTTCCCTAATCCCGCCTCTGCTCGTGGCTCCCTCGTGGGCCTGAGCTCTTTAATCTTCTTCCACTTCAGCCCCATCACTGCAAATAGGGTAAGGCTGATTATATTGTGCATTTTATCTTTTCTAGCTGCACCCCAGCTGTTGTTATCGAGCGTTCTTGTTTCGGGGTGGGTTGGCACCGGGGTAATCTTGGATTAATGGGGCCTTTTTTTTTTGGAAAAAGGAAATTTTATAGTTAAGGAACGTGTTGGTTACTGTGAAGCTGATCAGGAGCTCTTTGGTGGTTGGGCTGAGAGCGGATCTACACCTTGGAGCAAATCTACACCTTGGAGCAAGGGCAGCAAAGGGAAGCTCAGCAAGGCTGAGCAAGGCTGTGGTGCCTCCTCATTAAACCCCACAGAGCTGCTCTCCCTGGAGAGACCTTTGGACAACTTCAGCTCTCTCAGTCCTGCATGAGCAAGTCCCTGAAATATAAATTACATGATACTCAGCAGCAGTCTCCCCTCTCTGCTGCTGTTTTGGTGCAATTTCTGCAGCTGGTTTCCAGCTCTGACCCGTGAAATACTGAGCACACCTTGTGTGCACTTGGTGTGTCTGAAACACTCTGGCTTTTGGCAAGTGTGGCATAAAACCTTCCTGAATTCCTGAGTATCAGCAGGAAAGCTTTGCTGCTTTCTGGAGTTACAAAACTGAAATAATGTGTGAGAGATGCTCAGGATCCTCATCCTCTCCCAGCCCAGGGAGCTGTGCCTGCTCCTTTGGAACATTTCCTCTCCTGTGGGGTAAAGCTGCAAGGCAGGCTCAGTGCACCCTTGGGAATGGTGGCAGATGCTGGGTTGGATGCTTTTTCTAAGTGTGTGCTCCTGATTTTCCATTTGGGGGTAAAAGCTGAGCTCAGCAAGGCAGAGCTGCTCCCTCACCTGCAGCTGCTCCTGCCCGAGGTGGGCTTGGGATTTGTGTGTGGTGGAGGATGAGGCTGTTCCCATAAAGCTGTCCCTTCCTTTGGCAGCAGAAGGAGCCCCTTCCTGGGGGTGAGCAGGCAGGGTCCCTGCTTCCCTTGGCATTAATTAATAGCTGCTAAATAGTGCAGGGTTAACAGCTCCCCTGGGAACAGTCCTGCACCTTCTGGCTGTGGCTGCTTCTGTGGACAATTGATGCTGGAGGCACCTCTGGAATTAGAAGTGACTTGGCAAGGCACAGAAGTGACAGGAGACTGCAGGACACGAGCAGAGCACAGTTCACCACCCCCAAAAAAATATCTGGGAGGGATGTTTGATTCTGTTCTGTCACATAACTTAGGATGCTGTTTAACCTTCTTCCTTGCAGTGAGAGCACACTGCATCTGACTGAATCACGGAGTTGCTGAGGTTGGAAAAGAGCTCCAAGGTCATGGAGCCCCAGCTGTGCCCAAATTGTCCCCAGCCCAGAGCTCTGAGTGCCATGTACAGGTGGCACCTGCAGGGATGGGCACTCCAGACATCCCTGGGCAGCCCCTGCTAAAGTCTAATCACCCTTTCCATGGGGAAATTCCAGCTGATGCCCACCCTGAGCCTGCCCTGAGCCCCCTTTCCATGGAGAAATTCCAGCTGTGCCCACCCTGAGCCCCCTTTCCATGGGGAAATTCCAGCTGTGCCCACCCTGAGCCCCCTTTCCATGGGGAAATTCCAGCTGTGCCCACCCTGAGCTGCCCTGGCCCTGCCTGAGGCCATTTCCCCTTGTCCTGTCCCTGTCCCCAGCCTGACCCCCCTGGCTGTCCCCTCCTGCACAGGTTTGATCTGTCTCTTCTCAAAGAGAATTTCCTGTGGCTCTCTGTGACAAACTCAGCCTGTGCAGGGCCAGGATGAGCCTTGTGGGTCCCTTCCAGCTCAGGATATTCTGTGATTCTGTGAAGTTGGGTTTTCCGTGCCCCCAGTTTGGTCTGGCTTCCTGAAAACCCAGCCTGGCCAAACCCAGTGTTTTTAAACTCCTGGGGATCAGCAGTGACTTGGGTTTCAGAGGGTTGGGAGTTCCCTCAGAGATGTCTGAAGGACTGGAAAACAATTCTGCATTTATTGGGGCCCGGGTTTTTGTGCTTCCAAATCTCCCATCCCAGTGCCAGGCTGGGGAGTGGAATCTGCCAAGAGAAATCATAAAATCAGAATATTCTGGACTGGGAGGGAGAGCCAGGGATCATCCAGCTCCAGGGAGGTTCTGGTCACTGGGCAGCAGTGTCTGATCTGATCTCCAGCACACACAGGTGACAAACTGGGCTGCTCAGCTGAGTCTGTGATGTGCAGGCTGAATGTTTTATCTGAGAAAAGATACTTTTATCTTCATTTCATCAGAGGTTTTGGGTTTCTAGGATTAAAAATGAAAACATTAAGCAAGGGTTGTTTTGGCTCCTCAATCCTCACACTCTAATAACTGGTTATGTTCCTCCAGGAAGAGAATTCCCCTTTTGACATTGCCTTGCCACTTGTCACTTAGCCAACTCTTTATTTACCTTTGTGTCATTTCCTTGTGTCTCCACTTTCCCTAACATTTCCCCTGGCTACAGATAAAAATACTTTGCTTTCAGCTTTGTCAAGCCTTCCATGCTCTGCCTGGAAAAGCTGTGATGTTCCATCTCCTACATTAACACTCTCCTGCTTCCCAGTGATGCAAACAGCTCTTTCTAAATGTCACTCATGGGCAGTTTTGCAAGATTTTAGGGGCTCTGTGTCTCAATTTTACAACCAAAATTAATGAGTCTGCTTTAAAAAAAATCTGCAATTTTGTGAGCATAACTGAAAGTTTCAGGTAGTTTTTGGCAACTCTGTATTGTACCAAAGACAATCTGAGATTCAATAGGAATGGGAATCTGATAATCATGGAGAGATCCAAATTAGAGTTGCTCCATTTTGTAGCAGAGAGTTGAGGAAGATGAGATTTACCTGGCCAGACTTTCAGCTAAAAACACATAAATGTAGATATAAATGATCTTATGAGAGGTTTCAGGTGGCAGTTTTATTTCCTCTGGTGATTTTAGAATTGCTGCTCACAGGGGTCACATCAGATTTTTACCTTCTGAGTCTTGTGCTGCTTTTCTGTATCAGGGGTGACTGCAGTCCTGCTAAAATCAGGTTTCAGCATTAAACCTCTGTGAATTGAAGACAACCAGAAGTTCAGCAGGGCCTGAAGGGGCTCCAGGAGAGCTGGAAGGGACTGGGGACAAGATATGGAGGGACAGGACACAGGGAATGGCTCCCAGTGCCAGGTGGGATATGGGGAAGGAATTCCTGGCTGGGAGGGTGGGGAGGGGCTGGGATGGGATTCCCAGAGCAGCTGTGGCTGCCCCTGGATCCCTGGGAGTGCCCAAGGCCAGGCTGGACAGGCTTGGGGCACCCTGGGACAGTGGGAGGTGTCCCTGCCATGGCAGGGGTGGCACAGGATGATCCTGGAGGTCCCTCCACACCCAAACCATTCAGGGGTTTGTTCTCATCTGTTTGGTGCTGAATTCCAGTCTGAAGCCATACCCCCCGAGGGACCTGGAGAGCGGGAATTGAGGGCTTTGTCCCTTGTTGGTGTCTCTGGAGTCACCCCCAGCTGCCCTGTGCCAGACCCGTCCTGCAGCCTGTCCCTGTGCCAGCGGTGTCGGTGGCACCGTCTCATCCCCCTGGGCACGGGGCTGGCTCTGAAGGTGACACTGTGTGTGCTGTGCTGTGCTGTCCCCAAGCCCAGGGGACACGTCTGGGCTGGCTGGGCCCTGCAGGGTGAGCAGGGCTGGGAGCAGCTCCCAGAAGCCTGGAAATGTCCTCTGGTGTCAGCGTCAAACGCGGCGCCGCCCGCGCTGTCAGCTCCATCTAGGTGAGACAGTTCAGTCCCAGAGCACGGATCTGGGCAAGAATTCACTTTTCCTTTCCTTCCATCCCATGCCCGTGGTGGCCAGGTGGGAGATCCCATGGAACAGCCCTGCTCTGAGGTGAGCTGCTCCCTCACATGCCAGGTTGAGTCTCTCAGGGCTCGTCCACAGGAATGAAAGCATTTTATTTCCTAGATTTTCAGAGGAAAATCAAATTGACAGGGTTTGTTTCAAAACATCAGAAACTCCTTAGTGAGGAATTAAAGAATTCCTAGAAAACTGGCTGCCTCTCTGCAGGGCTGTAAATTAGAATGATTTCAAAAGAGCACAGACAGCGTGTCATCTTCCTCATTCTCAAGCAGAAGCTGCCTGAATAAACAGTAATAGAATTGTAGATTCTTCTGGTATTATGTAAATGGCTTCATGCTTTGATGTCCCTCGTGTCATTAGTTTGACACTAGCTGGAATTAATGGCCATAAAACTCTATTACAAACGTGGCAGAGAGATTTCTCCTGACTGCCTGTGATTCCTCCTGTGAGCTCGCTGCCTGTGCCGCGGGATTGGGGAAGCTGAAAGTAGGTCAGGGTGATGTGTGTGAGCAGGGATGCTGGAATCACAGCCACAAACAAACAGCACTCAGTGCTGAAGGGAAATCTGCTATTTTAAGCCCTTATTTCCATTATCACCATCTCATTCTGCACAACAAGCATGTGGGGGGGTGTTGGGGCCGTGCACCCACAGATGGGATCCAGGAAGGAGGAGGAAAAATACAAATGAGTGTATGGAGATATATGTGTGTGTGTATGTGTGTGTTTCAAGGGTGTCAGTAAATACTGTCACTTCTGAATGGCTCCTCTCCATCTCATGTGAGGCAGAGTGAAAGTGCCAAAATATGTAGGTCAAGAGAAATGAAGTATTTTGCATCCAAGCAGCAATCAAGTGCTGGAATTCCAGGCTGGATGCACTGGTAGGGTGTGGTGGAACGTGGGGCAGGATTATGGGGATGATTTCCAGAGTTCCCACACTCCTGCAATATTTATAATTCATTCCTCATCCTCAGAGGGGCTCCCTCACTGACAGCTCTTGGGGACAAGTGTGGGCTCCCAGCCTGAGCTGAAGATTGGGATGTTCTGAGCCTGGAGAAGGGTTAATCATGGAGCTTCCCTAGGGACTGCTGCCTGAGGAAAGCTGGGAAACAAGGAATGTGATAGGATTGGCTGTTTTCACAACATGAGCAGGAGGGAGGAAAGGGCAATAAATTCAAACTCACCTTGGCAGTCAGGGATGGCAGGAGTTAAACCTGTTGGGAAGGTGAAGTGCTAAAAAACTAATGGAGGGAAGTGATTTGTATGGGGAGGAAAGGCACTCACAGACCATCTCCAAGGAGGCTGTGGCAAATGCTTTTAAGAGCCTGGAAAAAAAGGAGGAAATTAATAAAAATGGAAGAGAGGACTTAGAGCTGGGGAGATTTAAGGACTGCCCAGATTATGGTGCACAGTGATTTACAAGCACTGAAGTGCACGAGTCAAAGGAAGAGGATTTCCAGTTTATTAGAGATAAGAGAAGGGTTGAAGAAAGCTCTTAAATGGAGATGGAGGGGAAAGTGATGCACAGGAGGCTGCAGGGTTCAGCCCTCAGCCTGCTTTAGTTCTGGTTGTTATCATTTGATAAGGATTAGAGCACAGGCTCCTTCCAGGGCAGGGAGCAGCACTCAGGGGTGGGGATGGGTGTTCCAGCTGATGGACAGGGCAGGCACCACCCAGATGTGTGAAGGATTATTAATTGGTAACCTAGTTCATTAACAGATATCAGGACAAGTGCTGACACAGCCAGAGAGAGCCAGCTGGAGGGATAAAAGTGTGAGGGGGCAGCAGATGAGGTGTAGCTACAGCCTGGTGCAGTGAGGATGTTTTCTTCATGTATTTTATGTGCTGTAAGTTTTGAGAAGAGTCAGAGTTTTGTGCCCTCCTCAGCCTGAGGAGCAGCTCCTGCAAAGTGCTGTTAGTGGGTCAAGTGAGCTGCTGTGTGGACCTTGTTCTTCCTCGTGGTTTGTAAATATTGACTCTCCAAGGAGCACACTTGGAGCTCGTGATCCCCAGCAGAGTCTGTAAGTGCTGCTTTTTCTTCTTTTTGTTTTCTTCCCTGGCCCTGGCTGCATTTAAAAGAAGAATGCAGGTCCTGGCTGGTGCCAGGGAGGATCTGGGGTTTGCAGCAGCAGCACAGGGAGCAGGGGCCGTGTCCTGTGGGGTGATGGGCGTGGGAGTGGGCACTGCCCCAGCTGCTCCTGCCAGGGCCGTGCCAGGCAGGGGAGTCACTGTGGGACGTGGGGAACGTGTGCTGCCTGCTGAGCCCCGGGAGGGCAGCTCAGGTACCCGGTTCCACTGAGAGAGCAGGGCTGGGCTGCTCTCGGTGCTGGGGCACAGCAGCAGGAAGGTCCTGGCCTGCCTCGGGATCAGGAGTGCTTTGTGCTCAGCTGAAGAGAATCCTGCAGCTCTGCTCTTTATGGTAAATGTGCTTGGGTATCACAAGGATAAAGCTTAGGGGAGGTTTGGGTACCGCATCATCATCAGTGGGAAGGAAGGGATATTTTCTTTCTGGAATTTTGCTGGCTATTTATTCCTCAGGTATTTTTTTTTTAATTTCACTCTGTGGCTCTTAGGTTTCTTGGGAGCAGGAGACACTTTGCAAGTGCCATTCCTGTGTGCAGACTGGCAGCAGATGGTGGTTTGGCTGCTCTTCTGTGTTTGTGGTGTCCTGAACCCTCTGCAGGTGTTGGCATCGGCCCAGGCTGCAGCTCAGGATTCCCTGAACTGGGTCTGGTCCCAGCCCAAAATCTCAGCTGGGCTGGAGGGTATCCCTGGGCCTCCTGTGAGCAAGAGCAGAACCTGAGTCATGGGATGGTGTGGGAAGGGACCTCACAGGGTTCCATTCCTGCCGTGGCAGGGACAGCTCCCACTGTCCCAGGCTGCTCCAAGCTCCAGCCTGGCCTTGGGCAGTGCCAGGGGCTGGAATCCACAGCTGCTCTGGGCACCCTGGGCCTGTCCCCTGCTCCTGAGCCCCAGGGAGTCACACACACCTGGGAGGCACCAGAGCACATTGTCCAGCTCACAGCTGCCCCTGCTCGCCTTCCAATCCTCGGGTTCCCTGGCTGGGCCTGGTGAGTCTGGTGATGTTTGCTCATCCCACCCCTTCTCCAGAGCCTCAGAGGAGATCTGTGTCCCTGTCCTAGAGGCTGCTTCAGTTTTCCTGGGGGAAGGGAACTTCAGACCTGCCTGCCTTGAAAGCCCTGCAGGGTGACAGTTCCTGTGTGAAAGGTCTGAGCAATCCCAGCAGTGACCTTTGAGCAGGAGTCCTTGTGCTGCTCCCTCTGTGCTGTGCCCTTGTGCAGGGCTGCTGCTCTCAGTCCTGCCCCTCCTGAGCCTGGCTTAGTGTGGAGCCCAGGCAGGCTTCTCAGGGCTGAGATCTGCCCCAGCTCTGTTCCACTGAGGGGCTGAGGCTGGAACTGGAGCCTGGGCAGCTCCTCAGGGCTTAGATCTGCCCCAGCTCTGCCCCATTGAGGAGTGAGGCTGGGACTGGAGGCCAGGGAGGCCCAGGGAGGCTTCTCAGGGCTGAGATCTGCCCCAGCTCTGTTCCACTGAGGGGCTGAGGCTGGAACTGGAGCCTGGGCAGCTCCTCAGGGCTTAGATCTGCCCCAGCTCTGCCCCATTGAGGAGTGAGGCTGGGACTGGAGGCCAGGGAGGCCCAGGGAGGCTTCTCAGGGCTGAGATCTGCCCCAGCTCTGTTCCACTGAGGGGCTGAGGCTGGAACTGGAGCCTGGGCAGCTCCTCAGGCTGAGATCTGCTCCAGCTCTGCCCCACTGAGGAGTGAGGCTGGGACTGGAGCCCAGGCAGCTCCTCAGGGCTGAGATCTGCTCCAGCTCTGCCCCATTGAGGAGTGAGGCTGGGACTGGAGCCCAGGGAGGTTCCTCAGGGCTTAGATCTGCTCCAGCTCTGCCCCACTGAGGAGTGAGGCTGGAACTGGAGCCTGGGCAGCTCCTCAGGGCTGAGATCTGCTCCAGCTCTGTTCCACTGAGGGGCTGAGGCTGGAACTGGAGCCTGGGCAGGCTTCTCAGGGCTGAGATCTGCTCCAGCTCTGCCCCATTGAGGAGTGAGGCTGGGACTGGAGCCCAGGCAGCTCCTCAGGGCTTAGATCTGCCCCAGCTCTGCCCCACTGAGGAGTGAGGCTGGGACTGGAGCCCAGGGAGGCCCAGGGAGGCTCCTCAGGGCTGAGATCTGCTCCAGCTCTGCCCCATTGAGGAGTGAGGCTGGAACTGGAGCCCAGGGAGCTCCTCAGGCTGAGATCTGCCCCAGCTCTGCCCCACTGAGGAGTGAGGCTGGGACTGGAGCCCAGGGAGCTCCTCAGGGCTGAGATCTGCCCCAGCTCTGCCCCACTGAGGAGTGAGGCTGGGACTGGAGCCCAGGGAGCTCCTCAGGGCTGAGATCTGCCCCAGCTCTGCCCCATTGAGGAGTGAGGCTGGGACTGGAGCCCAGGGAGCTCCTCAGGGCTGAGATCTGCCCCAGCTCTGCCCCACTGAGGAGTGAGGCTGGGACTGGAGCCCAGGGAGCTCCTCAGGGCTGAGATCTGCCCCAGCTCTGCCCCATTGAGGAGTGAGGCTGGGACTGGAGCCCAGGGAGCTCCTCAGGGCTGAGATCTGCCCCAGCTCTGCCCCACTGAGGAGTGAGGCTGGGACTGGAGCCCAGGGAGCTCCTCAGGGCTGAGATCTGCCCCAGCTCTGCCCCATTGAGGAGTGAGGCTGGGACTGGAGCCCAGGGAGCTCCTCAGGGCTGAGATCTGCCCCAGCTCTGCCCCACTGAGGAGTGAGGCTGGAGCTGGAACCCAGACAGGCTCAGGGAGCTCCTCAGGGCTGAGATCTGCCCCAGCTCTGCCCCACCGAGGAGTGAGGCTGGAGCTGGAGCGTTCCCTGAGTCAGGCTGGAGCAGTGTAAATTTGGAAACAGCCCTTTCAGGGGAAATTGCCGTTCCCTGCTCAGAGGGAGGGCTGACAGCACTGCGGGTCACAGCTCTGCAAACTGCACTGTCACTGCTCCATGGTGCCAGCACAGGGACACTGCCCTGCCTGGCTGGCACCAGGGAGGGGCTGCCATCCCCCAAACCTCCCTGGGGCTCCTGCCAGGCTGCTCTGGGACCCAGGAGCTGCTGTAGGGCATGGAAGCAGCACAGCTCGGTGGGAGAGCTGATGGAAGCTCAGGTGACCCCTATTTTACACCATTTTGTCACATCAGTCCCAGCCCTGTGTGCTCGTGGCTCTGGGATCTCCTGCTCAGGAGCTGGGGCCAGGCTGGCACAGGGAGGAGGAGGAGGCTCCAGCTGGTGCCACAGCTCAGCCTGGAGAAAAGGGGACTCAGGGGGGACCTTGTGGTCCTCCAGAACTCCCTGCCAGGAGGGGACAGCTGGGGGGGTCGGGCTGTGCTCCAGGGAACAGGGACAGGAGCAGAGGGAGCGGCCTCAGGCTGGGCCAGGGCAGGGTCTGGGTGGGCACAGCAGGAATTTCCCCATGGAAAAGGTGCTCAGGCTTTGGCAGGAGCTGCCCAGGGAGGTTTGGCGTGCCCATCCCTGAAGATGTCACCTGGAGGTGGCACTCAGAGCTCTGGGGACAAGGTGGGCATTTGGCACAGGGTGGGTTTGATGATCTTGGAGAGCTTTTCCAGCCTGGATGATTGCAGGGTTCTGGGGTCTCTGGGGCTCTCCCTGTGCCAGCACAGTGGGATCTGGACAGGTTCCTGTGCCCACTCCTCACTGTGATCCCTTTGCCTCAGAATTGAGTTTATTTCAGCTTCACACGTTTCAGGCAGGGCAGCCTGGGCAGGGTGTCCCAGACCTTGCTCTGGATTCTCCTCCCCAGCTCTGGGGCAGGATGCAAGGCCAGGGAATGGGGCAGGGACTCAGCTGCCTCTGCCCTGGCACTGCTGCCCTGGCGTTGCTGCCCTGGGCTCTCCACAGGAGATGAGATGGTCTCTGCATCACCTGCTCCTCGCCCTGGGCCTGCTGAACAGCTCTGGGGGGTTTTGCCTGGCTGTGGATGGAAATATTCCCTGCCAAGGATGTGCAGAAGGCTCCTGGCTTTAGGAAGGAAACCCAAGTGAAACAGAAGTGTCTCAGTTGTGCCACTGGGCTGAGAAAATCCAAACAAAAAGTCCAAGCTGGGGCACTTCCACTGTCCCAGGTGCTCCAAGGTCCAGTGTCCAGCCTGGCCTTGGGGACTTCAGGGACCCAGGGACAGCCACAGCTGCTCTGAGAATTTTGTACCAACCTTTCCCCACCCTCCCAGCCAGGAATTCCCAATTCCCAGTCTCCCATCCAGCCCTGCCCTCTGGCACTGGGAGCCATTCCCTGTGTCCTGTCCCTCCATGCCTTGTCCCCAGTCCCTCTCCAGCTCCCAACACCTGGAGTATTTCCAGTGTGGTGTAAATAAGTCTTTAGTGAGCCTTTTGTTTAAAAACAGAGCTTTGGGTGCCTTTGTTGTTACCAGATAAGTCTATTATTAACAGAGGTTATTACCAGATGAATCTGTTATTAACAGTGTTATTACCAGATGAGTCTGTGCAGGCTGGCTCCAGGTGAGGTGGGAGCTGGGCTGTCCCATGGTGCAGGGCACTGAGGAGTAAATGTGAGCAGTGCTGAGGATTCCCCACTCCCTGGTGTTCCCAGTGGGGAGCAGGAGCAGCAGGACAAACATGGAGCAGTTAGAGCACAGCTGGTTGCTCTCTGCACCTCCCTGCTTCCACCCCCCAGTCCATGACAAAGCAATTGCTGCCAAAATTCCCTCTGGGAAGGAGAAGTAAGGAAGGGAAAAAAGCTGGACAAGAAACTGTAGCAGCTGCATTTTTTTTTCCTTGTAGATTTTTTTTTTTTACAAGGCAGAACATGAACCTTGTGTTGAACTTTCAAGTTACTGACTTTGCATCTCTGAAGTTTGGAGATAGTGGTTCTGACAGTTGTAGGCACGGGGCCCTTTTAGCATTCAGGGTTATGTAACCTCATGGAATTTCAGAGGGAAGGCAGCAAAACCCTTCTGGAACTGTCAGCACCCTCTGAAATGCCCTGCAGTTCCTTGAGGGCCTTGCATAGACTCCTGATCATCTTCTTCCCATCCAGCTCAGTGGTGGAATTTAATTTGCTTCTCATTGCAGGGACTTGAGAGTGCCAGGCCAAGGGGGAGTGGGTTCCCAGTGCCAGAGGGCAGGGATGGGTGGGATACTGGGGAGGAATTCCTGCCTGAGAGCCTGGCAGGGGATTCCCAGAGCAGCTGGGGCTGCCCCTGCATCCCTGGCAGTGTCCCAGGCCAGGCTGGACATTGAGGCTTGGAGCAGCCTGGGACAGTGGGAATGGAATGAGATGATCTTTAAGGTCCCTTCGAGCCCAAACCATTATAATATTCTATGAAATTAAAGTATTTTGTGTCGTCCCAGCCAGATTTGGGCTCAGCACTGGCTCCTGGGATTAAACTTTCCTCTCCTGCGAGGACAGAAATGTGTTTTCCCCAAAAAGCTGGGTGTGAGGAGCCTGTGGGGGCTCAGCAGGCTGGAGGAAGCTCTGCCAAGCCCAGCAGCTTTGCCCAGGGCAGGGAAAGCAGACTGTGCCCAGCTGGGCTGGAGCTGCCCAGGGCTGGACACTGCACAGCCTCTCTGGCCAACCTGCCCCGTGTCCAGTCCCCTCAGAATTCAGTTTTCAGTGGAATTTCAGTGGAATTGCTGCCCTTCACTTTGACAGGAGCAAAGGGAGGCAGTAACCAGCTCTGACAGCTCTGCTCTGGGTGAGCTGTGCTCCATCAGGGCTGCCAGCTCAGTGATTTAGACATTCATTAAATGCAAAAACTTCTTGGAATCTTGAGCTCTTATTCCCTTGGATAAAAATGCACAGCTCCCTTTGGGTGGCTGGGTGACATCTTTTCCCATGTAGCTCCTGTCTGTGCTTATCCCTTAGATTTGGGATTAGTGAAGCTTGTCTGCAAAACTCACTCACAGGGATTTTCAGACCTTTCACTCTGAACTGAGCTAGACAATATTTTATTTTACAAAATGATGAGACTGATCATAAAGCATTGAGGGGGTATTCCTGCAGGATACTCCATGTTTACTCCAAAGCCAGCAGGCACAGAGAGCCTGAGCTTCTTGGGGAGGTACCCTGTGACCTTTCAGGGGAAACTTTTGCCTCGCTTACCCTAAATAATGTCTGGAAATAATGTTGTGGGCAAGGGAAGGAGACCCTGGAATGTCTTGGCTGCCTGTTGGGGTTTTTACCTGATGTTCCAGGTGAATCCCATCCTGTACAACACCACTGGGCAGCAGATTGAAGGGGTGTGTGCCTGAAAATCAGACAGGACATGCAGGCAAGGTTCTCATAAATCCCTCAAGTGGGAATCAGAAGCTGCTCCTGGTAATAAATGCCCTGAGCACAGGCACCAAGTGCTCCCAAAACAGCCTAAATCTTGTGTGGAACCCCTACAGCATCCAGTGTGGAGATGGAAAGGCTCCAGGGACACTTTGGACTCTAAAAGGGCTCCAGGAGAGCTGGAGAGGGACCTGGGACAAGGGATGGAGGGACAGGACACAGGGATGGATGGGAGACTGGGAATTGGGAATGCCTGGCTGGGATGGAATTCCCAGAGCAGCTGTGGCTGCCCTGGATCCCTGGCAGTGCCCAAGGCCAGGCTGGACATTGGGGCTTGGAGCACCTGGGACAGTGGGAGGTGTCCCTGCCATGGCAGGGGTGACACTGGAGGGGCTCTGAGGTTCCTTCCAGCCCAGACCATTCCATGACTGATTCTGAAGCTCCTTTTTGAGGCTGCAGATCCCACACCTGCAGAGGGGGATGTGAATTGATTGGCATGGCTGATAAAACTGCTGCTCTTTGGGGACTCCAGCAAGGCCAACTGTGCCTCCCCATGCCAGGGTGATCTGGGCAAATTCCCTTTGGGATCCTCTGCAGGAATGGAGCTCCCAGGCCTCCCTCTCCCTGTGTTCCCTGCTGGCTGCTGGCAGGGCCCTCTCCTGGCTGCTCACTCAGTAATTTTGAAGCTCCTTAACCCCGAGCTGGAGGTCTGGCCAGTGACCTGCCAAGATTAGCATCTCCTGCAGGGAAAAGGCTTTAGAGGGTAATCCTGTGCTCAGAGAGCCCTGGCTGGACATTCCCTGGGGTGTCCTGTGTGCCAGCAGCTCCAGGAGCGGGTCCTGCCCCAGCTCCCAGCCTGGGCACAGGGGTGGGTGGCCACGGGGGCACTTCTGGCTGGATTAGCTGTGAATTGGGTGCTGTGACCGAGCTGACCTGTGCAGAGAGATGATCAAACAAACAATTCCACGCTGTCAGCAGCCCTGCTAAATGTTCCGCCCTCATCCTGCCCTGGGAGCAGTGCACAGAAGGTGCTTCTTGCATGGGATCCTTGTTTTTCCTCTCAGAAGCAAGTTTGCTTTGTAAGTATGTTGTTAATGGTCTTTTTTCCTTTAAGCAAGACTTTGTAAGCTCTAATCCTACATTGGTTTATATTATCAGGGCTCGTAACCGGATTTTCAGCTATCAGCCAGCTTTAATACTTGCTAAAATTGCTTTACAGGTCTGTGGGATCTGTCAGATTTGCATTTTGTGTGGAGTGCATTATCTGCTGCCATGCACATCCACGGGCACTGGCAGCACTGGGCCTTGGAGGAGTTTGGCTTCTCCTTTGTGTTGTTTTGTGATGTTTGTTGGTAGATCAGATGTTTGTTGGTGTCTGGGGAGCCTGGGTGTGGAACTGAAAAATCCTCTTTTCCCAGTCCTTGGGAAATCTGAGATCACATTTTGTGTTCCAGGTTTGATAAGGGGAAACTGAATATTGGGATGGGGTGGGGATGACAGATAAGCTGGAAGTGTCCACGGTAAGGCACATAACTTGGGAAACATTGTGGGAATAGCAGAGGGGGTTTGCTGGTGGTGGCTGTGCTGCAGAAATCTTTGCTGTGCTGGCCTGGCAGGGGCAGCTGGGTCCTGGCTGGCCCAGGGAAGGGATGGCTGCTCCAGCCTTGTCCCTGTGGCTGGCCCTGCTCTGCTCTCCCTGCTCCAGAGCTGCCTGCATCCCTCCTTGCACCGGCATTCCTGCTGGGAAGCACTGCCTGCTTTGGGTTTTTCATTTGCATCTGTTGTGAAAATATTGTGTGAAGAATATTCCAGTCTTGGGTTTGGATTTGGAAGGATTTGGCAGAGGCAGCTCCCAACTGCTCCTGATGCAGCTTGCAGCCGGCTCTGGGGTTTTGCTGCAGCTCAGGGCTTGCAAACACTGGCGGAGTTTTGCTCAACTTGGTTCCATCTGATGGCAAATGGAAATATTTCCTGTCCCAATTCCTTTTGTCTCCTGCTGCTCCCTCCTTCTCCAGCCCCGGGTGTGGTTCCCCTCTGTATTGAAAGGCATGAGCACAACCTGGTACTAAACCCCCTCAAAGTGAAGGGGTTTATTCAGGTTTACCTTTCTGACCCTAATTTTATGTTCTTCCCTGTGAAATCTTTCATCATGGCAATATGCCAATATATTTTTAGTGCTAACAAATTGATTTGTTTCAAATATTCAGAGTTCAAGCAGTGGGTGCTCTCCATCAGCCTCAGTGTGGGTCCAGCCCAGCACTCTGTTAATGTCATAATATCATCATATCATCTTTGAGGAAGTTTTGGAATGTTTTAACTGCTCCCAGGCTCTTCCTCACACTGTCAAGGACTTTTAGTGTCTTCTGTTTTTTTTTTTTGCCTTAAATAGTTTTATAGACACACGAATGACAGGCTCCTGTCTAGAGGAATTTACAGTGGAATCTAATTAAATCCCTTGCTGTTCTGTACCACAAATAATGGTAAATAATAATAATGTCTCTTGACACATTGCAGTGGCACTTTGTCTCCAAAGCACTTTGCAAAGCTAAATGAAATAGTACCAAAATTATGTTATATTCTCAAATAAAATATTAATAAAATACTTTTCTCCTGAATAATCAGGCTTTGAGCTGCTGCAGGCTCGGGCAGCGTTGCCCAGGCTGGGTTTGGTTTTCAATGGGACACACGGTGGGTTGTTGTCCCCCGTGTCCCCCTGTCCTTTGTCAGCGGAGGCAGAGGTGGTGTCACCCTGCCTGGGAGCTGCTGAGTGCCCTGCTGCAGTCAGCCATGGCAAATGGAGCCACTGAGCAGAATGAGAGCTCTGGCAGCAAAGCAGCGTGCCCGTGCCAGGCCCTGCTGCTGGGGGCTGCACAGGAGGGGCAGCAGCTCCAGAGGTGCCCGGGGATGGATGGGATTGGGGCAGGGCTGCAGGGGATGGATGGGATGGATGAATCAGGGTTCTCCTGGAGACAAGAGGTGGGAGTGTTGTGATCCCTGAAATTCCCCTTTCATTCCCAGCCTGGCTTTCCCAGTGTGTGTAAGTGTAAAAATCCATTTTATTTGTGTTTCCTTGGACCAGCATCTCTCTAGGATCTGTCCTGCCCCTGGCAGCTCCTGCTGGGGACACCCAGGTGGGAATGTTGGGACAGGGGCAGGTGGAGCTCCCGTCCTGCTCCTGCCCAGGGTGGCAATGGGGACACGGTGCCAGCACCTCCGTGTCACTCCATGTGACTCTCAGAGGGATCCAAACCCTGGGAAGCTCCTGCCTGGCCTGGGAACGGAGACACAAAGGGGACACACTGGGGATGTCACACACGGGGAGTGTCACACACAGTGTCACACACAATGTCAGACACACAGTGAGTGTCACATAGCGCAGGCTCACAGGGCCACACCCCTGACTGGAAGTAATATTTACATTAATTGTATTAGTCATTACAAAAATGCATTTTTATATATATATATATATATATATATATATATATATATATATATATGTGTGTGTGTGTGTGTGTGTGTGTATAAATAAAAATATGTATAGAATAATATAAAATACATCATTTACATATATTTATATAAATAGAAGTATTATATAGTATACATTATATAAGATAATGTAATATATAATATAAACCACATGAAAATATATGAACTATACATGATAAAATATATATTATAATATGTAGAATGATGTGCATGGAAACATGCAAAATATATTATGAAGTACCTATAATGTATATATAATATATTATATATAAAATGTATATGCTGTATATTTATATATTACATTTATTTATAACATACATAACATAAATTATCTAATAGATTATATTATTATAGAAATGTATTATAATTCTAATGATTGCTTTAATTATTAATTATTTAAATAATTATTAACTATATATATTATTGATTTTGTTATTAATTAGAAGTAATATTTAATATTTACCCAAATTAGAGATTTGGACATGTTTCAAACTCCAAGGAATTTCTTCCTGCTCCTCTAAACCCAGACTGTCTGAGCAAATTATTGAACACACCTGATGATTTGTACTGGTGACCTTTCCTTGTTTTATGATGTAAAACAAACCCCGAGCCCCACAAAAGCAATTTTTCATCTTATTCTCTCTCAATAACTTTATTGTTGTTGTTATCATCATCATTATCATCATCATCATTATTAATAAAAACACAGCTGAGTCTCTGCCCACCTTGCTGTGTGAGCTCTCAGCCCACCTGACCCCTCCAGGTTGTTGTTTTACAGACCAGGGTCATGTTTTTAATGAATTCTTCCCTTCTGGTCCTTCTGTGCCTTAACATTAGGTTGTTTTTAGTAACTACAGTTTTACACTGAATTAAGGGTTATATCCAGAGTTATTTTGTGATGAATTTCATCTCCTGAGCTCCAGGCTTGCAGGTATTGTCAGCCTAAGTGAAGGTAAAAATATTAAAAGCATGAAGAGGTGTATTGGCAGAGAGCAGAGGATGTTGTATGGGGGATGAGAGGAGTCCCTGTAAATATTTCTGTTTCTTTCCAGAAGAAACTGGAACCAGTTAAAAAACTCTAATGTTGTCCTCAGAAGAGTTGACAAATTCAGGCGTCCTTAAAACAGAAATATAGCTAAAAGTCATTAGTCTGGGTATTAATTTTGAACCTTTCCACTGAGTTTGTCCTGTTTAAAGCCTCAGGACTTATGGTTTTGTTCTTTTTGTACAACTGGGGGCTTTGGACCAGGACAGCACTTCCGTGTGAGTCTGTTCTTGATCTTACATGTGCATCAGGACACAGAAATGCCCATTATTCTGAGTCTTGTATTTGAAGAGCTGGATCAAACCAGTCAAAAATGAATATTATGGGCTCTGGTTTGGCTGCCAGTCCCTGTTACCTGGGGATGTCACACCCAAATGTCACATAGTGCAGTAATCCATTTTAAATATTTCAATGTTTGGCTTTTGACTGGGTCATTTCCTTCTCCCATGTCAGTATTCCCAGGAGAAATCATGGATGAGAAGATGTCCTACAAAGAGTTCCTGGATCGCAACGACACCTGGTCAGCAGAGGAGAGGGACCTGTGCTTCAAGCCCATGGACATGGCTGGTAGGATGGCTCAGGAGCTGGAGCACCCTGATTTCAGCAGCTGGGGGACCTCATGGGCTGCAGGCTCCATCTCTGAGGGGTTCCTGTTCCCCTCATGGGCTGCAGGTTCTGTCCCTGAGGGGCTCCTGCATCCCTCAATCATGGACTGCAGGTTCCATCCTTGAGGGGCTCCTGCTCCCCTCATGGCATCCCCGAGGGGCTCCTGCTCCCTTCATGGACTGCAGGCCCTATCCCTGAGGGGCTCCTGCTCCCCTCATAGGCTGCAGGCCCTATCCCTGAGGGGCTCCTGCTCCCTTCATGGACTGCAGGCTCCATCCCTGATGGGCTCCTGCTTCCCTCATGGACTGCAGGCCCTATCCCTGAGGGGCTCCTGCTCCCCTCATAGGCTGCAGGCTCCATTCCTGAGGGGCTCCTGCTCCCTTCATGGACTGCAGGCTCCATCCCTGATGGGCTCCTGCTTCCCTCATGGACTGCAGGCCCTATCCCTGAGGGGCTCCTGCTCCCCTCATAGGCTGCAGGCTCCATTCCTGAGGGGCTCCTGCTCCCTTCATGGACTGCAGGCTCCATCCCTGATGGGCTCCTGCTTCCCTCATGGACTGCAGGCCCTATCCCTGAGGGGCTCCTGCTCCCCTCATAGGCTGCAGGCCCTATCCCTGAGGGGCTCCTGCTCCCTTCATGGACTGCAGGCTCCATCCCTGATGGGCTCCTGCTTCCCTCATGGACTGCAGGCCCTATCCCTGAGGGGCTCCTGCTCCCCTCATAGGCTGCAGGCTCCATTCCTGAGGGGCTCCTGCTCCCTTCATGGACTGCAGGCTCCATCCCTGATGGGCTCCTGCTTCCCTCATGGACTGCAGGCCCTATCCCTGAGGGGCTCCTGCTCCCCTCATGGACTGCAGGCCCTATCCCTGAGGGGCTCCTGCTCCCTTCATGGACTGCAGGCTCCATCCCTGATGGGCTCCTGCTTCCCTCATGGACTGCAGGCTCCATCCCTGAGGGGCTCCTGCTCCCCTCATAGGCTGCAGGCTCCATTCCTGAGAGGGCTCCTGCTCCCCTCATGGCATCCCTGAGGG
Organism: Melozone crissalis; assembly: GCF_028551555.1. Classification (NCBI taxonomy): domain Eukaryota; kingdom Metazoa; phylum Chordata; class Aves; order Passeriformes; family Passerellidae; genus Melozone; species Melozone crissalis. The sequence goes on along the minus strand of NW_026535794.1, from coordinate 868,643 downwards.
GCTCCTGCTCCCCTCAATTACGGCCTGCAGGCTCCATTCCTGAGGGAACTTCTGTTCCCCTCATGGCCTACAGGCTCGATCCCTGAGGGGGTCCTGCTCCCCTCGTGGACTGCAGGCTCCATCTCTGAGGGGCTCCTCCTCCTGTCATGGACTCCCTGAGGGGCTCCTGCTCCCCTCATGGGCTGCAGGCTCCATCTCTGAGGGGCTCCTGTTCCCCTCATGCCATCCCTGAGGAGCTCCTGCTCCCCTCACGATCTGCAGGCTCCATTCCTGAGGGGCTCCTGCTCCCCTCATGGCATCCCTGAGGGGCTCCTGCTCCCCTCATGGCCTGCAGGCTCCATCCCTGAGGGGCTCCTGCTCCCCTCATGGCCTGCAGGCTCCATCCCTGAGGGGCTCCTGCTCCCCTCATGGCCTGCAGGCTCCATCCCTGAGGGGCTCCTGCTCCCCTCATGGCCTTTGGCAGCCCCTGGACTCCCTGTGAGTTGGTTTTTGGTTTTGGGCCCAGCCCTGCTCAGGGGATCCCTCCTGGGGATGGGGTGAGGGCATGGGGTGACTCCTCCGTGGTCACGGCCAACATGGTGTGTGGATGTGGCCGTGCTGCAGGGCAGGGAGGCTCCAGGAGGATCAGGACAGGCTGGATCCACGGCTGAGGGCCAGGTCCTGCCCTCAGGGCACTGTCACCCCATGGGATCTCCAGGCTGGGCACCGGGGCTGATGACAACAGCTGGACACAAGCCCAGGGCAGGGATTGTCCCCTGTGCTGGCCCTGCTGAGGGACCCCCTGGAATCCTGGGGGCAGCTCTGGGCCCTTCCAGTAGGAGAGCCCTGGAGGGGCTGGAGAGAGTCCAGGAAATGGAGCTGGGCAGGGGCTGCAGAATCCCTGAGGAGCTGGAAGGGGCTGCAGAATCCCTGAGGGAGCTGGGCAGGGGCTGCAGAATCCCTGAGGGAGCTGGGCAGGGGCTGCAGAATCCCTGAGGGAGCTGGGCAGGGGCTGCAGAATCCCTGAGGAGCTGGGCAGGGGCTGCAGAATCCCTGAGGGAGCTGGGCAGGGGCTGCAGAATCCCTGAGGGAGCTGGGCAGGGGCTGCAGAATCCCTGAGGGAGCTGGGCAGGGGCTGCAGAATCCCTGAGGAGCTGGGCAGGGGCTGCAGAATCCCTGAGGGAGCCGGGCAGGGGCTGCAGAATCCCTGAGGGAGCCGGGCAGGGGCTGCAGAATCCCTGAGGAGCTGGGCAGGGGCTGCAGAATCCCTGAGGGAGCTGGGAAGGGGCTGCAGAATCCCTGAGGGAGCCGGGCAGGGGCTGCAGAATCCCTGAGGGAGCTGGCAGGGGCTGCAGAATCCCTGAGGGAGCTGGGCAGGGGCTGGAGAATCCCTGAGGAGCTGGGCAGGGGCTGCAGAATCCCTGAGGGAGCTGGGCAGGGGCTGCAGAATCCCTGAGGGAGCCGGGCAGGGGCTGCAGAATCCCTGAGGGAGCTGGAAGGGGCTGGAGAATCCCTGAGGAGCTGGGCAGGGGCTGCAGAATCCCTGAGGAGCTGGGCAGGGGCTGCAGAATCCCTGAGGGAGCTGGGCAGGGGCTGCAGAATCCCTGAGGAGCTGGGCAGGGGCTGCAGAATCCCTGAGGAGCTGGGCAGGGGCTCAGCTGGAGCAAAGGAGGCTCAGGGGCCCTTGTGGCTCTGCAGAGCTCCTGCCAGGAGGGCACAGCCAGGGGGATTTGGGATCTTATCCCAGGGAACAGGGACAGGAGCAGAAGGAATGTCCCCAGGCTGGGCCAGGGCAGGCTCTGGGTGGATATTGGGAAAATTCCTGCACTAAAGAGAGGTTCAGTGTTGGCAGGGGCTGCCCAGGGCAGTGCTGAGTCCCTATCCCTGGAATTGTTCAAAGCCTGAGCAGACACAGCATTTTGTGATGTATTTTGGGGGTATTTGGTCAAAAGTTGGAGTTGATTGTCTTGGAACTCTTTTCCAGCCCTAATAATTCTGGGGTTCTATGCCCAGAGCAGGTTTTGGGGGACTCCCACAGCTGAGCTGCTGTGAGCACTGTGGGTTTCAGTGCAGACCCCCCCAGATGTGTCCCTCTGAGCTGCAGTGTCCCCAGGCAGTGCCTGTCCCTGTGTCACATCCTGCCCTGCAGTGGGGCTGTCCCACACCTCTGCAGCTGCTGACACTGCTGAGCATGAGCTGCACCCAGCCCTGCACATTGATACACTTTCACCCAGCAGCTTCCCCTCAATATTCTCCTTTCCCCCCTCATTTTTTGAAATGAAATTGCTTGCTGGCTCCAGGAGCGCGTAAGAAATGTGGGTCCTGCCCAGATTATCCCAGGCAATCAACCTGGGAAGATACAGGATGGAACTTCTTATTTTTAATATATTTTTGAGTACTGTAGGCCTGCTTAGGGCATGATTTTCTTACTGACTGTGAAGAACTGTTGTATTTTTACAAGGATAAGAAATGATTAATGGAAGAACTGGAAGAGCCACAGCTTTCTTGGGTTTTCCCTCCTGTTGCTTAGTGGGTGCAGGAATGGGACATTGGTGTTGTTCTGCTCAAGAGCCAGATGTCAAATTTGTTAATTAGGAACAATTTACATACCTGGCCTGGCACCCAGTGTTCTTTTGGCCTGAATAATAGGAATATTTTAGTTTATTTGTTGCATGAAACCACATTTCTTTAGGTTTTATGTCCTTGGAGTGTCTTGCACACCTCTGCAGGGATCACATAAAGTTCAGGATCAAAGTGTCCCCTGTGTTGCTCTTCCAGTTGGATATAAATGAGATTCTGCTTAGAGCTCCTATAATGGAGCAGAGATCAGACTCAGAGAAATAATTTGATTTATTCAATATTGGTGTGCCCACCCTTTGGAAAATGGGAGGATGATTTCCCTCCCAAGGAGAGGATTCTCTGGCCAGTGGTACAAAGGATCCCCTGACCAGTATCCCTGTAATTCCTTGTTCCTTGGGAAGAAAGAGGGGAAATTTCAGCTCTCCCACTCCTCCCTTATTCCCTCTGGAGCAGAGGTGGGTTGGCCCAGAGATCTGAGCTGCCCATTTCTTCCACATCATTCAACTGCTGGGCAAAGAGGGAACATCAGCAGAATCTCTTCTAGTTTTAAATTGTTTCAGTCATGCTCTTTTTTTTTTTCCCTTGTTTTTTGGGGTTGGTTCTTTAACTGGAAAGAAAGCAGTTGTTCAAACCTGGCAGTATTGTTGTAAACAGCTCAAAATCAAAATATTCTGCATGTTGCTCCGAGGCAAGATGTTGTCTTGGCATCTCAAATAATCTGACAGGTTTATGAAGGAATTTGCTCAGCTCACCTGATCTTGACATCCCAGCCCACTGTGGGCATGGGAGCAGCTCAGGGCTCTCAGCCCTGCAGGGAGCACTTCTGGCATGAGAATGAGCCCCAGCCCTGAACCAAATCCCCCTGAGCTGGCTTTAACTGGAGGAAATCTGAGTGTCTGGAAATAGGGTGCTCACCTGGAGAGGAGAAGCTCCAGGGAGAGCTCAGAGCCCCTGGCAGGGCCTGGAGGGGCTCCAGGAGAGCTGGAGAGGGACTGGGGACAAGGCATGGAGGGACAGGACACAGGGAATGGCTCCCACTGCCAGACGGAGCCATTCAAAGCCCACCCAGTGCCACCCCTGCCAT